>NC_081553.1:116567718-117167718 GCF_963082655.1 Stomoxys calcitrans
AATTGAATTGAATTGAATTGAATTGAATTGAATTGAATGAATTGAATTGAATTGAATTGAATTGAATTGAATTGAATTGAATTGAATTGAATTGAATTGAATTGAATTGAATTGAATGAATTGAATTGAATTGAATTGAATTGAATTGAATTGAATTGAATTGAATTGAATTGAATGAATTGAATTGAATTGAATTGAATTGAATTGAATTGAATTGAATTGAATTGAATTGAATTGAATTGAATTGAATTGAATTGAATTGAATTGAATTGAATTGAATTGAATTGAATTGAATTGAATGATTGAATTGAATTGAATTGAATTGAATTGAATTGAATTGAATTGAATTGAATTGAATTGAATTGAATTGAATTGAATTGAATTGAATTGAATTGAATTGAATTGAATTGAATTGAATTGAAATTGAATTGAATGAATTGAATTGAATTGAATTGAATTGAATTGAATTGAATTTGATTGAATGAATTGAATTGAATTGAATTGAATTGAATTGAATTGAATTGATTGAATTGAATTGAATTGAATTGAATTGAATGAATTGAATTGAATTGAAATGAATTGAATTGAATTGAATTGAATTGAATTGAATTGAATGAATTGAATTGAATTGAATTGAATTGAATTGAATTGAATTGAATTGAATTGAATTGAATTGAATTGAATTGAATTGAATTGAATTGAATGAATTGAATTGAATTGAATGAATTGAATTGAATTGATTGAATTGAATTGAATTGAATTGAATTGAATTGAATTGAATGAATTGAATTGAATTGAATTGAATGAATTGAATGAATGAATTGAATTGAATTGAATTGAATTGAATTGAATTGATTGATTGAATTGAATGAATGAATTGAATTGAAATTGAATTGAATTGAATGAATGAATTGAATTGAATTGATTGAATTGAATTGAATTGAATTGAATTGAATTGAATTGAATGAATTGAATTGAATGAATTGAATTGAATTGATGAATTGAATTGAATTGAATTGAATTGAATTGAATTGAATTGAATTGAATTGAATTGAATTGAATTGAATTGAATTGAATTGAATTGAAATGAATTGAATTGAATTGAATTGAATTGAATTGAATTGAATTGAATTGAATTGAATTGAATTGAATTGAATTGATTGAATTGAATTGAATTGAATTGAATTGAATTGAATTGAATGAATTGAATTGAATGAATTGAATTGAATTGAATTGAATTGAATTGAATTGAATTGAATTGAATTGAATTGAATTGAATGAATTGAATTGAATTGAATTGAAATGAATTGAATTGAATTGAATTGAATTGAATTGAATTGAATGAAATTGAATTGAATTGAATTGAATTGAATTGAATTGAATGAATGATTGAATTGAATTGAAATGAATTGAATTGAATTGAATTGAATTGAATTGAATTGAATTGAATTGAATTGAATTGAATTGAATTGAATTGAATTGAATTGAATTGAATTGAATTGAATTGAATTGATTGAATTGAATTGAATTGAATTGAATTGATTGAATTGAATTGAATTGAATTGAATTGAATGAATTGAATTGAATGAATTGAATTGAATTGAATTGAATTGAATTGAATTGAATTGAAATGAATTGAATTGAATTGAATTGAATTGAATTGATTGAATTGAATTGAATTGAATTGAATTGAATTGAATGAATTGAATTGAATTGAATTGATTGAATTGAATTGAATTGAATTGAATTGAATTGAATTGAATTGAATTGATTGAATTGAATTGAATTGAATGAATTGAAATGAATTGAATTGAATTGATTGAATTGAATTGAATTGAATTGAATAGAATTGAATTGAATTGATTGAATTGAATTGAATTGAATTGAATTGAATTGAATTGAATTGAATTGAATTGAATTGAATTGAATTGAATTGAATTGAATGATTGAATTGAATTGAATTGAATTGAATTGAATTGAATGAATTGAATTGAATTGAATTGAATTGAATTGAATTGTTGAATTGAATTGAATTGAATTGAATTGAATTGAATTGAATTGAATTGAATTGAATTGAATTGAATTGAATTGAATTGAATTGAATTGAATTGAATTGAATTGAATGAATTGAATTGAATTGAATTGAATTGAATTGAATTGAATTGAATTGAATTGAATTGAATTGAATTGAATTGAATTGAATTGATTGAATTGAATTGAATGAATTGATTGAATTGAATTGAATTGAATTGAATTGAATTGAATTGAATTGAATTGAATTGATTGAATTGAATTGAATTGAATGAATGAATTGAATTGAATTGAATTGAATTGAATTGATTGAATTGAATTGAATTGAATGAATTGAATTGATTGAATTGAATGATTGAATTGAATTGAATTGAATTGATGATTGAATTGAATTGAATTGAATTGAATTGAATTGAATTGAATTGAATTGAATTGATGATTGAATTGAATTGAATTGAATTGAATTGAATTGAATGAATTGAATTGAATTGAATTGATTGAATTGAATTGAATTGAATTGAATTGAATTGAATTGAATTGAATTGAATGATTGAATTGAATTGATTGAATTGAATTGAATTGAATTGAATTGAATTGATTGAATTGATTGAATTGAATTGAATTGAATTGAATTGAATTGAATTGAATTGAATTGAATTGAATTGAATTGAATTGAATTGAATTGAATTGAATTGAATTGAATTGAATTGATTGAATTGAATTGAATTGAATTGAATTGAATTGAATTGATGATGAATTGAATTGATTGAATTGAATTGAATTGAATTGAAATTGATGAATTGAATTGAATTGAATTGAATTGAATTGAATTGAATTGAATTGAATTGAATTGAATTGAATTGAATTGATGATTGAATTGAATTGAATTGAATTGAATTGAATTGAATTGAATTGATTGATTGATTGAATTGAATGAATTGAATTGATTGAATTGAATTGAATTGAATTGAATTGAATGATGAATTGAATTGAATTGAATTGAATTGAATTGAATTGAATTGAATTGATTGAATTGAATTGAATTGAATGATGAATTGAATTGAATTGAATTGAATTGAATTGAATTGAATTGAATTGAATTGAATTGAATTGAATTGAATTGAATTGAATTGAATTGAATTGAATTGAATTGTGAATTGAATTGAATTGAATTGAATTGAATTGAATTGAATTGAATTTAATTTAATTGAATTGAATTGAATTGAATTGAATTGATTGAATTGAATGAATTGATTGAATTGAATTGAATTGAATTGAATTGAATTGAATTGAATTGAATTGAATTGAATTGAATTGAATTGAATTGAATTGAATTTAATTTAATTTAATTTAATGAATTGAATGAATTGAATTGAATTGAATTGAATTGAATTGAATTGAATTGAATTGAATTGAATTGAATTGAATTGAATTGAATTGAATTGAATTGATTGAATTGAATTGAATTGAATTGAAGATTGAATTGAATTGAATTGAATTGATTGAATTGAATTGAATTGAATTGAATTGATTGAATTGAATTGATTGATTGAATTGAATTGAATTGAATTGAATTGAATTGAATTGAATTGATGATTGAATTGAATGAATTGAATTGAATTGAATTGAATTGAATTGAATTGAATTTAATTTAATTTAATTTAATTTAATTTAATTTAATTGAATTGAATTGAATTGAATTGAATTGAATTGAATTGAATTGAATTGAATTGAATTGAATTGAATTGAATTGAATTGAATTGAATTGAATTGAATTGAATTGAATGAATGAATTGATTGAATTGAATTGAATTGAATTGAATTGAATGAATTGAATTGAATTGAATTGAATTGAATTGAATTGAATTGATTGAATTGAATTGAATGATTGAATTGAATTGAATTGAATTGAATGAATTGAATTGAATTGAATTGAATTGATTGAATTGAATTGAATGAATTGAAATGAATTGAATTGAATTGAATTGAATTGATTGAATTGAATTGAATTTGAATTGAATGAATGAATTGAATTGAATTGAATTGAATGAATTGAATTGAATTGAATTGAATTGAATTGAATTGAATTGAATTGAATTGAATTGAATTGAATTGAATTGAATGAATTGAATTGAATTGAATTGAATTGAATGAATTGAATTGAATTGAATTGAATTGAATTGAATTGATTGATTGAATTGAATTGAATTGAATTGAATTGAATTGAATTGAATTGAATTGAATTGAATTGAATTGAATTGAATTGAATTGAATTGAATGATTGAATTGAATTGAATTGAATTGATTGAATTGAATTGAATTGAATTGAATTGAATTGAATTGAATTGAATTGAATGAATGAATTGTTGATTGAATTGAATTGAATTGAATTGAATTGATTGATTGAATTGAATTGAATTGAATTGAATTGAATTGATTGAATGAATTGAATTGAATTGAATTGAATTGAATTGAATTGAATTGAATTGAATTGATTGAATTGATGATTGAATGAATTGAATTGAATTGAATTGAATTGAATTGAATTGATTGAATTGAATTGAATTGAATGAATTGAATTGAATTGATTGAATTGAATGAATTGAATGAATTGAATTGAATTGAATGTTGATTGAATTGAATTGAATTGAATTGAATTGAATTGAATGAATTGAATTGAATTGAATTGATTGAATTGAATTGAATTGATTGAATTGAATTGAATTGATTGAATTGAATTGAATTGAATTGAATTGAATTGATTGAATTGAATTGAATTGAATTGAATTGAATTGAATTGAATTGAATTGAATTGAAATGAATTGAATTGAATTGAATTGATGAATTGAATTGAATGAATTGAATTGATTGAATTGAATTGATTGAATTGAATTGAATTGAATTGAATTGAATTGAATTGAATTGAATTGAATGAATTGAATTGAATTGAAATGAATTGAATTGAATTGAATTGAATTGAATTGATTGATTGAATTGAATTGATTGAATTGAATTGAATTGATTGAATTGAATTGAATTGAATTGAATTGAATGAATTGAATTGAATTGAATTGAATTGAATTGAATTGAATTGAATTGAATTGAATTGAATTGAATTGAATGAATTGAATTGAATTGAATTGAATTGAATTGATTGAATTGAATTGAATTGAATTGAATTGAATTGAAATTGAATTGAATTGAATTGATTGAATGAATTGAATTGAATTGAATTGATTGAATTTAATTTAATTTAATTAATTGATTGAATTGAATTGAATTGAATTGAATTGAATTGAATTGAATTGAATTGAATTGAATTGAATTGAATTGAAATGAATTGAATTGAATTGAATTGAATTGATGAATGAATTGAATTGAATTGAATTTAATTTAATTTAATTGAATTGAATTGAATTGAATTGAATTGAATTGAATTGAATTGAATTGAATTGAATTGAATTGAATTGAATTGATTGAATTGAATGAATTGAATTGAATTGAATGAATTGAATTGAATTGAATTGAATTGAATGAATTGAATTGATTGAATTGAATTGAATTGAATTGAATTGAATTGAATTGATTGAATGAATTGAATTGAATTGAATTGAATTGAATTGAATTGATTGAATTGATTGAATTGAATTGAATGAATTGAATTGAATTGAATTGAATTGAATTGAATTGAATTGAATTGAATTGAATTGAATTTAATTTAATTTAATTTAATTTAATTTAATTTAATTGAATTGATTGAATTGAATTGAATTGAATTGAATTGAATGAATTGAATTGAATTGAATTGAATTGAATTGATGATTGAATTGAATTGAATTGAATTGAATTGATTGAATTGAATTGAATTGAATTGAATTGAATTGAATTGAATGAATGAATTGATTGAATTGAAATGAATTGAATTGAATTGAATTGAATTGAATTGAATTGAATTGAATTGAATTGAATTGAATTGAATTGATTGAATTGAATTGAATTGAATTGAATTGAATTGAATGATGAATTGAATTGATTGAATTGAATTGGAATGAATTGAATGAATTGAATTGAATTGAATTGAATTGAATTGAATGATTGAATTGAATTGAATTGAATTGAATTGAATTGAATTGAATTGAATTGAATTGATAATTGAATTGAAATTGAATTGAATTGAATTGAATTGAATTGATTGAATTGAATTGATTGATTGAATTGAATTGAATTGAATTGAATTGAATTGAATTGAATTGAATGAATGAATTGAAATGAATTGAATTGAATTGAATTGATTGAATTGAATAATTGAATTGAATTGAATTGAATTGAATTGAATTGAATTGAATTGAATTGAATTGAATTGAATTGAATTGAATTGATTGAATTGAATTGAATTGAATTGAATTGAATTGAATTGAATTGAATTGAATTGAATTGAATGAATGAAATGAATTGAATTGAATTGAATTGAATTGAATTGAATTGAATTGAATTGAATTGCATTGAATTGATTGAATTGAATTGAATTGAATTGAATTGAATTGAATGATGATTGAATTGAATTGAATTGAATTGAATTGAATTGAATTGAATTGGACTTGAATTGAATTGGAATTGAATTGAATGAATTGAATTGAATTGAATTGATTGATTGATTGAATTGATTGAATTGAATTGAATTGATTGAATTGAATTGATTGAATTGATTGAATTGAATTGATGAATTGAATTGATTGAATTGAATTGATTGAATTGAATTGAATTGAATTGAATTGATTGAATTGAATTGAATTGATTGAATTGAATTGAATTGAATTGAATTGAATTGAATTGATTGAATTGATTGAATTGATTGAATTGAATTGAATTGAATTGAATTGAATTGAATTGAATTGAATTGAATTGAATTGATTGAATTGAATTGAATTGATTGAATTGATTGAATTGATTGAATTGAATGAATTGAATTGAATTGAATTGAATTGAATTGATTGAATTGAATTGATGATTGATTGAATTGATTGAATTGAATTGATTGAATTGAATTGAATTGAATGAATTGAATGAATTGAATTGAATTTAATTTAATTAATTTAATTTAATTTAATTTAATTTAATTTAATTTTATTTAATTTAATTTAATTTAATTTAATTTAATTAATTTAATTTAATTTAATTTAATTTAATTTAATTTAATTTAATTAATTTAATTTAATTGAATTAATTGAATTGAATTGAATTGAATTGAATTGAATTGAATTGAATTGAATTGAATTGAATTGAATTGAATTGAATTGATTGAATTGAATTGAATTGAATTGAATTGAATTGAATTGAATGAATTGAATTGAATTGAATTGAATTGAATTGAATTGAATTGAATGAATTGAATTGAATTGAAATGAATTGAATTGAATTGAATTGAATTGAATTGATTGAATTGAATTGAATTGATTGAATTGAATGATTGAATTGAATTGAATTGAATTGATTGAATGGAATTGAATTGAATTGATTGAATTGAATTGAATTGAATTGAATTGAATTGAATTGAATGATTGAATGATTGAATTGAATTGAATTGATTGAATTGAATTGCTTGAATTGATTGAATTGATTGAATTGATTGATTGAATTGAATTGAATTGAATTGAATTGAATTGAATTGAATTGAATTGAATTGAATTGAATTGAATTGAATTGAATTGAATTGATTGAATTGAATTGAATTGAATTGAATGAATTGAATTGAATGAATTGAATTGAATTGAATTGAATTGAATTGAATTGAATGAATTGAATGATTGAATTGATTGAATTGAATTGAATTGAATTGAATTGAATTGAATTGATGAATTGAATTGAATTGAAATTTAATTAATTTAATTGAATTGAATTGAATTGAATTGAATTGATTGAATTGAATTGATTGAAATGAATTGAATTGAATTGAATTGAATTGAATTGAATTGAATTGAATTGAATTGAATTGAATTGAATTGAATTGAATTGAAATGAATTGAATTGAATTGAATTGAATTGAATTGAATTGAATTGAATTGGAATTGAATTGAATTGATTGATTGAATTGAATTGAATGAATTGAATGAATTGATTGAATTGAATTGAATTGAATTGAATTGAATTGAATTGAATTGATTGAATTGAATTGAATTGAATTGATTGAATTGAATGAATTGAATTGAATTGAATTGAATTGAATTGAATGAATTGAATGAATTGAATTGATTGAATTGAATTGATTGATTGAATTGAATGATTGAATTGAATTGAATTGAATTGAATTGAATTGAATTGAATTGAATGAATTGAATTGAATTGAATTGAATTGAATTGAATTGAATTGAATTGAATTGATTGAATTGAATTGAATTGAATTTAATTTAAATTAATTTAAATTTAATTTAATTTAATTTAATTTAATTTAATTGAATTGAATTGAATTGAATTGAATTGAATTGAATTGAATTGAATTGAATTGAATTGAATTGAATTGAATTGAATTGAATTGAATTGAATTGAATTGAATTGAATTGAATTGAATTGATTGAATTGAATTGAATTGAATTGAAATTGAATTGAATTGATTGAATTGAATTGAATTGATTGAATTGAATTGAATTGAATTGAATTGATTGAATTGATTGAATTGAATTGAATTGAATTGAATTTAATTTAATTTAATTTAATTTAATTTAATTTAATTTAATTTAATTTAATTTAATTTAATTTAATTTAATTTAATATAATTTAATTTAATTTAATATAATTTAATTTAATTTAATTTAATTTAATTTAATTTAATTTAATTTAATTTAATTTAATTTAATTTAATTTAATTTAATTTAATTTAATTTAATTTAATTTAATTTAATTTAATTTAATTTAATTTAATTTAATTTATTAATTTAATTTAATTTAATTTAATTTAATTTAATTTAATTTAATTTAATTTAATTTAATTTAATTTAATTTAATTTAATTAATTTAATTTAATTTAATTTAATTTAATTTAATTTAATTTAATTTAATTTAATTTAATTTAATTTAATTTAATTTAATTTAATTTAATTAATTTAATTTAATTTAATTTAATTTAATTTAATTTAATTTAATTTAATTTAATTTAATTTAATTTAATTTAATTTAATTAATTTAATTTAATTTAATTTAATTTAATTTATTTAATTTAATTTAATTTAATTTAATTTAATTTATTTAATTAATTTAATTTAATTTAATTATTTAATTTAATTTAATTTAATTTAATTTAATTTAATTTATTTAATTTAATTTAATTTAATTTAATTTAATTTAATTTAATTTAATTTAATTTAATTTAATTTAATTAATTTAATTTAATTTAATTTAATTTAATTTAATTTAATTTAATTTAATTTAATTAATTTAATTTAATTTAATTTAATTTAATTTAATTTAATTTATTTAATTTAATTTAATTTAATTTAATTTAATTTAATTTAATTTAATTTAATTATTTAATTTAATTTAATTTAATTTAATTTAATTTAATTTAATTTAATTTAATTAATTTAATTTAATTTAATTTAATTTATTAATTTAATTTAATTTAATTTAATTTAATTTAATTTAATTTAATTTAATTTAATTTATTTAATTTAATTTAATTTAATTTAATTTAATTTAATTTAATTTAATTTAATTTAATTTAATTTAATTTAATTTAATTTAATTTAATTTAATTTAATTTAATTTAATTTAATTTAATTTAATTTAATTTAATTTAATTTAATTTAATTTAGTTTAATTTAATTTAATTTAATTTAATTAATTGAATTGAATTGAATTGAATTGAATTGAATTGAATTGAATTGAATTGAATTGAATTGAATTGAATTGAATTGAATTGAATTGAATTGAATTGAATTGAATTGAATTGAATTGAATTGAATTGAATTGAATTGAATTGAATTGAATTGAATTGAATTGAATTGAATTGAATTGAATTGAATTGATTGAATTGAATTGAATTGAATTGAATTGAATTGAATTGAATTGAATTGAATTAATGAATTGAATTGAATTTAATTTAATTTAATTTAATTTAATTTAATTGAATTTAATTTAATTGAATTTAATTTAATTTAATTTAATTTAATTTAATTTAATTTAATTTAATTTAATTTAATTTAATTTAGTTTAATTTAATTTTATTTTATTTTATTTTATTTTATTTCATTTTATTTTATTTTATTTTATTTTATATAATTTTATTATTTTTTTTTTATTTTATTTTATTTTATTTTTTTTTTGTATTTTATTTTGTTTAATTTTTTTTTTTTGATTTTTTTATTTATTTAATTTATTTATTAAATTTTATTTTTTTTTAATTTTTTTTGTTTTTATTTCATTTTAGTTATCCTTATTTTTATTTTAATTTGGTTTGGCAACACTGATATTTCACAAAACAAGTCAACATAACAAGAGCAATGAGATGCTTCAAGCAATTAGTTACTTAACACCCTCTAATGAGAAAATAGACTCTTTTGATTTCTTTGCTCTTTTGTAGATTTCGAGTGTGTGTTTAGTGAGTGGTGATGATCTCGTAAAAGATATTGTATAGAATACACACACGCACATTCCCTCTCACTTCGTCACTCATGCGGGGAGCACATTAGAATTTCCAGGGGAAACACGCATACAGATCACCAGCCATGATGCTGGGGGAAACATTTTGTGTTTTACAAGGCAGCGCAGGTTTTCCACTTATGTTTGTCAAAACAAATCCACACGAGAAAGTGTAAGGGAAAGAAAACCATAAAATTAGCATGGATATGTAGGGGCACACTCATGACTATAACAATAGGTGAACTAAGTGCTCAGATTAAAGGGAAAGAGTATTTGACAAAATAAACATTACAATTTATTGCTTTAGTTGTTTTTCATCAAAGTGGAGTAAAGCCGAATAACCATGAGAGTCAAAGTTCGTCCAGGCCGAACTTTGGATACCCACCACCTCGGGTATATATGTAAACCCCCTTACTTCACAAGCCGGTGAAAATTTGATAATTTATGCACCCAAATTCGCCACGGACATTGAGCGATCTAATAAATATAAGTCACTGTTCAATTTTGTAGAACAAAATATTGGTCTTTTTGGCTTCTATATCCAAATATAAACCGATCTGAACCATATAGGACACGGATGTCGAAAAGCCTAACATAAGTCACTGCGTCAAATTTTAACGAAATCGGATAATAAATTCGCTTTTTATAACGCCAAGACCTTATATCGAAATATCGTCCTATATGGCACCTATAACCAAATCTGGACCGATCTAGACCAAATTAAACAAGGATATGATAATCATCCTATTTCATTATAACTCCACTACTATATTCGTAGTTATATCTTAATAGGGGCTGGTCTCAATCATATTTTATTCAGGTCCCGAGAACTCACAAGTGACATTTTTCGACAATAAATCTGCTTTGTATGGGGTTAAGACCCTAAATTGGAAGATCGGTCTATAAGACAGCTATATCTATATAGTCTGATCTGACCTATATTTGGGTAGGATGTCTGGAGGCTTAAAACTACTCACTGTTTCAAATTTCAGCGAAGTCGGGCAATAAATAAAGCGTTTATGGGCTTCAGACCCTTTATCGGCAGATCGGTCTACATGGGCGCTATCTTATATTACATAAAAATGAAATTGTTGCCCTTTTTTTGTTTATTTGTTTCGTAGTTAGTTTGTCTGTTCCGTACAGACTCAAACGGCTGAGCCACACCCGGTGAAAATAGGGTATTTCATTTTTTGATATCCGATGGGGTGGGCGGACCCTCCTCCATTCCCCAATTTTCAAAACGCCAGATCTCGAAGATGCGTGCAACTATTTAAACGAAATTTTGTATGCCCCCTTATGGTAGCCCAAAAACATGAAATCGGTATAAAATTTGTGGGTCGGATAACCTGGGAAGACGCCCCATCCCAAAACCCACCCGTACAGACATGTTTACCGATTGGGACAATATGGGTATCAAATGAAAGGTATTTAAGAGTGGAGTACGAACTTGGTATAAAAATGTCGCCCAAAGTATTCATGCGGGTCCCCAACCCCCGAATTCCTCCAACAGGACTCTTTCACCGCTTTTGGCGATATGGGTATCAAATGAAAGGTTTTTAAAAGCAGAGTACAAATCTGACATACAAATTTCATTTCTTGGTGTATAAGGAGCCTCCGCACCCACCAAAACGCCTTAACAGGCCATATTTACCAATTCAGACAATATGAATATTAAACGAAAGGTATTTAAAAGTGGAGTAAGAATCTGATATAACAATGTATCACTTAGTATCTAAAGCGCCTTCCCACCCCAAAACCCCTCTGGAGGGATTATTTACCAATCGGGATAATATGGATACCAAATGAAAGGTGTTTGGAAGTTAAGTACGCATCTGTTATGAGAAATTGGCCCATGGCGTGTACGGGGCCTCCCCAACACCAAAACCCTTAAAGGGGCATGAATGTCCAACGCCACAAAATGGGTATCAAATGAAAGGTCTTTAGGAGATGACTACGAATCTGGTATATATATTTGGGATAGATTCTGGGACCGGCCCACGCACTAAATACCCTTCAATAGGACGTGTAGTTCGAGGGGGAATATACGCGAATTAAAAGAAAGGTCTATATCAGCAGAGTTCGTATCTAATATTGATTCAGCAGGACATGTACATAACAACAATATAGGACTGAAATGAAATGTCTTCTAATGTCTTAGTGTCGGGGGAGGGACCCTCTGTCAACTGTCATATTGTACTGAAATGAAAGGATTTGTCAGAGGGCAATCCCCCTCCCTCTATCCTACCCAAAAAAAGGAATAAAAACTAATATATAAAGGCCGATCATAATAGAATAGGACAGCAATAATAGGCCTTTGGTAGTAGAGTAAAATTTTTACCCTCAAATTGGGATACATACAGGAGAACCTGCGGATCATTAAAAATGTGATATCCAAGTGGTAGCTCTGAAATATGATTTTGAATGAAGTTAACCAATACAAAAAAAAATTAATTTGTATGGATCTGAATGAGACTCGATGCCCTGAATATCTCGATAGCCACCTTCCAAATGGTTGACATTATAGGGCTCATACAAAATAGTGCTCTAGAACGATGCTGATATTATTTAAGGGGCCGTCCCCTAAACTCCCTTCCAACCATGTTTGCCTACTATGGCAATAAGGGGCTCAAATAATAGGTATTTGATAGTAGAAAACAAATTTGGTATCCAATTTTGGGACCAAGGACCAATATCACCCCATAAACTTCCCCGTAAACCTATTGCAATTGCGCCTCAAATAAAAGGAATTTAACATTAGAGCACGATGCTGATATATTTTCAGGGCTAACTGAGTGGGTGGCCGACCCGCCCCACATACCCTTCAAACTGGACATATTGGTGGATTATGGCAAAAACGGGGCTTAAATCTGATATCTGTTTTAAAGCCAAGTATTTCTGGGACGACTCATCTCATACTCTCCCCCTGAACCACACATATATACCGACTATAGCAATATATAGCTCAAATGTGCTTTCTGGGAGAAGAGTATGAATCTAATGTTCACTTTTGGGGCAAAGGGTTTGGCTACTCCAATTCACCACCAAGAGCAAGAGAATGAAGTAGATCTAACATCCAAACTTTAATGTGCGGACCCTCCCCTTACCCTATTTTCAAAAACGCCAGATCTCGGAAATTTGTGGGGCGATTTACGCGAAATTTTGTTTGTTTATAATAAATTAAAAAAAGAAATTTGGTATACTTATTTAAGGTGGCCGATGGCTCAAAGGTATTTGAGACTAGAGCTCGAATCTGGTGCACGACTCCACCAAAAAAAAAAAAAAACCCATACCGGACATATCTACCGACCATAGAAATATAAGGCTCAATTGAAAGAAATTTGGGAGTAGAGCACCAATATGATAGCCACATCGGGTCGAAATATGTGGATATCATATTGGTCCTGACCGTGCCAGTATAGGACTCGGATTAAATAAGAAAGTGAAAGAAGGCGCAGCGGAGCGGGCCCTGTCCAGCTAGTATTTAAATAATGAACGATCAGCACCACATTAGAGTCGGATATCGGGAGGCTTTCCACAACTCACTGTTTCAAATTTCAGTGAAATCGGAAAATAATTGCACCAAGTGGTGTCAAATATAATAATTTTCTGTTCATTAATTTGTAGCACTAACAGTGTGAAATACAAACAATGATCATATTTTAATGATCACGAGTGTTAGCAATTATCTATGGAAGAATAGACAAAGCAAAAATAACAAACCAAAATAATATCAGAATAAAAAACACCAAAACCTATTCAGCAATTACCACATAAATATTTGCATAAAACAAGAACACAACCCAACACACATTTTTATACCCATCACCACTACTTTGGTACAGCATATCTAAGGTACGTAAACGCATGAAAAAAATATTCGTAATCCATGAAAAACATTTTCGACAAGTAAATTTTCTTTTGTGAAAAATTTGGGATTTTGTAAAGATGAAAAATTCAAGCAAGAATTTGTCAAAAAAAAAATCATTTTTTCCATAAAGCATAAAGCCAGAATGAAAGGCTTTATGATAAATAAACAAATTTTATAACTACTATATCTATAGTTATATCTATATAGGTCTCGATCATATTTTATTCAGGTCCCGAGAACTCACTGATTAAAATTTTATCGAAATCGGGTAACAAGTAAAGCTTGTATGGCTATATCTAAACATTGCCTAGTCTGAACCACATTTTGGTTAAATGACAGGAGGCTTAGTGTTTCTCACTGTTCTCAGTGTTCCAATGTTTTGTGACATCGGATTATAAATGCAGCTTTTATGAATTCCGGACCCTTCATCGGTAGATCAGTCTATATGGCAGCTATATCTAATTATACTCCGATCTAAACCATATTTAGGTTGGATGTTGGAAGGCTTAAAACAACTCACTTTTTCAAATTTCGACGAAATCGGTAATAGATAAAGCTTTTATGGGCTTCTGACCCTTAATTGGTTGTTCGGTCTATATGGCAGCTATATCATAATATATTGTACGTTCTGAACCATACTAGGATCGGATGTAGGGAGGGTTAAAAAACTCACTGTTTAACCTTTCTGAGAAATCGTTAATAAATGAAGCTTTTATTGCCCCTGATCGGCAGATTGTTCTATATAACAGCTATATCCAAATAAATTCCGATTTAAACCAAATACTAATAAGTCCAAGTCATTGTTCAATTGTGTATAACAAAATATGGATCTTTTTAGTAGCTATATCTTAAAACAAACCCAGCTGAACCATATACGATACGGATGTCGAAAAGCCTAAAATAAGTCATGGTGTCAAATTTCAGTGAAATCGGAATATAAATGCGCTTTTTATGGGGCCAAGACTTTAAATCCAGATATCGGTCTATATGACTGCCATATCCAAATCAGGACCGATTTGGGCTAAGTTGCAGAAAAATGTCGAAAAGCCTAACACAACTCTCTGTCCCAAATTTCGTCGAAATCGGACAAAAAATGCGCCTTTTATGGGCCCAAAACCTTAAATCGAGAGATCGGTCTATATGGCAGCTACATCCAAATCTGGACCGAAGAATGTCGAAGGCCCAACACAACTCACTGTCCAAAATTTCGGCGACATTGGACAATAAATGAGCCTTTTTGGGCCCAAAACCTTAAATCGAGATATCGGTCTATATGGCAGCTATATCGAAATCTGGACCGACCTGAGCCAAACTGAGGAGGAACTCTAAAGGCGTAATGCGACTCACTGTCCTACATTTTAAAAAAATCGGATAATAAATGCGCCTTTTATGGGCCCAAAACCTTAAATCGAGAGATCGGTCAATATGGCAGCTTTTATTGGCCATTGCAAATTTGGCTATTGCAAATCTTGATCGATCAAGGCCAAATTGCAGAAATATATCGAGGGACTTAACTAACTGTCCCGAATTTCGGCGACATTGGACAATAAATGCTCCTTTTATGGGCCCAAAACCTAAAATCGAGAGATCGGTCAATATGGCAGCTATATCCAAATCTGGACCGATCTGGGCCAAATTGCAGAAATATATCAAGGGGCCCACTGGCCCAAATTTCATCAAAATCGGATAATAAATGTGGCTTTTGTGGGCCTAAGGCCCTAAATCGGCGGATCTGTCTATATGGGGGCTGTATCAAGATATAGTCCGATGTATCCTAACTTCGAACTTAACCTGCTTATGGACAAAACAGGAATCTGTGCAAAGTTTCAGCTCAAGGGTATTATAACATAGTAAATTAGTTTGTAACACCCAAAAGCAAGAGAGAAAGGCCCATTGATAAGTATACCGATCGACTCAGAAACAATTTCTGATTCGATTTAGCTATGTCCGTCTGTCTGTCGGTCTGTCCGTCCGTCTGTCTTTCCGTCTGTCCATGTTAATATGTGTACAAAGTACAGGTCGCAGTTTTCATTGTATCATCTAAAAATTTGGTACTGGCAAATTTTTCGGCCTAGAGACGAAGCCTATTGAAATTGGAAAAAAATCGGTTCAGATCAGGATATAGCCCCTATATATATGTTCGTCCGATTTTCAGTAAAAATGCAATAAATTGGTCATTGGTAACCGATTCCCTCGAAATTTGGCAGGAAGAATTTCTTTACGACTTTCGACATTACTAGAGAATTTCATGGAAATCGATTCAGATTTAGATATAGCTCTCATATGTATAAATCGCCCGATTTTCACTCCTAGAGTCACAGCAAGCACATTTATTGACTAATCTTGCCAAAATATTGCACAACGCTTTCCTCGACGACTACCACAGCATCTGAGGAGTTTGCTCGAAATCGGTCCAGATTTAGATATAGCTCTCATATATATAATCGCCCGATTTCCAATAATATTGCAATAAAATGGTCTTTTGTTAATCGATTTTCTCGAAATTCGGCAGGAGGGATTTTTTCTTGACTCTCAATATTACTGGTGAATTTTTATAGAAATCGGCCCAGATTTAGATATAGCTCTCATATGTATATATCGCCCGATTTTCACTCCTAGAGCCACTGCAAGCACATTTATTGACCAATCTTGCCAAAATATTGCACAACGCTTTCCTCGATGACTACCACAATATACGATGAGTTTGGTCAAAATCGGTTCAGATTTAAATATAGCTCCCATATATATATTCGTCCGATTTCCAGTAATATTGCAATAAAATGGTCTTTTGTTAATCGATTTTCTCGAAATTCGGCAGGAGGGATTTTCTCTTGACTCTCAATATTACTGGTGAATTTTTATAGAAATCGGCCCAGATTTAGATATAGCTCTCATATACATATATCGCCCGATTTTAACTTCTAGAGTCACAGCAAGCGCATTTATTGATCCATCTTGTGAAAATTTTGCAAAACGCTTTCCTCGACGACTGCAACAGTATCTGAGGAGTTTGCTTGAAATCGGTTCAGATTTCGATATAGCTCTCATATATATGTTCGTCTAATTTTGGGAAATATTGCAAAAAAGTGATCATTTGTTATCCGAATTTGTAGAAATTTTGCTGGAGGAATTTTCTTATGACTCTCAATATTACTGGTGAATTTCATAGAAATCGGTTCAGATTTAGATATAGCTGTCATATATGTATATCGCCCGATTTTCACTTTGAGAGCCACTGCAGGCGCATTTATTGGCCCATCTTGCCAAAATTTTGCACAACGCCTTCCTCGACGACTACGACATAATCTGAGAAGTTTGTTCGGAATCGGTTCAGAATGAGATATAGCTCCCATATATACGTTCGCCAGATTTTGGGTTATTTGCCATAATGTTGTCATTTGTCAACCATAGTTTTTACAGTTTGACCATATTTGCACGCCGAGGTCCATCAAAATTGGTTCAGAATTGGATATAGGTCCCACATTGTACTTATAGGGTAGGTGTAGGGTATTATACAGTCGGAACCGCCCGACTTTTGCCCTTCCTTACTAGTTAAAGACTCTAGCGTGATTTCAACAGACAGACGGGCGGACAGACGAACGGACATGGCTAGATCGTCTTAGATTTTTACGTTGATCAAGAATATATATACTTTATAGGGTCGGAAATGATTTTTTCCATGTGTTGCAAACGGAATGACAAAATGAATATACTCCCATCCTTCGGTAGTGGGCATAAAAAGGTCTAGATATCCATAAATTGTTAAGATTTCTGTAAAAAAGAGCACATCGATAGAGTTCTATTGTGGATAAATCCATTTTTTGTTTGCTGGGTATTGTTTAGAATAAACTTTTCTAAGATTAATGCTGGCAATGTTTTATAACACTCAACAGTATAGTCGAAACGAACAGGCCGAATGGCAGTGGTGGCACAAACCTAATGTGTTTTGTGGTTTCTTGTGTATATTTAACGAATTGGCGAACATTTTTATGTGGAAAAATAAGAAGTAGAAGAAGCACAACGCCAACCATATAGCATCATCTATAGATAATATCAGCGAAATAGCTATAGACATTTTTTTTAACAAAATTAAACGGGAATCACCGCGGCATACCAGAACTAAGCTAAGCAAAAAGAATAAAATAGGAAAAAAAAATAATAAAAACAAATCACTAATCAAAGCGAATCAATGAACAATCGATAGAGGTGGTTAAAACGAATTTGAACTAAAAAATAAGAAAAAAAAAACTAAAACAAGAATACAAGAATTTCGAATTGTTTTTTTTTTATTTTTTGCATGAGGGAATAAGAAAATCCTAAAGATAGCTGAACGACATACACGATCCACGAAATTTTCTGATTGCAGTCGAGAAAGAAAATTTAGGCAACACGGTCTGCAGCCAATTCCGAGAATAATTAAACGTGGACAGCCTGATGGGCATAGATATAATAGTTGTTCAAATGAAAATGGCCATTTAGGGCCTAAAGAGCACCAAAAAAATGTCAGGTGTTTGCTGACAATTGCAAAAAAAAAACGAAAAAAACCAAAAGTGAAAAATGTGAACCATTGGAAATGATTGCCAAAAAATATCAAAGCAAATTATTATTATTTTCAATTATCAGAATATTCAGTGTCAAGCAACAGCAGCATTTTTGAAGCCATAAAATAATGAATGTGTGGTGTGTGCAAAACAAAAGAGTGTTCAAAATTATTTTGGGAAATTTCCATTAGCAGCGAAATTTTAAAAAAGTCTATATGCCATTCAAGTACAAACAGAGCCAAAGACCATTTTGCAGGAAGTAATTATCGATAGGAAAATATTACGTATATATGGCGCGTGGACGTAATCACAATCGAAATCGCCATCAACATTTACAAAGTGCACAAAAGCAGCAAGCGTTCCCCCAAACTCCTCAGCAACAGCTGCAGCAGCAGCTGCATCAGCATCAAAAACAACATTTATTTAATCAAGAGCAGCAAGAACAGCACCCTCAGATTTTTAGTTGCCACAATCCGCCAATGCAGTCAACAAATGCCACAGATGCACCTGTTGCAGCCATCAACGAAGACAGCGGCAGCGGTAGCGGCAGCACCAATGGTGATGATGTGAACCAAAACTTCGACCAATACCCCCAAACGCCCTCCAAAATATCTGAAAGTTACGGCCATAATAATAAAAGTAATGATGATTATGGCCATGATGATGCCAATCCCATAATCAATGGTCCCCTTGCAGCAGGCGGGGGACTAGCCATTAAATCGCACCTTGAGACGAGCGGCGACCCCGCCAATGCCTCAGCCGCCGCGGCCGCCTTTACCACTACACACACTTATCAAATGACTATGTCTAATAATAGCCCCACAGATTTCAGCCAAGTCAACAGCAACTACGCCAACCACAACAGCCATTCTCTTCCTGCTCAGCGAGCGGAAACTCCCGAGAAAGTCAACAGTAATTCAGCCAAAGTGCAGAGCCAAGAAAAATTGGCAAATTTTGCTCTCCATGGTGAGAGCCGATATGAACCATCTCTTCAGCAAAGAGAAGAGTATGGTGGTGTGCAACAACTGAGTAACGGTGAGTGCGAGCAGCCTCATTACATTAATCGTTCTCCGGTCATCGAGCAAAACGTTAGTGCCGCGATCGCGCAAGTAACGGACCACAACGAGCAGGAAAACAAACGAATAGCGGACGATGGTGATGGTCAATTGAACGAAGCGACGACAAAGACAACGGTATGTGAAAGTAATCGCGTCTTAATAATAAATCAATCGTATCCGACATCAACAACAACAACAACAACTGCAGATTCCCCAGCAATGGGACAAAAAAATACCAAAGGTGGGGAGGCAGCCGCCTCCACCCCATCATCCAGCACCACAAATGTGCGGGAATTTCGCGAATCACCTTTACCTCCAAGGGCTGCGTCGGCACAAACCAACAACAACCATATAGCTGCGTCAAACGGCTCAACTAATGGTGCCGGTCGATATCAATCACCCCCTCTGCCCACAATAACTGTGTCCGATTGTAGTGCCAATAGCCGCGCCCCTGCCCCTCAGAGGCCAAATGAGAAAGAGGAAGTTTATGATTGCGACTACGAAAATGTGCCTCGAAATTTCACTGGCCATGGCAAAGGCCAAGAAGAGGAATATTTTGAGACGGCATCAACACCACCACCACCACTACCACCACGATCAACAACACCAACATCTTCTTCGATGCCATCGTCGCCAAAGGTCAATGCCACAAGTCCATCGCCACCATCACCGTCATCGCCCTCATCTTACCGTTCTCCTTCGCCAACGTCAGTGTACTCACAAATGCGTTACAACTATGCAAAGTTGGAAGATGTACCCGAACAGGAGGAGGAGGAGTACGAAGATGATGACGAAGACGATGAGGAAGACGACGATGATGAAGATGAAGAGGTGGTAACCGATGATGATGATGATGAGGGCAATGTTTCCGATGAGGGTCCATTGCCGCCTCAGAGAACGCAAGCAAGTGCCCAAGCTGCAGCAGCCTTAGCCTCTCGTTATGGTAGCCCTGGCAACCTTGACAATGAATTTCGCCGCCTTAACTCAGCATCTCTTAGTCCAGATAGGCAACGGCATGCCAAGAACTTCGATATCAGCAATAATAGCACCGAATCTAATTTAAGCAGCAGCTTTCCCGATTCAGGCATGGGAGAATCAGTGGCATCCACAAATAGCCGTTTTATAAATAATAACACCGCACAAGGGGAGGTGCGCTACAACAGCAGTGCCACGGCCAACACTACCAATATGCCTCAAGGGCAACAACCAAATAACTCTATGAAGCAACAACAACACCAACAAATGCACTTTGTACGCGACGGCAGCTCCACAGACTGCGAAGAAACTCTAATGCAGTGCGAAGATTTTATTGATTTTGTTGAAACACCCGAATTCCTCGATCCCTCTGAACGTTTTGTGTGCATCGAGAGCATAAGTTTGCCCGATGTTGTTGTCGAGTCAACAAACTCTTGTAGCAATTCATCTGGTAATGGGGCTAACAGTGGCAATTCTTCAGATGCTGCCTCCTCAGGTGCTGCAGATCGTGACATTATCAACATAAATGGCGCCACTGGCAATTCTATGGGCAATGTTCACTTCATTCCCATCCATGTGGAGGGTGCCAGTAGCAGCGATCGTTCTTCGCCCAGAAAACAATGCGTGGATGATAGCGTTGTGGGCAGTGGCAAAGCGACCATCGAAATTATTGAGGATGTCACGGAGTTTCCTACCTTTAGCACTGCCAGCAGCAGACAAAGTGATTTTGAAGCTGAGAAAATGAAGTAAGTTTTTATGTCATTGAAAATAGAATGGGAAAAGTGGCAGCAATCATATTTTTAAATATTTTTGTAATTCCGATTTCGGTAAGAATCATCTTATTAAGGATTATCTAACTTCTATAGTTCGTCATAGCCGGTTATTTAATAGCCAGTCCAAAATGCTTCAGTATAATCTAAAATGGGTTTTTATAATCTAACGGTCTTATTCACAAAACTTTGTGAAGTCTTAAAATAGGTTTATTTGACAGTTCTATAAATGAAATGTGTAAAATGGATCTATTTCAAATCTACAATAAGTTTTGTGAATAAGGCCCTAAATCGCTACCTTAATATTATAACTTTGTGCATTTTTCTAACACTCCATTGAGAGAGAGATATACCCATTGATAAGATATGTCCGTCTGTCCCTGTAAATTTGAGTACAAAGTCTATATACGAGTTTTCATCCAACCACCTTCAAATATGGCACGGACGTTTTTTTTACCCATGCCACTATGGACCTAAGTCAGTAATCGGCTTGTTATGAGCTCTAAATACTAAAAAGTATTCTCGAAAAAGAAAAAAATAAGTCAGGAATTCCGTGCTATTTAAAAAATCCCTAATTGTTTGCCATACCACGCCAGAAAGTTGGTTTATATCTGGTATTGTATCCCCACCTAAGTGCCGGCATCTGTTAGCCGCGAAAGCCGGGCAATATATATATATTTGCTCCAACATCTCATCGTCTTCCCCACATGCCCTACACATGCTATCACTTGCCGCACCTCTTTTGCATAGATAAGCTCGTAGTCCTATGTGATCCACTATGACAGCTTTGACCTCCTTCTTACTTCCTTTTAGTAATAGCCTCGTCTCACGATCCGGATCTCCAATAGGATTTTCGTTATCCTACCGACCGTTTCGCTGTTTTACAGTGTTACATGATCTACGTCAACCACGTCCTTGACTCGGACTCCGTCAAACTGAAAAGCTTCGGGTTAACCAAGTTTATTGACGGCAGTCCTCTGGCCGTTATTGTCAAATCATCTACCCTTTCAATCCCCCTTAATCCGCTATTGCCCTTCAACCGAACAATGTGGATTGTGCCATCGTCAAAGAAGGCGTTAAACTATTCCTTACACTCCTGGTTGTTATTCCCCTTATGCCCATTTTACTGTCCGTAAAGTCATACTCGACGTCCTCGCGTTAACACTTGACGTCCTCGCGATAACGCTCGACATCCTCGCGTTAACACTCGACATCCTCGCGTTAACACCACCCCACGCACTCCGTGATCGCCCGGATCTCCGCCTGCAGGGCCGTATTATGGTCAGGTAGTCGAAAAGAGATCTCAGTTCCTGGGTTCTCAATGTAGACTCCCAGGCACACTCTGTCCTCTAACTTTGATTCATCTGTATAGCATGGTCTCCCAGATGACAATACCAGAGTTCCGTCAATTCAAGACTTGCCTTCTCATTACACACTTTAATGTAACACTTCCATTTAAGTTTCCTTTCTAAGATCACACCAAGGTATATGACCTTGTCACATTTCGAAATCGTTCTATCGAGGAAACGTGGTGCGTCAAATTGGCCCACCTTCGTCTTTCTCGTGAACAGGCAGGTTTTTGCTTCTGTAAGACCCATTCGGCCCTTCTGAATAGCTGATTCGCATCCTTATCCCTAAGAAGTATTATTACATCGTCTGCGTAACAGACTGGGTCAAATCCCTCCTAAGCCAGCATCCGTAATAGGTTATTTATGGTGATCACACATAGGAGTGACAATCAAATGCCCCCTGCTAGGCCTTGGCCACTCTTATTAATGTTGATACTACCCTACGAAATGTGGAAAGAGTTCGCATCGCACCCTATTAGTACCTCATTTATTGTCTGTTTTGCTTACCTCACCAGCTGCTGTAGCGCCAATGTGGGCGGCGGTGTCGGAGAAACGTCTTTTTGCTGCACGCTGGTTAAGTTCTTGAACGGGCCAAATCGGACCATATTTGGATATAGCTACTAAATAGACCAATTTTCTGATAAAAGGTTTAAAGCCCATAAAAACTTTTTTTGTCATCCGATTTTGCTGAAATTTCAAACAGTGGATAGTTTTAGGCCTCCCGACATCTGACCCAAACATGGTTCAAATCGGAGAAAATTTTATAGCTGCCATATAGACCGATCTCTCGATGAAGGGTCTGGAGCCCATAAAAGCCCTATTTATACTCCGATTTTGCCAAAATTTGAAACAGTAGTAGTAGCTCTTGACATCTGCCCCAAATATGGTTTGGATCGGACTATATTTAGGTATAGCTGCCATATAGATCGATCTACCGATAAAGGGTTTGAAGCCCATAAAAGCATTTTTTATCCAATTTCACTGAAATTTGAAACAGTGAGTAGTTTTAGGCCACCCCCGTCCGACCCAAATATGGTAAGAATAGGTCTGCATTTAGATATAGCTGTCATATAGACCGATATGCCGGTTCAGGGTCTGAAGCTCATAAAAACTTTATCTATTACCAGTTTTTTTTGAAATTTGAAAAATAATTGTGACGTAAGGGTGTTTACATATATACCCGAGGTGATGGGTATCCAAAAAGAAATTTGGCTCAGATACGTCTGAGCCATATCTCAATTTTTGAAGCCTGTAGAGTGATTACAACAGACGGACGGATAGACTGACAGACACACGGATATCCTTAAATCGTCTTAGAATTTTACGACGATCCGAAGTGTTTATAGTTTGTAGGGTCGGAGATTAATACTTCGATGTGTTGCAAACGGAATTACTAAATGAACATACCCCCTATCCTACGGTGGTGGGTATAAAATCATTGCTTGTGTGTTCCTTATGGAAACGACTGAACCGATTTTCTTGAAATTTTCACTGATGGTGCAT
Source organism: Stomoxys calcitrans (assembly GCF_963082655.1). Classification (NCBI taxonomy): domain Eukaryota; kingdom Metazoa; phylum Arthropoda; class Insecta; order Diptera; family Muscidae; genus Stomoxys; species Stomoxys calcitrans. The sequence goes on from NC_081553.1 coordinate 116,592,445, forward strand.
AATGATCCCGTGGTGAAAATAGGGTAATACATTTTTTGATATTTGAAGGGGAGCGATGTGAGTGGTTTAAGCGAAATTTTGTGTGCTCGCATATAGTACCCTAAAAATAAAAATTTGGTATCCAAATTTCGGATGGGGTACCAAGGGGGGCTGCCCCACTCTAAAACCTACCAAACATATATTTAGACCAATCACGACAATATGGGACTCAAATGAATGGTATTTAAGATTAGAAAATGTATCTGATATCCAATTGTCGGACCCAGTGTTTGGGGGACCACCCAAACCGCCAAAACACCCCTAAATCGGACATATATACCGACGACTCACTGAGTGGCCGCCCATCCCCCAAAACAACCCCCAAGCCGGTCATGTTTGCCGACTATGGAAATATGGGGCTCAAATTAAAGGTATTTGGGAGTAGGCCACGTATCCGATATCAACATTAGGGACCAACAGTCTAGGGAACGTCGCACCACCCCCAAATAGGACGTATTTGCTCATCAAGACAATTTGGGTCTTAAAGAGAGTGGAACTAAATATTCATAGTTTTTAGGGACATATTTGCTGACTTTTGCAATAAGGAGTTTAAATGAGATTAGAAAACGAATTTGTTTCCCATTTTGAGGGCAATGGCAATATGGGGTTCCAATAAGTGATATATAGATATATGAGAATAGAGCATGTTGCTGATATATTTTCCGGGTTTAGTGTTTGGGGACCACCCCAATACCCAAAACACCTCTAAATCGGGCATATTTACCGACCTTGTCAATGTGGAGCTTAAATGGAAGGTATTGGGGGGTAGAGCAATAATTGGTACCCACTTTCGGGACCAATTTTTTGGGGGTCTACCCCTTTCCAAAAATAACACACAAACAGCAATTTTGGGAGTAGAGTACGAATTTGACTTCCAAATATAGGACCATGTATTTGGGGCATCACCCCTTCCCCAAAACACCCCCTAAAGGGTAACAATTTTTCGACCATTCCAATATGTGACTCAAATGAAAAGTATTTGAGACTAAAAAACGAATTTGATAACCACATCGAAATATCCATTTCCGTCTCTATAATGTATGTATATTCTTGATCAGCGTAAAAATCTAAGACGATCTAGCCATGTCCGTCCGTCTGTCCATCCGCCGGTCCGTAAAAATCTAAGACGATCTAGCCATGTCCGTCCGTCTGTCCATCCGCCGGTCCGTCTGTCTGATGAAATCACCCTATATTAAAAAATAGAGATATTGAGCTGAAACTTTGCACAGATTGTTTTTTGTCCATAAGCAAGTTAAGTTCGAAGATGGGCTATATCGGACTATATCTTGATATAGCTGCCATATAGACCGATCCTCCGATTTAGAGTCTAAGGCCCATAAAAGCCACATTTATTATCCGATTTCGCTGAAATTTGGGACAGTGAGTTGTGTTAAGCCATTCGACATTCTACGTCAATATGGTCCAGATCGGTTCAGATTTCGATATAGCTTCCATATAGACCGATCCTCCGATTTAGGGTCTTAGGCCCACAAAAGCCACATTTATTATCCGATTTTAATGAAATTTGGGACAGTGAATTGTGTTAGGCCCATCGACATCCTTCGTCGATTTGGCCCAGATCAGTGCAGATTTGGATATAGCTGCCATATAGACCGATCTTTCGATTTAGGGCCTTAGGCCCATAAAAGCCACATTTATTATCCGATTTTGCTGAAGTTTGGGACAGTGAGTCGTGTTAGGCCCTTCGACATTCTACATTAATTTGGCCCAGATCAGTTCAGATTTGGATACAGCTGCCATATAGACCAATTTCTTGATTTAAGGTTTTGGGCCCATAAAATGCTCAGTTATTCACCGATGTCGCCGAAATTCTGGACCGTGAGTAAAGTTAAGCCCCTTGAAATACTTCTGAAATATGGCACAGATCGGTTCATATTTGGATATAGCTGCCATATAGACCGATTTCTAGGTTTTAGGTTTTGGGGCCATAAAAGGGGCATTTATTGTCCGATTTCGCCGAAATTTAGGACAATGTTTGTGTTAGGCTCTTTGAAATATTTCTGCAACTTGGCCCAAATCGATCCAGATTTGGATATATCTGCCATGTAGACCGATATCTCGATTTAAAGTCTTGGCCGCATAAAAGGCGCATTTATAATCCGATTTCACTGAAATTTGACACAGTAACTTATGTTAGGCTTTTCGATATATAGTTCAGATCGGTTTATTTTTAGATATAGCTATTGCACTTATTAGTATTTGGTCCAAATTGGAACATATTTTGATATAACTGCTATGGGACATAAGGTATGAAATTTTCACCGAATTTTGATGAAAGGTTGTTTACATATATACCCGAGGTGGTGGGTATCCAAAGTTCGGCCTGGCCGAACTTAACGCCTTTTTACTTGTTAAGTTTTAAAAAGATTTTAATATCAACATTAATCCTCAAAAAGGCAATCTGGTGAAATTTTGAGCTCATTGCTTAGCTAAAATTGTTTTTTTTTTTTCTGTTTCAATAACCATGTTTTCCGATTTTCCATAAATCATTTCTAATTATTCAAGTACCACTAACACACTTTTTCCTGCATCCTATGTTTGTTGTTCTTGCTTGAAAATATGTCCAATTGTGTGTGTGGGAGTTCGCTGTGGAGGCGCCGATTTCAAGAACACATGCACTAATACACACAACCAAATTGATATGTGTGTTCATTTCCATGTAGTGTACGTATAATCCAAACCTATTACTACAATATATTGTTGCTCTATTAATTTCGAATTTTAAAAATTAGTCCATAAAATAATAGACAATAGAGATGTGTACTGGTGATGTGAATCACTTTTCGATTTTCTTCGAAAAAAAAACCCATCTCTATTAAATAACAAAACTGAAAAGCTTAAGCCAAAAAAAAAAATGAAAAATAAGCACACACATATCCAAGCATTTATTTGTATAAATAAAATAGATATGTGTATGCTGCAAATATAAATAAAAATTTTCGTCATTTTTTTGCTCATCTTTTTGTTTTGCTTCGCTCCCGCACTCTGATACGGTGTCTTCGGTGGATGGAACGTGCCAAATTTCATAGTCAAATCATACTTATCGAAAGAAGAATGTTTTGTTGAAATTCCTTATTTTCCACCCCACATCATCTGCTTGCGACTGCCGACCGGCCAGCTTTGAATGCAAACAAACAAGTTCGGCAGATAAAACAAATCCCATTTTCGCATGTCGGATATTCCCACGCTCATGCCGTTATCCATTTCAGAACGATTTAAAATGCAAAACAAAAAAACAAAAGAAAAAATATTCTCTTCTTTCAACAGATTTGCAGCAAACATATGTGTGTAGCCAGCCACCCATTGCGTCTCGGCACATTGTAACGAATTGTGTTTTCTTTGGTGAGCATTTTTTCCAATTCAGCCGGTTAAAAAGTGGTTCAAACATATGTTTATAGAATTTTTTTCTCAATTCAAATGTAAATTGGGGCGAAATGCAATTTAGATCATTTTACAAAAACAAATAATTTCGAAAAAAGAACCATGTTTAGAATATCATTTTCCCAGACAGGCCGTAGAAAATTTATTGGGAATTGTAGATTTTAGTCAGTTTGCATGTGGATTATTTGGAGGAGAGAATATCGGCGACTAAATGTGTCCCCTATGGGCTTAAGGAGCAACGGTTTAGACAGCATTCGGTGTAGATGGTAAATAGCATTGCTATAATAGTAACAAGTAAGAGCGTGCTAAGATCGGCCAGGCCGAATCTTATAAACCCTCCACCATGGACCGCATTTGTCAAGTTCTTTCACGCCATCTCTTCTTAGGCAAAAAAGGATATAAGAAAGATTTGCTCTGCTATTAGAGCGACATCAAGATATGGTCCGGTTCGGACCACAATTAAATTATATGTTGGAGACCTGTGTAAAATGTGAGCCAATTCGAGTAAGAATAGCGCCCTTTGGGGGCTCAAGAAGTAAAATAGAGAGATCGATTTATATGGGAGCTGTATCGGGCTATAGACCGATTCAGACCATAATAAACACGTATGTTGATGGTCATGAGAGAATCCGTCGTACAACATTTCAGGCAAATCGGTTAATAATTGCGACCTCTAGGGGCTCAAGAAGTCAAGATCCCAGATCGGTTCATATGGCAGCTATATCAGGTTATGGACCGATTTGAACCTTATTTAACATAGTTGTTGAAAGTAAGAATAAAATACGTCATGCAAAATTTCAGCCAAATCGGATAGGAATTGCGCCCTCTAGAAGCTCAAGAAGTCAAGTCCCCAGATCTGTTTATATGACAGCTATATCAGGTTATGAACCGATTTGAACCATACTAGCCACAGTTTTTGGATATCATAACAAAATACTACATGAAAAATGTCATTCCAATCGGATAAGAATTGCGCACTCTATAGGCTCACGAAGTCAAGACCCCAGATCGGTTTATATGGCAGCTATATCAAAACATAGACCGATATTGCCCATTTACAATCCCAACCGACCTACACTAATTAGAAGAATTAGTGCAAAATTTCAAGCGGATAGCTTTACTCCTTCGAAAGTTAACGTGGTTTCGACAGACAGACGGACGGACGGACAAACCGACTGACATGCCTAGATCGACATAAAATGTCGCGACGATCAAGAATATATATACTTCATGCGGTCTCAGACGAATATTTCGAGTAGTTACAAACAGAACAACGAAGTTAGTATACCCCCCATCCTATGGTGGAGGGAATACAAATCTCTTGAGAGAGAGACGGCAATTTTACTAAAACATATGAAAATGAAAATGACATATGAAAACCACCTTTCGTCAAAATTCGGTGAAAAATGCATACCTTATGCCCCATAACAGCTATATCGAAATATGTTCCAATGTGGACCAAATACATATAAGTATAAGTCATTGTTCAATTGCGTGTAACAAAATATTGGTCTTTATAGTAGTTATATCTAAAAATAAGCCGATCTGTATCATATACGACACGGATATCGAAAAGCCTAACATAAGTCACTATGTGAAATCTCAGTGAAATCGAATTATAAATGCACCTTTTATGGGCCCAATACTTTAAATCGATATATCGGTCTATATGGCAGCTATATCCAAATATGGAATGATTTGGGAAAAGTTTCAGACAAATGTCGAAGAGCCTAAAACAACACACTGTCATGAATTGCGGCGAAATCGGACAGTAACTGCGCATTTGATGGGCCCAAAACCTTAGATTGGGAGATTGGTCTATATCGCAGCTGTACCCAAATCTGAACCGATCTGGGCCAAATTGAAGAGGGCTATCGAAGGGCCTAACACAACTCACTGTCACAAATTTTAGCAAAATCGGACAACAAATGCGCCTTTTATGGGCCCAAGACCTTAAATCGAGAGATCGGTCTATATGGCAGCTATATCCAAATCTGAACCGATCTGGGCCAAATTGAAGAGGGCTATCGAAGGGTCTAACACAACTAACTGCCACAAATTTCGGCAAATTCGGATAATAAATATGTCTTTTATGGGCCTAAGACCCTAAATCGGCGGATCGGTCCATATGACAGCCATATTCAAATCTGAAGCGATCTGAGCCAAATTGAAGAAAGATGTCGAAATGCCTAACACAACTCATTGTCCCAAATTTTGGCAAAATCGGACAATGAATGCGCCTTTTATGAGCCCAAGACCTTAAATAAAGAGATCGGTCTATATCGCTGCTATATCCAAATCAGAACCGATTTGAGACAAATTGGAGAAAGATGTCGAAGGACCTAACACAACTCACTGTTCAAAATTTTGGAAAAATTGGACAATAAATGCGCCTTTTATGGGACCAAGACCTTAGATTGAGAGATCGGTCTATATGGCAGCTATATCCAAATCTGAACCGATCTGGGACAAATTGAAGAGGGCTATCGATAGGCCTAATACAACTCACTGTCCCAAATTTCATCAAAATCGGATAATACATGTGTCTTTTATGGGCCTAAGACCTTAAATCGGCGGATCGGTCTATATGACAGCTATATCCAAATTTGAACCGATGGGGGCCAAATTGAAGAAAGATATCGAAGGTACTAAGACAACTCATTGTTCCAAATTTCAGCAAAATTCGATAATAAATGTGGATTTTATGAGCCTAAGACCCTTATTCTAAGGATCGGTCTATATGGCAGCTATATCTAAATCAGCACCGATCTGAACCAAATTGAAGGCGGATTTAGAAGGGCCTAACACAACTCACGGTCCCAAATTTCATCAAAATCGGATAATAAATGTGGCTTTTATGGGCATAAGACCCTAAATCGTTGGATCGGTATATATGGGGGCTACATCAACATATAGTCCGATATAGCCCATCTTCGAACTTAACCTGCTTATGGACAAAAAAAGAATCTGTGAAAAGTTTCAGCTCAATATCTCTATTTTTAAAGACTGTAGCATGATTTCGACAGACAGACGGACGGACATGGCTAGATGGTCTTAGATTTTTACACTGATCAAGAATATATATACTTTTTGGGTGCGGAAATGGATAATTCGATGTGTTGCAAACGGAATGACAAACTGAATATACCCCCATCCGTCGGTGGTGGGTATAATAATACACTGTACCACGATGGTGGTGTAGAGTATAAAAAGCAAGTGTCAAAAAGTAAAAACGTGCTAAGTTCGGCCGGGGCAAATCTTATATACCCTCCACCATGGATCGCATTTGTCGAGTTCTTTTCCCGGTACCTCTTTTTAGGCAAACATATGAAAAAAGGAAAGAATTGCTTGGATATTGGAGTTATAATATCAAGTTATCGTCCGATTCGGACAATAATTGAACTGCAAGTTGGAGATCATAGCAGAAGTCGTTGTGTAAAATTTCAGCCAATCCGAATAAAAATTGTACCCTTTATGGGCTCAAGAAGTAAAATCGGGAGATCGGTTTATATGGGAGCTGTATCAGGCTATATACCGATTCAGTCCATAATTGATGTGTATATTGAAAGCCATGCGGGAAGTCGTTGTACAAAATTTCAGCCAAATCGAATAGGAATTGTGCCCTCCAGAGGCTCAAGAAGTCTAGACCCCAGATCGGTTTATATGGCAGCTATATCAAAAGTGGACCGACATAGCCCATTTACAATCTTAACCGACCTACTCTAATAAGAAGTATTTGTGCAAAATTTCAAGCGGCTAGCTTTACTCCTTCGGAAGTTAGCGTGCTTTCGACAGACAGACGGACGGACGGACAGACGGACGGACAGACGGACGGACGGACAGACGGACGGACGGACAGACGGACGGACGGACAGACGGACGGACGGACAGACGGACGGACGGACGGACGGACAGACGGACGGACGGACAGACGGACGGACATGGCTAGATCGACACAAAATTTCACGACGATCAAGAATATATATACTTTATTGGGTCCCAGACGAATATTTCGAGTAGTTACAAACAGAATGACGAAATTAGTATACACCCCATCTTATGGTGGAGGGTATAATAATAAGTTTGTCCGGCTGAATCTTTTTCTACCAATTTTTGTTATATTGTTTGGAATTTTAGCATATCTTCTGCCTAACATGTGAACATTACCAATTAAACGAATGTCCAAGTAGATAAATTCATATGCACGTGCTCATGGAAATCCAAATACCATATGTGTTATTGAAAAATATTTTGCGTAATTGAACATTTTTGATTTACTGTAGAATATGGTTCCGAATTTGTTCTTGTTCTTTAAAACGAAATTGGAACATTTTTAATTTTGTTTATTAGAATGATTTATTTCAGTCATATTCGTGGAATTGGATTCGTAACACTTGTCAGACATTTTCAACATGTTTCTTTTTCTGTTTAAATAAAAAAAAAATCTCAAAATATTTTTAGAAGTAACATTCATTAATTTTCTACTTATTCATCAAAAAAAAAAAAAAAAAAAAAAAAAAAAAAAAAAAAAGTAAAAGCGTGCTAAGTTCGGCCGGGCCGAATCTTATATACCCTCCACCATGGATCGCATTTGTCGAGTTCTTTTTCCGGCATCTCTGCTTAGGCAAAAAAGGATATAAGAAAAGAGTTGCTCTGCTATTAAAACGATATCAAAATATGGTCCGGTTCGGACCACAATTAAATTATATGTTGGAGACCTGTGTAAAATTTCAGCCAATTCGTATAAGAATTGCGCCCATTGGGGCTCACGAAGTAAAATAGAGAGAACGATTTATATGGGATCTGTATCGGGCTATAGACCGATTAAGACCATAATAAACACGTTTGTTGATGGTCATGAGAGGATAGGGATTGCGCCCTCTAAAAGCTCAAGAAGTCAAATCCCCAGATCTGTTTATATGACAGCTATACCAGGTTATGGACCGATTTCAACCATACTTGGCACAGTTTTTGGATATCATAACGAAATACTTCGTGCAAAAATTCATTCAAATCGGATAAGAATTGTGCCCTCTAGAGGCTCAAGAAGTCAAGACCCAAGATCGGTTTAAATGGCAGCTATATCAGGTTATGGACCGATTTAAACCATCCTTGGTACAGTTGTTGGGTATCATAACAAAACACGTCGTGCGAAATTCCATTCCAATCGGATTGAAATTGCGCCCTCTAGAGGGTCAAGAAGTCAAGAGCCAAGATCGGTTTATATGGCAGCTATATCAGGTTATGGACCGATTTGAACCATACTTGGCACTGTTGTTGGACATAGTAACAAAACACGTCGTGCAAATTTCATTTCAATTGGATAAGAATTGCGCACGCTAGAGGCTCAAGAAGTCAAGACCCAAGATCGGTTTATATGGCAGCTATATCAGGTTATGAACCGATTTGAACTATACTTAGCACAGTTGTTGGATATCATAGCAAAACACGTCATGCAAAATTTCATCCCAATTGGATAAGAATTGCGCACTCTAGAGGCTCAAGAAGTCAAGACCCAAGATCGGTTTATATGGCAGCTATATCAAAACATGGACCGATATGGCCCATTTACAATACCAACCGACCTACACTAATAAGAAGTATTTGTGCAAAATTTCAAGCGGCTAGCTTTACTCCTTCGGAAGTTAGCGTGCTTTCGACAGACAGACGGACGGACGGACGGACGGACGGACGGACGGACGGACGGACGGACGGACGGACGGACGGACGGACAGACGGACGGACGGACGGACGGACGGACGGACGGACAGACGGACGGACATGGCTAGATCGACATAAAATGTCACGACGATCAAGAATATATATACTTTATGGGGTCTCAGACGAATATTTCGAGTAGTTACAAACAGAATGACGAAATTAGTATACCCCCCATCTTATGGTGGAGGGTATAAAAACTTGCCATTCCAACTTTGTGCACATATGGCAGAAATACTAATTCCACCATAACGCAGAGGCTAGCATGTCCTCCTATGACGCTGAATGCCTGGGTTCAAAATAATCAAAAATTTGCATCACAAATTCCATAAGGGTTATCCAATATCGTCATTATTGCAATCAAGGAACATTTTTTGCACTAGCCAAACTCGGAATATATTTCCAAGCGCCTCGATCTTCTGCTCCTCTATCGAGATGTGTTTATTTTTGCAATCTTTGTTGTTGATACTTTAAACTATGCTAGCCCGTCATAAAGAGCTCGTGGTTTGTACAACGCCAATATCTTCCATCAATACAGGCTGGTTCATAAATTTTACGAAGAAACTTCCTCTCACACACGCCAATTACTCCTCATACACATGCTTCTGATCCATAATAAATACAACACGCGGAACATATGGTAGTCTTGTATAGTGTAATTTTCGTCTGTTGAGAGATGGCTTTGTTTCAGAACTGCTTTCTTAATCCACAGTAGCATAATATTTTTCGTTTTATTTCAAACCTGGTTTGATTCGTATCAATTTCTGACTTTCCAAACTTATAGTTTCCCAATTTCTTTTGCTTCCGCTCTATATACTGCTCCATGAGTTCATACTATCCATTTTGCATTGTCTTTCCCTGTCTCTCCATCGATCTTTTCAAAGGCTTATTGTTCTCTCTTAATGGGAAACAACGAAATGGGAATAAGGATAACGAATTTGTTATCCGACTGTCGAAAAATTTCGTAAAAGTCTTTTTTTTTGGTCCAAGGACGAACGCTTATGATTTTGAAAAAATCGGATTCGATTTAGATATAAATCTACAACATTTAAAGTTTAGGGCTGTAGAAGCCACAATTTTGGTCCGTTATAAATTTTTTTTTATAAAACAAGTATTGTAAAAAGGCGTTGCCAAACTTTCGTCAAAAACCGGTAAAAAATGCATACCTTATGCCCCATAGCAGCTATATCGAAATGTGTTCCGATTTGGATCAAATACTAATAGTACAAGTCATTATTCAATAAACCGATCTGAACCATATACGACACACACGGATGTCGAAAAGCCTAACATAAGTCACTGTGTCTCAGTGAAATCGGATTTCAGTGAAATCGGATTATAAATGCGCCTTTTATGTGGCCAAGACTTTAAATCAAGATATCGGTCTATATGGCAGCTATATCCAAATCTGCACCGCTTTGGCCCAAGTTGCAGAAAAATGTCGAAGAGCTTAACACAACTCTCTGTCCCAAATTTCGGTGAATTCGGATTATAAATGCGCCTTTTATGGCCCAAACCCCTAAATCGAGAGATCGGTCTATATGGTAGCTATATCCAAATCTGGACAGATCTAAGTCAAATTGAAGAAGAATGTCGAAGGGACCAACACAACCCACTGTCCCAAATGTCATCCAAATCGAATAATTTTTTTTTATGAGCCTAAGACCCCAAATCGGAGGATCGGTCTATATGGCAGCTGTATCCAAATCTGGACCGATCTGAGCTAAATTGACGAAGCATGTCGAAGGGCCCAACACAACCCACTGTCCCAAATTTCAGCAATATCGGATAACAAATGTGGCTTTTATGGGCCTAAGGCCCTAAATCGGCGATCGGTCTATATGGGAGCTACATCAAGATATAGTCCGATATAGCCCATCTTCGAACTTAACCTGCTTATGGACAAAAATAATTCAGCTCAATAGGTCTATTTTTAAAGACTGTTACGTGATTTCAATAGACAGATGGGCGGACAATCAGGATCGTCTTAGATTTTTACGCTGATCAAGAATATATATACTTTATAGAGTCGGAAATGGATATTTCGATGTGTTGCAAACGGAATGACAAAACCAGTAAGGAAAGGAAAAAGTCAGGCGGTGCCGACTATATAATACCCTACACCACCTAGTGCATGTAGTACTTTTTATATGTAGAACTTATCTCGAAATCTAGTCAGACTTTAAGTTGGATACCAATTGAAATAGCAATTTAGAGCCTTGTAAGATTTTCATACCATGGGACAAAAGATTTGGATTTCCACATCTTTAAAAGGCCATATCGGATAAAAGATTATATGGCAGTTATATCGAAACCTGTGCCAATTTGAATGACGCATACTGGGGCGTCAAATAGAGATTGACGTCCCAGTATGTGTCATTAAGATGTGACCAAAATTGTGGTTTTTACTGCCATAAAAGACCATATCGGTTGAAATATACACAATGGAGCTATTGTATATCTAAATTAGAACTGATTTTAATGTAATTTTGCGCACGTATTGGAACGTCAATTTAAACGTCTCATGTAAAATCGGGCGAAAATTTTGGATTCTACAGCCTTAAAGGGCCATATCGGATGAACGATATATATGGTAGCTATGTCTAAATCTAAACCGATTTTTATTAAATTTTGCACACATATGAAGACGTCAAATAAAGCACCTCATACAAAATTTGCTAAGGATCGGACCAAAATTGTGACTTCTACAGCCTTAAAAAGGCAAATCGGATGAAAGATATATATGGGAGCTATATCTAAATCTGAACCGATTTGTGAACCGATGAAATTTCGCACATAGATTGAAACTTCACAACAACGACTCCATGCCAAATTTGGTAAAGATCGGACCAAAATTGTGGCTTCTACAGCCTTAATAGTTCAAATCGGATGAAATATATATATGGGAGCTATATCTAAATCTGAACCGATTTTTACGAAACGAAACAGTCCGTGCCAAATTTTGTGCAGATCGGTTGAAAATTGTAGCTACTACTGCCATTTAAGTGCAAATCGGGCGATACATATATATGGGAGCTATATCTAAATCTGGACCGATTTTTATGAAATTTTGCACATATATGGAGACGTCAAATGAAGCACTCCATAAAATACCAAATTTTGACAAATTTTGTGAAGATCGGACGAAAACTGTGGCTTCTACATCCTTAAAAAAAGCCATATCGGATGAAAGATATATATGGGAGCTATATCTAAATCTGAAACGATTTTTTCAAAATCAATAGCGTTTGTCTTTGGGTCAAAAAAATTATATGTGCTAAATTTCGTGACAATCGCACAACAAATACGACCTGCACTTTGATTACAAGAATACATGGACTCACAGACGGACATGGCTAAATCGAATCAGAAAATGATTCTGAGTCGATCGGTATACTTATCAATGGGTCTCCTTCTTAGCGTTGCAAACAAATGCACAAATTAATAATAACCTGTTCCACAGTGGTGGTGCAGGGTATAATGACTATACCCCCATCCTTCGGTGGTGGGTATAAAAAAGTTCAAATCGCAATTTTCATCCGAACATTCAAATTTTTTTTATACTCCATATAGACCGATCCGCCGATTTAGGGTCTTCGGCTAATAAAAGCCACATTTATTATCCGATTTTGCTGAAATTCAAGACAGTGAGTTGTGTTAGACCCTTCGACATCCTTCGTTAATTTGGCCCGGATCGGTCCAGATTTGGTTATAGTTGTCATAAAGACCGACCCTCCGATTTAGGGTCTTAGGCCTATAAAAGCCACATTTATTATCAGATTTTGATGAAATTTGGGACACTGAGTTGTGTTAGTTCCTTCGACATCCTTCGTCAATCTGGCCCAGATTGGTCCAGATTTGGATAAAGCTGGCTTATAGATGATCCTTAAAGTCTTAGGCCCATAAAAGCCACATTTATTATCCGATTTTGCTGAAATAAGGGCGTCCACGTATCTTTCAGTGTTTTGTAATACTAATATTCCCTCCATATAATGATACCAAGCCCAATTTACACTTCAAGCGTAGGTAGGTAGCATCACCAGCAGACAATGCCCGATTGTTAACTTCCCTAACATATTTTATTTGATGTCGACGCATTTTGGTTTTAATATATATCCATGGTTGACTGTACCTAGCTTAATGCATTTTTATACCCTCCACCTTAGGATGGGAGTATACTAATTTCGTCATTCAGTTTGTAACACCCCATAAAGTATATATAATGTCGATTTTTAAGTCAATCTAGCCGTGTCTGTCCGTCTGTCTGTCGAAAGCACGCTAACATTCGAAGGAGTAAAGCTAGGCGCTTGAAATTTTGCACAAATACTTTTTATTAGTGTAGGTCGGTTGGGGTTGTAAATGGGCCAAATCGGTCCATGTATTGATATAGCTGCCATATAAACCGATCTTGCGTCGGTTTATATGGGAGCTGTATCAAACTATAGATCGATTCAGACCATATTAGACATGTACGTTGAAGGTCATGGGAGAAGTTGTTGTGTAAAGTTTCTGCCAAATCTGATGAGAATTCCGCCCTCTAAAGGCTCTAAACGTCAAGACCCATGATCGGTTTATATGGTACAGTACTTCCCATTATTGTAGTTCAGTTGGGATTGTAAATGGGTTATATCGGTCCATGCTTTGACAAATGCGATGGTAGAGGGTTTATAAGATTCGGTCAGGCTGAACTTAGCACGTTTTTCTTGTTTCATTTTATAAAAAAAAAATATTTTCTCTCATCCATAGCAACGAAATATTAGAAATCTGATACACTTTCATTTTCTTCGTATTTTACTTAAAGAAAACCATTTGTTTTATATAAAAACATTTGAGATATTTTAAAATATAATGTGATATATAATTTAAGAAAAAACAACTATAAATAATTTTCTTATTAAATTTTGACGGGTGGCCGAAATAAATCACAAACATTCATACACATACGCAACAATATCTGTTTTCCTAAATCCGTCGTTAGTATAGCATCATCGTTCTCCAAATTCATAGAGCATGGCTAAACTGATGAGATTCTCAATATCGCATGGTCCATTCGTGTACGTATTTTCACACTATGACGTTGAAAAATGCGGTCACGCATATAATTTTCACGTGAATTTTGTTTTTGGTGAAAAACATACGATTTGTTATGGTTGTCATTATCCATTTGGGTATGCGAGTTAATATATTTCTGTTTTTCTATATGTAAATATTTAATAGTAATAAAATTAATAAAAATCCACAAAAGATGGAGCATCCATATGTACGATGCCCAATTTAAATTTCATCGAAATTTAGCTTTGTATTAATGCAAATTACGCATTGTCTTTTACGAAATTTCTTTGTTCATTTACAATTGGGAATGACAATTGTACAAATTCTTGCTATTATATACGTGAATAATCAAGTTGAATGTATCAGTTAAGTTTTTTGAAATACTTCACACAGTGCAAAATTTTACCCATATCATTTGATAATAATAACGCCCCCTAGCGGCTCAAGAAGTAAAATCGAGTGATCGTTTTGTATGGCAGCTACATCAGGGCTTTAGCTAAATCGGATAATAATTGGGCCCTCTACAGGTTAATAAGATATATTTGGTCCCATTACAGTTTCAACTGACCTACTAATTTTAGAAGAAGAATATGTGCAAAATTTCAAGAACCTAGCTTTCCTTCTTCAAAAGTTAGCGTGCTTTCGACAAACAGGCGGACGGATGGACAGATGGACGGATGGACAGACGGACGGATGGACGCATGGACAGATGGACGGATGAACAGACGGACGCATGGACAGACGGACGGATGGACAGACAGATGGATAGACAAACGGACGGATGGACAGACGGACGGATGGAGAGACTGACAGATGGACAGACGGAAGGATGGACAGACGGACGTATGGACAGACGGACGGATGGACAGACGGACGTATGGACAGACGGACGGATGGACAGACAGATGGATAGACAAACGGACGGATGGACAGACGGACGGATGGAGAGACTGATAGATGGACATACGGAAGGATGGACTGATGGACAGACGGACGGATGGACAGACGAAAATATGAACGGATGGGCAGACCTACGAGTGGACAGACGGACGGATGGACAGACGGACGGATGGACAGACGGACGGATAGACAGACGGACGGATAGACAGACGGACGGATGGACAGACGGACGGATGGACAGACGGACGGATAGACAGAGGTACGAATGGACAGACGGACGGATGGACAGACGGATGGATGGAAAAACAGACGGATGGACAGACGGACGGACGAATGGACAGACAGACTGATAGATGAACAGAGGGACGGACATGGTTAAATACTCTGAATGTCAAGATGATCAAGAAAATTATACTTTATTGGGTATCAAATCGTTATTTCGATAAGTTGCAAACAGAATGACGACGTTAGTAAACCTCCATGTTATGGTGATGGGTATAAAAAAAGGAAGCCAACGCACAAGACAAAAACGTTCGTAACTTGGCAGTTCGTGGAGAAACTTCTACCGGTATACTCCAGCCAGCCATTTCAGACCTCTGAAGAACTCCAGGATGACAAGAGGGCTCAAGGCCCCAAGGGAACCTAGTTGCTGAAATAGGTGCTCACACATTATCGTTTATCTTCTCTCCATAACTTCGGGCGGTGACACAAAAGGTGTTTGACCCTGTTCAACTTCTCTTCCACATCGCACACCCTGCAAAATTCTGTTTTTCCACTGCATCCAGTGCGAAATCAAAGATTTGATGTTGTAATGATCAGTTAGGACTATTATCAGTCCGAAGTAATGCTTCATCAGCCCCAGGATAAGTTCTGCGAAATACTTTTCCACAAGACCTTTGCCCCTTACAACCCACAGTACCAGCACACACAGCAATGGCGCTGTCATCGTAAAAGGCGATCTTCCTCACCAAAAGCCCACGCAGGTAAAGATCTCGGATTTAGTTACAACATACGCAGCAAGCAGCGATATATTTCTGACCAGTTTATCGGGGCTGATTTGTTCCATGCCCCCCGACCCAGCAGGGGCTGTCAGCCTTTTCCATGGTTCGAACAAGCTCTGTGATCCTAAAAAGTCTTGACCTCATAGTCAAGAGATCGCTTTTTGATACCCCGTCAACAAGATAGGGCTTAGACGCACCTCATATACCATATCCCAATGTACCTGGCTCCTTCAGTTTTAGGCTAACCTTCGATGCCAGCATTCAATTGCAAAGGCCAAAGATCAAGAACCATAATGAGCCTCTCTTAAGCTCTACCAGCTCCAGAGAGCGCCACGGTTATCTGTACATTGTAGATGATCCTGAGGGGGACCCAGTTGCCCAAAGCCCCCCTGACGCAGAAGAGGCTGTCAGCCTTTTCAATGGTTCGAAGAAGCTCTGTGAGCCTAAAATGTCTTGACGTCAGAGTCTTTCCGAGAAAGTCGGGATAACCCCTGCCCAGAGATCGCTGATTGATACCCCGTCAACAAATTTTGCCCATGAACATTCCGCTAAGGAACAAGGGTAAACTTCTCAAATATCAATGAAAGCAGTCCGATTTAAGTTTAAGCTCAATGATAAGGGGCCTCCTTTAGTCCTCCGCCATTAGCAATCAGTGTATGGTCTCCTGCATAAGCCCCAACTATTTCCTATCGAGAGCAATAGAGCTCATTTAGTCCTTAGTCCTCTTTTGACCCTTTCCTCTGCGTTCCTTTTACAGGCATTTTTCTGGTCAAAAATCAAGCTACAAGTACTATGCTTCTGGTGAGCGACAGCTCTACGGATGCATCTAGGACATGTTTCTTAGATAGACACAGCTTTCTCCTCCAGGTAAAAATTAGTATTTCTGGTCTCAATAACAAGTCAGTCAACCCTAGTCCAAACAGATAGCTTCCTCAATGCTTTGGAAAATATCCGTAATAGAAGAAAGGAAACGGCGAACCTCCATGATGGACAACGTCTTTCATGTAGGATGGACATCCTCATTCATGTAGGCAACGACCTTCATCGTCTACCATTCCAAAGACCTCAGAAACCCATTGACAAGCCAAAACCACAAAAGGCGGAAATAAAACCACTAATTGAGGAGTTCATCTGCTAACAATCCAAATGGAACCTTGCACCATTGATATGCTGATAACACCGCCCTTCAGCATCGTACCCGACCAATTCAGGAAAACAGGGGAGATTCCCACGTCTACCTGAACGCCATGTACTGACTCCAACTTCACGTTTTAGAAAGCCCCTTCAATGTCCAAGAAGACCACCAAAGTGAAGTCGCAGACACCCAAATTCCCTTCAATGTGCCAACCACATCATGAAGGGCACTGTCAAACGACCGACCTTTAATGCAAGCTGCTGACAGACGCATACCAATCAAGGTCGATACCATCCCAAATACACGCGTCAGTCATGAGAGACTGTTTTCCCTATAGTCCTCAGTTTGCGGGATGAAATTCAACTTTATCTCCATCCACCCATTCAGTGAATAGTTCAGCAAATCGCTGCTACTAGAAATCATATATCTCTAGGTCCTGCCTTTTGCAACATCGCAGGCAGTACACCATCCTTTCCAATTGACTGAAGGCGTGCAAAGAAATTCGCCACCCAGACTATCTTCTCTTTTTTTGTATCACAGGGACGTCGATATCATACGGCTCCTTAGAGAGTAATCTCTAGAACCTGGTGAAGTAATTCACTCCCTCTACTCGACTCTTCCACAATTTTACTTCGGTCTTGTTCTTATAAAGGGATTCCATGTATTCCATGTCAAATTGGTCGATCGACTTATATGGGAGCTATATCCGGTTATAGACCAGTTTGGACCATACCTTCCGAAGAGAGATAGACCCATTGATAAGTATAATGATCAGCTCAGAATTACTTTCTTATTCGATTTAGCTTTGTCCGTCTGTCTGTCCCTGTTAATTTGTGTACAAACTGCAGGTCGCAATTTTCATCCAATCGTCTTAAAATTTGGTACGGGCATGTTTTATGGCCTAGATACGAAGGCTATTGAATTTGGAAAAAATCGGTTCAGATTTGGATATAGCTCCCATATATATGTTCGTCCGATTTGCAGTAAAACAGCAATAAAATGGTCAATTGTTAACCGATTCTCTCGGAATTTGGCAGTTAGAATTATCTTACGACTCTCGATGTTACTGGTGAATTTCATGGAAATCGGTTCAGATTTGAATATAGCTCCCATATATATGTTCGTCCGATTTGCAGTAATACTGCAATAACAAGGTCATTTGTTAACCATTTTTCTCGAAATTTGGAGAGAAGGATTTTCTTATGACTCACGATATTACTGGTGAATTTCATATTTGGCAGGAAGGATTTTTTTATGACTCTCGATATTGGTGGTGAATTTTATAGAAATCGGTTCAGATTTAAACATAGCTCTAATATAAACATATCACCCGGCTTATAACCTGATATAGCTCCCATATAAACCGATCTACCGATTTGATTTCTTGAGCGCTTAAAAACCGCAATGTTTGACCGATTTGGCTGACCACTGCGCTAAGTACGGTCGAAATCCGTCTATAACCTGATATAGCTGCCATATAAACCGATCCTCCGATTTGATTCCTTGAACCTTACAAGCCGCAATTTTTGCCCGATTTCGCTGAAAATGAGCATGTAGTGTTTCGTTATGGCTTCCAACAACTGTGCCTATTACGGTAAAAATCGGTCTTAAACCTGATATAGCTCTCTTATAAACCGATCTCCCGATTTGACTTCTTGAGTCTTTACACACCGCAATTTTTGTCCGATTTGGCTGAAATATTGCTTGCAGTGTTCTGTTACTTCCACCAAATGTGCCAAATACGGTATAAAGCGGTCTCTCAATCATCCTTGTTCTGCTCCTAGAAGCTTTAATTTTTGCTGGTTTGAGAGAAGTTTGGTATGTAGAATAAAATGATGCCCCTCAACTAAATTTGTAATTTTTTTGCAGAATCCATGACCCACCACCATGGTGGTGGATTCCCAAGATTCGGCCAGGCGGAACTTAGCACGCTATTACTTGTCATACGAAGGTGCGAGCACTTCCCCTCAAGAGGGGGTTCTAAGCCCACAGGGGAGGTCCAGGAGCCTTTGTCCCAAAAACGGACGTCAGATTTGTGTTTCTTGGGTCAATCCACGTCTACATACCTACTTTCAGAGAAAACGGAGGTGCGCCCTACAAAGTTTTCCACCATGTTTTTTGATGCGAAACATGAGTAACCATAGTGACGTATGGCGTATGTGAAAATAACTATCAACAGTAATTATACGCACCTATGAACAATACATTCAATAAAGCAATTATTTTAAATCTGGGTTGGGTAAATATACGCATCTTATTACACATTATTGTGCCAGAGTACATTACCATGAGCCCATGGGTTTGAAAATGTCTTAGTGTGCCCAACGCTGTTTTATTCGCGTCTCTATTTCCACTAGACGTAACCTATGTATTTATGCCACGCATTGCTGACATACAATTTGAGCAACCCATGGCCTTGGAGGCCACCGTATTTCAGCGGTGGTTTTCCCCTCCTTGTGCTGACAACATTTGTGAGGTACTATGCCATGTAAAACTTCTCTCCAAAGAGTGTCGCACAGCGGCACGCCGTTCGGACTCGGCTATAGAAAGGAGGCCCCTTAGCATTGAGCTTAAACTTGAATCGGACTGCACTCATTGATATGTGAGAAGTTTGCCCCTGTTCCTTAGTGGAATGTTTATTGGCAAAAATTGCATTTGCATGGATGGCTAACTTATTTACGTCTCGTTTTCCACTAGACATAGCCTATGGCATGTCCTACAACAAATACAAATTTGGAGCTAGCTACGAATTTTAGGAACCCACCACAATGGATTCTGCTAAAAATTTATGCAAAATAAATTTAGAACTTCTGTTAAACCTGCAAAAATTAAAGCTTCTGGGAACCGAACGAGGACTACCAAGAGGCCGGTTTTCAGGTTATTGACCGATTTGAACCGTATTTGGCACAGTTGTCGGAAGTCGTAACAGAACACCTCATGCAAAATTGCAGCCAAATCGGAAAAAGTTGAGCCTTGTAAGGACTCAAGAAATCTAATAGGGAGGTCGGATTATATGGGAGCTGTATCAGGTTATAGACCTATTTGGACCGTACTTAGCGCAGTTGTTGAAAGTCATAACAAAACACTATGTGCAAATTTTTAGTCGGGTAAAAATGGCGACTTATAAGGGCTCAATAAGTCAAGTCGGGAGATCGGTTTATATGGAGGCTATATTCAAATCTGAACCGATATGACCCATTTGCAATCCCCAACAACCTACATCAATATTAAGTATCTGTGCAAAATATCAAGCAGCTAGCTCTACGCGTTAGACCGCTATCGCGATTTCGACAGACGAACGGACGGACATGGCTAGATCGACTCAGGTTGTCGAGACGACCAAGGACATATATACTTTGTGGGGTCCTAGAACAACATTTCGAGGTGATACAAACGGAATGACTGGATTAGTATGCATCCATCCTATGATGGTGGGCATGTGGAAATTTTTAGACAAATCGTATAAAAATTGCGGCTTGCAAGGGCTCAAGAAGTCAAATCGGAAGATTGGTTTATATGTTAGCTATAACAGGTTATTAACCGATTCGGACAATAATTGGCACAGTTTTTGTAAGTCATAACACAACACTATGTGCAAAATTTCAATCGAATCAGACAAAAATTGCGGCTTTTGGGGGCTCAAGAAATCAAATCAGGAGATCGGTTTATATACGAGCTACATCTAAATCTAAACCGATATGACCCATTTGCAATCCCCAAGGACCCACATTATTATTAAGTATCTGTGCAAAATTTCAAACGGATAGACATGGCTAGATTGACTCAGAATGTCAAGAAGATCAAGAATATATTCTTTATGGGGTCCTAGATCAATATTTCGAGGTGTTACAAACTGATTGACCAGGTTTGTGTACCCCCACACTGTGGTGGTAGGTATAGCAATGAGTTGCATAGCGGGGAGCCTCATTAGCCGAGTGCTATGAGCAAAGCGATAAAAGTGAACAAGAAAGTCTAATGGCTGTTGCGTTCTATGTCCAAGGATCTGTTGATCAGTCAATTATTTTTTCAATTATCAAATCTTTGCGCTTACCATTATTCTCATGGTCATAAGGTCGACTCCACTTTGAAGAGAAAACAAGTAAGAGCGTGCTAAGTTCGGCCGGGCCGAATCTTGTATACCATCCACCATGGATCGCATTTGTCGAGTTCTTTTCCCGGCATCTCTTCTTAGGCAAACAAAGGATAAGAGAAAAGATTTGCTCTGCTATTAGAGCGATACCAAGATATGGTCTGGTTCGGACCACATTTAAATTATATGTTTGAGACCTGCGTGAAATGCAGCCAATTCGAATAAGAATTGCGCCTTTGGGGGCTCAAGAAATAAAATAGAGAGACCGATTTATATTGGAGCTGTATTAGGCTAAAGACCATAATAAACAAAGACCATAATAAACACAAATGTTGAGGGCCATGAGAGGATCCGTCGTACAAAAAAATCGGATAATAATTGCATCCTTTAGAGGCTCAAAAAGTCAAGATCGCAGATCGGTTTATGTGGCAGTTATATCAGGCTATGAACCGATTTGAACCTTATTTAGCACAGTTGTTGAAAGTCATAATAACACGTCACGCAAAATTTTAGTAAAATCGGGTAGGAATTGCGCCCTCTAAAAGCTCAAGAAGTCAAGGCCCCAATCGGTTTATATGACAGCTATATCAGGTTATGAACCGGTTTGAAACATACTTGGCACAGTTGTTGGATATCATAACAAAACACGTCGTGCAAAATTTCATTCCAATCGGATAAGAATTGCCCACTCTAGAGGCTCTAGAAGTCAAGACCCAAGATCGGTTTATATGGCAGCTACAATATATCAGGTTATTGACAATGTATATATCAGGACAGACGGACGGACGGACAGACAGACAGCCGGACAGACGGACGCATGAAGGACGGACGGACGGACAGACGGACGGACGGACAGACGGACGGACAGACGGACGGACAGACGGACGGACGGACAGACGGACGGGCAGATGGACGGACTGACAGACAGATGGACAGATGGATGGACGGACAGATGGACGGACAGATGGATGGACGGACAGATGGATGGACGGACAGACGGACATGGCTAGATCGACATAAAATGTCACGACGATGAAGAATATATATACTTAATGGGGTCTCAGACGAATATTTCGAGTAGTTACAAACAGAATGACGAAATTAGTATACCCCCATCGTATAGTGGAGGGTATAACAACTAAAGTTATCATAAACATGACCGGCCTGTTACTTGCTTACATAAATACTACGAGTATCAAAATTAAAACATTTTATTTATCAAACACTCAACGTCCTGAATACGAGTATATTTTGAACAAATATTATGCTTTTAAGAATCTGCAACGAATCATAATTCAGTACATAAGTTATAATAGCCTTTTTTCAGATTTGTAGGCAATTGCCTAAACAATTTATCATTTAGTTAATGATAGGTTTTACACATGTTAATGGCATTTAAATTAATTAAATTATCCATTTGGGTATACATTAAAATCTTCTTCGTAATAAGCTTCCTTGAAATATCGCCCTCCTCAATAGTTCACTCTTTACTGCTGTCGAGCACTACATTTTGCAAACACACAAAAAAGGAAATCATTCTACTTCATATGGTTTTTGTTCGATTTGCGGATATATCTACGCAAAACACAATTAAGTAAATAATACATTATTTTGAACTCGTAATTGAGATCGATGTATATACTTTACTTTATATCGAGGAAAGAGGAATGTCAGTGGGTGGTTGAAATTTGAAGGCCTTATCTGAAAGACGTCATCCGAAGCACTACCATCAGCAAAATATGATTATTTTTCTTTTACTTGTGTTCTATTAGAACAAAATGTATATACATTAAGGCTTTTGCGTTGTTGCTTAAAATGGAATGATTTATCAAAGTGGGTCTGATTGCCATGAATGTAAATCACCCTGTGCTACATATGTGAATTTCCAGTCGCATTTACTTGGGAATATTTATTTTTACAAAAATATGAATTGGAAAAAAATGTTATTAAATTTTATTTCCATCTAGACATTTCCTGAATTCCATGGATTCTTGTTTGAATCATTGAGTGGAGCCAGTAATTTGTCTGGGCCCTCGGCCTTCTCTGGCAAACGAATATGCTCTTTGAGGGCTTTTAATAATAAAAGGCACATCTGTCTGAGGTTTATTGAGATTCTTAATGCAAGTGTTCATAAAAATCTCACCGATTAGGAGAGAGGCTTCCTTATATGGGCTCGGAGATTCGCTGGACAGGCTATCCCAAAGGCTTCATGTATAGATTCGAAAACACCCAGTAGTCAGATAAAAGGTTGTGGTCTCCTAGAGGCCATCCCATCCTGAAAAGGACTAAGGCGAGCAATAGTAACATGAGTCCCAGAAGCTTTGCAAATGTCCCTAAGGTTAGCGTGGTGATGGTAGTTGTCGAAAAGAAAGAAGAACAGGACTGGACACCCATCAGCAATTGGAGTGGGATAGTTAATGGATTTTAATCAGTATACTCTAAAGCCCTTGCATAAATATCTGGGCCTCCTCCAGTTTGTGACAATGCATTCCGATATCGAGGCCGATACTAACTAAATGCTTTCGGGAATCAATGTTCAACAGACATGTATCGTTGCTCTCTAAAAAATATTGTTGAGATCTGACCAGGCGCAGCACTGGATTTACTCAATAAGGAAGATATTTCTTGTCGACCCATGGCACACAAGTGGATGCCAAAGATTCCGTCAGATCCTGAATCCACCCTTGGGAGGATAACGAACTGCAATACCAATCTTTCAACCACTGACTGCAGTCAAGTGGCAATCTGCCATCAGACGTTTTCGTCCATTGTGATGCCACAGGAACAGAAGAAGGAAGATGCCTTCTAGTTCCTACCGTCCAGATCGCTTTAGAAAGCCCAATAACTTGCAAATGTTCACACCCGCTAAATCAGATAGGTTCTCAAAGAAATGAGAACCTAATGTGGAACCCCTTCTAACTGCTAGTGAGGGACACAAACACAAAAGCTGTTCTATAGTCTCTTCTTCTGTGATGTCCTCACAGCTTCTGCAAAAGTCATTGCTGGCAATCTTCCGTCTGTCAGCATATTTTCCGATTAGACAGTGACCTGTCATGACGGACACATTGACAGCAAAGCAGTAGACCTCTTCAAGTCTAGTTTAGGCCACATAGTTTTGGAATGTTCACAGACCCTTCTTTGTGACCATCTATCATTCGTTGTCTTTTGGGCTTGTTCCTGAAAACTTAGCTTACACGTCGCTAGAGGCATACCCACAGATTCCAGTATCCCTGGAATGTGTAAGGTAGTTCCTAGTCCTGTGGCCCGGCAGCCAGAACTGGTGAATTTTGAACAGTTCAGCCATCTCGTTGAGAGATCTGCGAAATCGAGGGCGGTTTTGTGTTCAGAAATACATTCTTCAGTGATTTTAGAACTGTCTGGCTGGCTGTGAAGATATTTATGCCAATCGTCGTAATGGCATTATATCTTAGCCATTCCACCATTTCGTTAATCGCGAGGATCTCTACTTGATACACACTGAAGAGATCGGTTAACCTCTTCGATATGACCAGTTCTAGATCTTTAGGCCCACCTGGTCGTTTAGTTTGTAACCATCCGTATAGAAGTCTGTGTAACTTCTATTACCAGGGATATCGTAGTTCCAATCGGTTCTATCAGAAATAGTGGTCCAGTAATTTTTATCAAAAAGCGGCTCAGGAAGGGTATAATCCACACTGCCTGGAACATTGGATATTGGGTTGCCCAAAAAGTAATTGCGGATTTTTCATTTAGTCGGCGTTGACAAATTTTTTCACAGCTTGTGACTCTGTAATTGCATTCTTTCTTCTGTCAGTTATCAGCTGTTACTTTTAAATCGCTTTAGAAAAAAAGTATATTTGATTAAAGTTCATTCTAAGTTTTATTAAAAATGCATTTACTTTCTTTTAAAAAATCCGCAACTACTTTTTGGGCAACCCAATATCAAGGATAATACAGTGTCCGTAGCCGCCACATGAGCAATGAGAAAGCTCCCTTAACCTCACGACAGTGGTCGCTGAAATTTGGGTAGCCACAATGTCCAGAGGCATAAGATGTAGCATTAAATTCAGTACATCAGATGGTATCGTCCTCAGTGCGGCTGTGATGCAGAAACAAGCCATCCTTTGGGTCCGTTTAAGTACTGTGCAGTAGGTGGATTTCTGAAGCGCCGTCCACCAAATCACAACACCATATAGCATAATAAGTTTGACAACTGCAGTATATACCCAATGCATGACACTCGGTCTAAATCCCCAACTTTTGCCAATGGCTCTCTGGCAGATGTATAGGGCAAGAGTGGCCTTTCTTGGTAGTTAAGATAAGGCTGATGTCGATCGGATATATGCCGCCTGTCATGCAAACCTCAACAAGTCAGAAGAAGTTGTATTCTACTGATTCAAAAAGTTGAGGTTAAATTTGTTTAGAAGCGGTGGAGTTGGCGAATCAGAACACGACTTAGCAGTTTTTGATGAACACTTGTCTGAGAAACTTTCGGTCACACCTTCAAAAAGTTGAATTGGTTTGAAGGTAAGCGCCACCGAAGAAGAACGGAACTCAAAAGCTACAAAGCAGCTAGTGAAGCATCTAAGGAAGAGGAAGTGTAGTTCCACAGATTTCTCAACCGTACCTGGATGCGTAAGAAAACTCGCCATGACAATATCAAATGAATCTTGGGAAGATGACGGGTAAAGCGGACACAGAAGACTAGGCTAATGCAATTGTGGTGAAAAACCTGGGTCTTGACTGTGGTCTGGTTTCTGCAGATAAATCTCTACAATTTTAAGACCGCTTCGGGGGCAGGTTATAAATTGATTTGGTCCGTACTTGACACAGTTGCTGAAAATCATAACGAAGCACTACACGCTGAATTTCAGTCAAATCGGACAAAAAATGCGATTTATAAGGGCTCAAGAAGTCAAAGCGGGATATCGGTTTATATGGGAGCTGTACCAGGTTATTGACCGATTTAAACCGAACTTGGCACAGTTGCTGGATATCATAACAGAACACTATATGCGAAAATTCAGACATATCGGACAAAAATAGGTATCTGTTCAAAATTTCAAAAGCTAGCTCTACGCGTTCGACCTCTATCGTGATTTCGACAGACGGACGATCGGACATGGCTAGATTCAATCAGAGCGTCGAGACGATCAAAAATGTATATACTTTATGGAGTCTTAGATGAATATTTCGAGGTATTACAAACGGAATGACCAGATTAGTATAGCCCCCAACCTATGGTGATGGATATAAAAAACGTTTGAAATATGGGAAACAGTGGTCTTGTTCGCGTGTAGAATTGCATCCCGTGCCCGTTTTATCGATATACCTCATGCACATCTGCAAGATCGCCGCTTCTCTAAGATGGAAGGCCTAAGTCCCTGTAGGGCTTCGTCGTCTCTTCGAACTCATCAAGACAGCTTCCGCAGTAATCATTATGCTCGATTCCCATGTGGGCAGCTATGACACAGTGCCCAGTCATAACTTCTGTGATAGAACTCAGTGGCAAGGAGTTCCTCTGTCCTCTTCCGATCGAAGGTGGGCCAGAGTAAATAGACTCCTACCTCGCCACCACCTTCACACAAGCCTCCATGTTCAGTAGATCGACTATTGGCACATACGGAAGAACGGTGATTGGATCGCCCGCAATGGAGGAGCTCTCGTCCGCTATGTTGTTTCTCGGAATGCCATCGTGTACGCACACCCAAAATAGCGGTATCCCGTGAGTCCGAAGTCTTTTCTGTGATTCCAGCACTCTGCAACGCACTTTTACCTCATTGTTCTTGACCCAAACTCTGATGGCCACCATACTGTCCACATAAATCCTGAGTTTCAAGGACGATAAGTCCCTTCCCAGAATTCCTTTATAGGCTATTGGTATTGCATAGCCTCTAAGAACGTGCACTCGTCTCGAACAGTCTCAACGACATACCGTTAGAGCCATCTGTAAATGTCAAGATGTCAGTGCGAGATCAAGAATATAGATTACTTAAATTAGGGTTACTAATTGTAATACTCGCAAGGCCTCTTTGCTGCGTGTACGAATGTTGAGTATTGAGTTGAATCACATAAGATGCTGTTAAGAATTATTTCCACGATCGTAAAAATTCTTTAATGTTGAGTTTTTGTTTTCATCATAACAAAACAATAATCCATTCCCCTAATGTTCAGGATCACAAATACATTAAATGAATGGATAGATTCTTATTTTGAGTGATTAAATCTCTTAGTAGAAACATAAAATACATATAAAATTGTGTCAAATTATGAGTAATCACAGCCACACATACTTATTCAATATTTAGATACAATAACTCACTTTATTTATGTATCATTCATTTTAGCAAATGCCTTGAATAAAAACAAGTAAAAAGGCGTTAAGTTCGGCCGGGCCGAACGTTGGATACCCACCACCTCGGGTATATATGTAAACCACCTTTCATCAAAATCCGGTGAAAATTGCATACCTTATTTCGGTTAAGATCGGATTATAAATGCTCCTTTTTTGTTGCCAAGACTTTAAATCGAGACATCGGTCGGATGCAAATCTTGATCGATCTAGACCAAATTGCAGAAATAGGTGGAGGGGCTTGACAAAACCCCGTGTCCCAAATTTCGGCAACATCGGACAATAAATGCGCCTTTTATGGGCCCACAACATTAAATCGAGAGATCGGTCTATATGGCAGCTATATCCCAATCTGGACCGATCTGAGCCAAATTAAGGAAGGATGTCGAAGGGTGCAACAAAACTCACTGTTCCAAATTTCGGCGACATCAGACAATAAATGCGCTTTTTATGGCCCCAAAATCTAAAACCGAGAGATCTGTCTTTATGGCAGCTATATCCAAATCTGGACCGATCTGTGACATATCACAGAATAATGTCAAGAGGCTTAACATAACTCACTGCCCCAATTTTCGGCGATATCGGACAATAAATGCGCCTTTTATGGGCCCAAAACCTTCAATCGAGGGATCAGTCTATATGGCAGCTATATCCAAATCTGATCCGATCTGTGCCAAATTAAAGAAAGATTTTGAGAGGCCTAACACAATTCATTGTCCCAAACTTCAGCAAAATCAGATAATAAATGTGGCTTTTATGGGCCTAAGACCCTAAATCGGAGGATAGGTCTATATGGCAACTATATCCAAATCAGGACCGGTTCAGGCCAAATTGAGGAAAGATGTCCAAGAGCTTAACACAACCCACTGTCCCGAATTTCAGCAAAATCGGATAATAAATGTGGCTTTTATGGGCCTAAGAACCTAAATCGAAGGATCGGTCTATATGGTGGCTATATCAAGGTATAGTCACTTATAGCCCATCTTCGAACTTAACCTGTTTATGAACAAAAAAAGAATCTGTGCAAAATTTCAGCTCAATATCTGTATTTTTAAAGACTCTAGCGTGATTTCAACAGACAGACGGACGGACATGTCTAGATCGTCTTAGATGTTTATGGTGATCAAGAATACATATACTTTATAGGGTCGGAAATGGATATTTCGAAGTGTTGCAAACGGAATGACAAAATGAATATACCTCCATCCTTCGGTGGTGGGTATAAAAAAAATGAATGAAATCTTTATGTGAATCGATAGAACAGTCCATATAATTTAATGTTTGAAGATTATTTAATGCAAATGTTGACCGTGATTGCGCCTCAAATGGTCCATCCGTTTAGTCCAATTTTGGCATACTCTTTCCAACATTTCGGCCGGTATCTCACGAATAAATACTTCAAAGTTGTCTTCCAATGCGTCAATTGAAGCGGGCTTGTCCGTATAGACATGCGTTTTAACATAGCCCCACAAAGAATAGCATAAGGGCGTTAAATCGCACGATCTAGGGGGCCAATTGACCGGTATCAAACTTGAAATAAGATGTTCACCGAACTGACTTCTCAATAAGTCAATTTTTACGCGTGCTGTGTGGCACGTGGCACCGTCTTGTTGAAACCACATGTCATGCAAGTCAAGCTCTTGAATTTTGGGCAATACAAGTTGAATAACATCTCACGGTAGCGCTCACCATTCACAGTTACTTAACGACTCGCATCATCTTTGAAGAAGTACAGTCCAATGATGTCACCAGCCCATAAACCACTCTAAACTGTGATTTTTCTGGATGCATTATGCACACGTACTAGGACGTCATATATAACAAATCATATTTAATTTTGTATAGATCGGACCAAAACTGGGCTTTTACAGCCTGAAAATGCCATAACGGCTGAAAGATATATATGGGAGATATATTTTAATCTGATATATTGGGACGATTAAACGTCACGCGTTAAATTTTGTGGCGATTAACGTATTCAAGGTCCATATCAGATGAAAGTTATATATGAGAGCGTTATCTTATTCTTGTCCGATTTTTTTTTTTTTTTCAAAATCAATAGCATTTGTCCTTGGACCAAAAAAGAGACTGGCACGGAATTCTATAACAATCGGACAACAAATGCGACCTGTATCTTAACAAGAATGCATGGACAGACAGACAGACGGACATAGCTAATTCGAATCAGGAAATGATACTAAACCGATCAGTTTACACTTTCTTACCATTGCGAACAAATACACAAAGTTATAAAACCGTGTACTACAGTGGTAGCGTAGGGTATAAAACTTGCCATGCAATTGGATCTATGTCAAGTACTGTTTCGACTCAGACCAGGTTTGGATGTTGGAGACCATAGTAGAGGTTAGGTTAGGTTATGTTTAAGTGGCAGTGTGCCATCAGACTCACTTAGACGTTTTCGTCCATTGTGGTACCACAGGAAGAGAAGAAGGAAGATGGCTTCTAGTCCCTAACGTTGAACCATCTAGATCGCTTTAAAAAACCCAATAACCTGCGAATATTCACATCCGCTAAATCAGATAGGTTCTCAAAGAAATGAGAACCTAAAGTGGAACTCCTTCTAACTGCTAGTGCGGGACACAAACACAGAAGCTGTTCTATAGTCTCTTCTTCTGCGATGTCCTCACAGCTTCCGCAGGACAGGTCACGGTCTAATCGTTTTCCTATTAGACAGTGACCTGTCATGACGGACACATTGACTGAGACGACTATTCTAGCCAATGACCGCAAAGCAGTAGACCTCTTCAAGTCTAGAATAGGCCACATAGTTTTGGAATGCTCACGCCCCATCTTTGTGAACATCTATCATTCGTTGCTTTCGGGTCTGGTCCTGAAAACTTAGGTTACATGTCGCTAGGGGCATACCCACAGATTCCAGTATCCATGGAATTTGTTGGGCAGTTCCTAGTCTCGCAAGCTCGTCTGTTTTAAAATTCCCTGGGGTATCTCTCACCAGAACAGGTGAATTTTGAACTGCTCAGCCATCTCGTTGAGAGATCTGCGACAGTCGAGGCGTGTTTTGTGTTCCGAACTACGTTCTTTAGTGATTTAATGGCTGACTGGCTGACTGAGAAGATATTTATGCCAATCGTCGAAATGACATTATATCTTAGCCATTCCACCACTTCCTTGATTGCAAGGATGTCTGCTTGATACACAATACAGTGGTCGGGTAACCTCTTCGATATGACCAGTTCTAGATATTTAGAGTACACCCTAAAGCCCACCTGATCGTTTAGTTTGGAACCATTCGTATAGAAGTCAATGTTACTTCTGTTACCAGGGATATCGTAGTTCCAATCGGTTCTATCAGGAATGGTGGTACAGTAATTTTTATCAAAAAGCGGCTCAGGTAGGTTGTAATCCACACTGCCTGAAATATCGGATATAGTATCAAGGCCGTAGCCGCTACATGGCCAATGGAAAAGCTCCCTTAACCTCACGGCAGTAGTCGCTGCAATTTGCGTAGCCACAATGTCCAGAGGCATAAGATGTAGCATTAAATTCAGTGAATCAGATGGTGTCTTCTTCAGTGCGGCTATGATTCACAAGAAAGCCATCCTTTGGATGGGTGTTTTCCTGAAAGGGTGTTTTCCTGAAAGGGAAATTGAACTTCAAATTGAACTTCTGCCGCCGTCCACCAGACCACAACACCATATAGCATTATAGGTCTGACAACTGCAGTATATACCCAATGCAGGGCACGCGGTCTAAATCCCCAACTGTTGCTAATGGCCCTCTTCCAAAGTGTTTGCTAATGGCCCTCTTCCAAACACTTTGTAAGAGGGCCATTAGCAAAAGTTGGAGATTTAGACCGCGTGTCCTGCATTGGGTATATACTGCAGTTGTCAGACCTATAATGCTATATGGTGTTGTGGTCTGGTGGACGGCGGCAGAAGTTCAATTTGAAGTTCAATTTCCCTTTCAGGAAAACACCCAGATATTTAATACTTTTTGTAAATGGAACATTCTCTCCACCCAAGGAGACAGGTTCCACTGTAGGCAACTTGTATCTCCTGCTGAAAAGAAGAAAAGAAAATAACCCACTTTGCTGTTACACGTAGAGCTTCCTGAAGTATATCTCTTAGAGTGCTGGGAACTTTACCCTAACCACAATTGCCACGTCATCAGCATACGCGACCACTTTTACGCCTTTTTCTTCCAGATACAATAATATTTTGTTAATGGCTATATTCCAACGTAGAGGAGACAGTACACCTCTCTGAGCTATTCCTCTGCTGACCCATCTTTTTAAATCCATAGATCGCAAGACTGCCGTAATTCATCTTTTAGTAAGTAAGTTATTAATAAACTTTCTTCCGGTAGAGTTGATGACCATAGTAGATGTCGTTGTGCAAAATTTCAAGTGGCTAGCTTTATTTATTTGTTGGGTCTCAGATCAGTACCTCGATCAATACAAACGAAATGACGAAATTATTACCCCTTCGTCATACCGTGAAGGGTATAATAAATTCACAGGTAACATCAACCAATTCCTCTTGTGTTCTGACCCCAAAGAGAATGACATTATTTTAGCATATTTTTCATTACAAAAGAAACTACTCAGCTCAGCAAGTAAAGGTAAAATAAACATTTTCTCATATTTTTAAACCTCTCCATCCTTAGGCTAAAACTTAAAAGTGTAGTGAACTATGAAAGGTATGTTGCACCCCATGCATTGCAGAGTAGTGAAAAATCACTTTAACTTCTAATTACCTGCTCGTTGTGTGAAAAAATGCAATCCAAAATGCCAACAGACATACACGCATAATCTCCTTAACATCCATTTGTAGAATATGACAGTCACATTATGCGACAGTATCAGGCATTCTAGTCATACCACTGGCGTCGGAATTACTATTTCCTATAGGGGCTACAAGCACTCACAATCTATTGCAAACAGGTATATACCCTACTACATGGATAGCGTTTGTCAAGCTATCTAAAGGTTATCTTCCTAATAGCAGACAACCAAAGAGACTAATTAATGATATTAAAAGAAGTCCATATGGAAAATTTAGTCATATTGGGATTAGGGTTGGGGGTGGACGTCATATTTCTTAAAGGGCATGCACAGTAATAGCCCAAGCAGAGGTCAAGGAGCCCAAGCAGAAGAGAAGAAGACCACCAAAGATCAGAGGTTAAGATGTCCACCTATGATACTGAACGCCTGGGTTCGAATCCTGGCAAGACCTTCAGAAAAAATTTTCAGCGGAGGTTTTCCCCTCCTAATGCCGTCAGGTATTATGCCATGTAAAACTTCTCTCCAAAGAGGTGCCGCACTGCGGCACTCCGTTCGGACGCGGCTATAAAAAGGAGGCCCCTTATCATTGAGCTTAAACTTGAATCGGACTGCACTCATCGATATGTGAGAAGTTTGCCGCTGTTCCTAAGTGGAATGTTCATGGGCATAATTTGCAATTTTTATACCCTCCACCATAGGATGGGGGTATACTAATTTCGTCATTCTGTTTGTAACACCTCGAAATTTGCGTCTAAGACTCCATAAAGTATGTATGGGTTGCCCAAAAAGTAATTGCGGATTTTTTAAAAGAAAGTAAATGCATTTTTAATAAAACTTAGAATGAACTTTAATCAAATATACTTTTTTTACACTTTTTTTCTAAAGCAAGCTAAAAGTAACAGCTGATAACTGACAGAAGAAAGAATGCAATAACAGAGTCACAAGCTGTGAAAAAATTTGTCAACGCCGACTATATGAAAAATCCGCAATTACTTTTTGGGCAACCCAATACATTCTTGATCGTTATGTCATTTTAAGTCGATCTAGCCATGTACGTCCGCCTGTCCGTCCGTCCATCCGTCTGTCTTTCGAAAGCACGCTAACTTTCGAAGGAGTAAAGCTAGCCACTTGAAATTTTGTACAAATACTTTTTATTAGTGTAGGTCGGTTGGTGTTGTAAATGGCCCAAATCGCTCCATGTTTTTATATAGCTGTAATATAAACCGATCTGGGATCATGACTTCTTGAGCCGCTAGAGGGCACAATTCTTATCCGGTTTGGCTGAAATTTTGCATGACGTGTTTCGTTATGATTTCCAATAACTGTATTAAGAACGGTTCAAATCGGTCCATAACCTGATATAGCTGCCATATAAAACGATCTTGTGCCTTGACTTTTTTGCGCAATTCTTGTCCGATTTGACTGAAATTTTGCAAATTAAATTTTGATGTTTTAGCATCATTTCCAACAACTGTGGTAAGTATGGTTCAAATCGGTTAATGTTTTGATATAGCTGCCATATAAAGCGATCTGGGCTCTTGATATCTTGAGCCGCTAGAGGGCGCAATTCTCATCTAATTTCGCTGAAATTTTGCATGAGGTGTATTTTTATGACTTTCAATGACTGTGCTAAGCATGGCGCAAATCAGTACATAACCTGATATGGCTGCCATATAAACCGATCTGGAATCTTGGCATCTTCAGCTTTTAGAGGGCGCAATTCTTATCCGATTTTACAGTAATTTTTCATGTAGTGTTTTGGTATCACTTCCAACAACTGTGCTAAGTACGATTCAAATCGGTTCAAAATCTGGTATAGCTGCCATATAAACCGATCTTGGATCTTGATTTCTTGAGCCGCTAGAGGGCGCAATTCTCATCTTATTTGGCTGAAATTTTGCATAATCTGGTATAGCTGCCATATAAACCGATCTTGGATCTTGATTTCTTGAGCCGCTAGAGGGCGCAATTCTCATCTTATTTGGCTGAAATTTTGCATTGTTATGACTTCGAATAGCTGTGCTAAGTATGGCGCAAATCAGTACTTAACCTGATATAGATCTGGGATCTTGACTTCTTGAGCCTGTAGAGGGCGCAATTCTCATCCGATTTGGCACAAATTTTGTACAACGGCTTCCCTCATGACCTTCAACATTCGTGTCTAATATGACCTGAATCGATATATATATTTGATACAGCTCCCATATAATCCGATTTCCCAATTTTGGCTTTTGAGCCCCTACAAAGCGCAATTCTTATCCGAATGGACTGGAATACACAAAAACACAATGACTTCTACAATGTTCAGCATTCAATTCATTTATGGTCCGAATCGGACTATAACTGACACAGCTCCAATATCATAACATTTCACATTCAATATTCTTTGTTTGCCTAAAAAGAGATACCGCGCAAAGAACTCGACAAATGCGATCAATGGTGGAGGGTATATAAGATTCGGCCCGGCCGAACTTAGCACGCTCTTACTTGTTGAAGTCAAGATTGGTTTTTGATTTTGACCATGACATGGTTGTTGGAAATCGTGACAGTTTTATCGTATAGGAATTGAACCACCCGGATAGTCAACATGTCGAATGGGGGAGGTGTGTGCAATACCTAAATATACCATTTCGAGGGGTTTAATTTTTTTTGCTTGGAATCCTCTTGACCCTTTTCTGTTTTAAATTTACTAAATATACTTTGCCTTCCAAACTTTGTTAAATCTTGTAATATTTAAGACATCTTGGTACTCAAATCAATACAATTATGCAATAAAAGTTCTTGCGGCGATTAGGCCCCTACTGCACCCTGCTACCAACGCCAATGGTTGGCTTTAAAAAACTTGTCCTCTTTGTCCATCTCATCTGCATCCATTTTCATTAACATATTTTCACATTCTCCTTCCACCGTTTTTTCTCTCCTCTTTTTTTAATTTACAGAAAGGAACTGCTGGAGCAGAAAACTCAATTTAGTGAACAACTGGAAGATGCGCACAAAAATGTGAATCAACTGCAAACGAAAATCAATGAAATGCAAATGAAAATTGAAACCTTAGAACAAGAATTATCCACCAAAACCTGGAACGTTGAAAGTAAGTGCCCCAGCAGCATATGGACGAGAAGCCCATCACCGCCGCCGCTATGGACGGCTGTGAGTGTTTGTGTGCTCTCGTCCATGGATGCCTTACCGTAGAGGTGGAACAAGCTAAAACTTAACACAATTTCGTCCAATGCATTAGGATTACAGGGAGAATTAAAGGCAGCTCAACGCGATGATGAATATGTCCGCCAAAAACTGAAAGTGGTCGAGGATGAAAAAACAAATCTACGCCATCGCTATAGCGAATGTGAAGATGAGTTGAAAATGAAATATGGTTTGTAGACCGGTTAAATGGCCGTTGTGCCCTGTAATTTGTTTCACTTTAGCAGATTTTTGGGGTGTAATTGTTTTTTCTTCTACTTTTTTGTGGCATTTTTTTATACAGATGAACTCGAAGTCCAGTACAATGAATTGCAAGAGAAATACAATCAAACTCAAGCATTGGCCCGCAACTTGCAAACACAATTGGCTCAGGCCCAAACGGAAGCAGAGGAATGGCGCGAACAAGTCGATAAAATACGAACATCGCTGGAGGAACAGATATCTCTATTGAAGAGCGCTCTGGAAAATTCGGAAAATGAACGCAAAATATGTCAGGATAAATGGCAGCGAGAATTCGAAATGCTACGGACTCAGAATATGGGTAAGAAAAGTTTTAGTTTAAATTTTTTTTTGTAGCCGTTGAGTGAAGCGAACGAGTTTTTATTTCGCTCCTCAAAAAAAAAATATATATATATATATTCGTATCTCGGAATAGGTACTACCTATTACGAAAAAATTTTAAAGCCTTTTGGAGTAGGACTCAACATCTGCGGTGGTGGCATCAGATCGCAGCATGTTGTCCTCCCCTCCTATAGGTGTGGGTGCCTTGGCTCCTGTAGTCGAGAGTAATGCTTCAAGCGCACATCTAGTCGTCAGACTAATAAATGAGGAAGAGACGGATAAACCAGAGGGATGCACGGTTCGTCCCCAGCCGTGGAGTTTCTGACTCGGATTCAGACAACGACTGTGCTAATGAAGCAGTCATCACAGCCGAATCAAGAGATGAGGACATCGGGATGACAGCAGAAGTTAGCGATGACTTTGCTAAGCTCAGAGCAGACCGAGAAAGCGATCCGGTGCACGACGAAGGAGACAGAGGAGTATGTACCGGCAGCGTAATCGGGCAAAAATGCAGGATGCTCGAAGGGATAGAACTGACATTCCAAGCGCTTCTACGGAAGCTGGAAAAAGAATCAGATCTCCCGAAGAGCATAACACTGCTAAAATACTGAAGAAGAAAAAGAGCTCCCCGCTT
This sequence comes from Stomoxys calcitrans, assembly GCF_963082655.1. Classification (NCBI taxonomy): domain Eukaryota; kingdom Metazoa; phylum Arthropoda; class Insecta; order Diptera; family Muscidae; genus Stomoxys; species Stomoxys calcitrans. The sequence continues at coordinate 116,629,274 of NC_081553.1, forward strand.
TCAAGTAATCTGGGAAAACCAAGCCAGACATCCCGCAATGGAGACTCCAGACTGTGTCCTGCGGAGGTAAACACAGTTGGAACAGGAATGAAAGAAGCGCGCACGGCCCCTGAGTCTTCATTGAGGACTGTAACTTCCAAACTGCGGCCACAGCCATCAAGGAAGGGGAAGATGGTTGCTGAGAATGGTAAGGAGCCGTCCTCTACGCCAGAGGGCAAGGAAGTACAACAGAAAGACGAAACAGGAACGAAGGAAGCGCGCATGGCCCCTGAGTCTTCATGGAGGACTGTGACTTGCAGTAGGAGGCCATAGCCATCACGGAAGGGGAAGATGGTCGCTGAGAATGGTAAGGAGCCGCCCTCTTACGCCAGAGTGGCAAGGAAGCACAACAGAGATGAGTTGACTTATGCAGTCATCAATATCGGCTGTGCATCCGGTAGGATTCCACCAGATTATCGGTCCCAAGTGGAGCATCTGGTTAACGATCTGATTTTTGAACATGTGTGGAACTCTGTAGAGGATCCACCCATACAAATGATGAGCTGCGAGTTTAGAGGGGACATTTTTACGCTGCGTTTTGCGTCGGTGGTATGCATTGATACCGTCAAACAGCTCGTCAGAGGTATTGACGCTCCCTGGGAGGGCGCAAAGCTCGACCTTGTGAGAAAGGTGGATATACCCCAGCTCACAAAGGCTTCGGTCTTCATCAAGGGATAGGGCAGTAAATTAGCGACGAAACGCATGTTGGGATTCTTGGGCAGGCAAAACGAAGGTTTGGTCGCAGAGAAGTGGGGGGTCTTCCACAGGGAATAGAAGAAGGAAGGAACTCTCTTTGTGGTTGGCATTGATCAAGCTGTCTCTTTCAAGATTGGGAAGACTAAGATAGGCAGAAATTTTCATTCTGCGACACCAGGCCGTGCAGTGGCAGGTGACTCAACACCGCCCAACAAACAGCGGGCCGACAACAAGACAATCACGGCATCTCTCAATATTGGAAAGACTAGGAGAAGCCATGATCCTAATACTAAAATACCAGGCAGTGCAGTGGCGAGAGGCCCAACACAATCTAACAAACAGAAACCCGACGACGGACCAATCACCGACTTAAAGATTCGGAATACTGGGATAGGTAAAGATCCTAATATTGAAACATTAGGCAGCGCAGTTACAGGAGACTCAATGCAACCCAACGAACAGGGAGCCGATGATGGTACCATCACCGACTCCCAAGAAGCCCATTTACTTAAGGTTTGGAAGGCTAAGATAGGCAAAGATCCTAGTATTGAAACACCGGGCATAAAGGGGAATGGAAATCCAATAAAGTTTAACGAACAGGGACCAGACGATTGGAACCATTACCGACTTTATAAAGAGTCGGAAGACTAGACTATGCAATGAACATAAAACGATGACATCAGGCAGTGCAGTAAAAAGAAAGTCAATGCAGTCTAAAGAACAGGGAGCAGACTTTGAGATCATCACCTACTCCTAAGAGGCCCTTTTACTGGAGGACCAACGATTAAAGTAATCCAGATAAACCTCCACCGGAGCGAGACTGCTGCACACGCACTGATGGAGAAAATCAGCAATGGCAAGATTCATATTTCCCTCATTCAGGAGCCATGGATGACCTGGAACAAAGTTTTTGGACTAAACCATATCAACTAAAAATTATTCTATGCTAACACTGGTACTCGACCAAGGACCTGCGTTATTTGTCATAATAATTTGACTTATATATTTTACCCGTAATTGTCAACGTCGGATGCAACAATGGTGAGACAGGGAGACGGTGGAGCATACCTGGCTTCACTTTATCTGCCTTTCGACACTCCGACACCGCCACCCACGTCAGAGCTGCAACGGCTGGTGAAGAAAAAACAGATAGCGAACGAGGTACTTATAGGGTGCGATGCGAACTCTCACCACATTACGTGGGGTAATACCAACACTAATAAGCGGGACCAAGCCCTGGCAGAGTTCTCAAGTACTAATGACCTTATAACACTTAATATTGGTAACACCGCCACCTTTGTTAATAGGATTAGGGAAAGTTTAATCGATGAGGTTCAGGATTAGAGGGTCTCCATGGAACACTCTTCTCTGACCATCGCTACATTAGATTAAGAATAGCACGGCCGGCGCCGAATCCGATAAGCTTCCGGAATAAGTTTTAAACCAACTGTACAAAACTCAGAAGGCTACTCAGAAGAAGACTTGGGCAAGATAATTTAGATTGTCCAAGCATAGAAGAGATTGACGAAAATGTCAACAGAACTACGACTGCACTGGTGGGGTCCTTCGAAGATAGTTATACTCTTCGGGAAAGGAAATCAGCCCAAGAAAAACCCTGGATGACCGGGGAGATTCGCAATATTGGGGATGAGGTCAGCAGACTTTTTAACAAAGCACGTTGTAAAAAATCGGAAGTTTATTGGGATGCGTATTACACACAGCTCGAAATGGGGCCTGAATCCGAGGATAGACCACTAGCTCTACAGGAGGAGCGTAATTACAAGGAGCGTAATTACACCAATACTTACTTACGCCTCAGTAGATTGGTGGACTACTATGTAGAAAAAGTGCAACATTAGGACCATACAACAGGTTCAGAGAACATGTTCTATTGGCATAGGTGGAGCGATGAGGACCACGCCCACCAGGGCACTGGAGAATATTCTAAATATCCGACCCATTGATATACAGATTAAGTGTGAGGCAGCCTTTGCGTCTATAAGACTTAAGGCGATGGGAGAATGGATTGACCATCGGATCAGCTCATACCATCGCGATATAATCGAGTCGACGATAGGAAACCTGTAAGGAAGGGAAGAGGTTTCCAATTGGATACCTGAGATGAACCTTGAGGTCGAGTGCGAGGCACTGCTGCCGCCACAGTCTTAGATTGACGGAACCCTGGTATTGCCATCTGGAAGATCATGTTACACGGATGGATCAAAGCTAGAGGACAGAGTAGGCCTGGGGGTTTACATTGAGAACCCTGTGACTGAGATCTGTTTTAGACTGCTTGATCTTAATTTGGTTCTGCAGGCGAGATCCGGGCGATCAAGGTACTAACTCGAGGACGTCGAGTGTGAACATCTTTACGGACAGTTAAATTGCCATAAGGGCAATAACAACCTGGACGGTAAGGTCACGAGCAGTCTTGCAGTGAAAGAAGGAGATTAAGGCCTTCTCTGAGGATGGCAAAATCCGCATCGTTTGGGTGCCGGGCCATAACGGAGTAAGGGAGAATGAAGGGGCAGATGATTTGACGGTAAAGGCCAGAGGACAGTTAATAAACTTGGTTAACCCGAAGCCTTTCGGGTCGACGCAGTCCGATTTGAGGGAATAGGCGACGAATGCGCATGCAACACCATGGAACAGCAAATCCTATGGGGGATTTTCGTGACCGTGAGAAGACGAGGCTATTACTAATAGTAACAAGTAAAAAGGCGTTAAGTTCGGCCGGGCCGAACTTTGGATACCCACCACCTCGGGTATATATGTAAACCACCTTTCATCAAAATTCGGTGAAAATTTCATACCTTATACTCATATACCTTATACCGATCTGAACTATATACGACACTGATGTCGAACATAAGTCACTGTGTCAAGTTTCAGTAAAATCGGACAATAAATGCCTCTTTTATGGGCCCTAAACCTTAAATCCAGAGATCGGTCTATATGGCAGCTATATGCAAATCTGACCGATCTGGGCAATATTGAAGAAGGACGTCGAAGAGCCTAACCAAACTCACTGTGTCAAATTTCAGCGACATCGGACAATAAATGCGTCTTTTATGGCCCCAAAACCTAAAACCTTGATATCGGTCTATATGGCAGCTATATCCAAATCGGAACCGATCTGGGCCAATTTGACGAAGGATGTCGACAGGCCTTACACAATTCACTGTCCCGAATTTCATCAAAATCGGATAATAAATGTGGCTTTTGTGGGCCTAAGACCCTTAACCGGAGGATCGGTCTATATGGCAGGTATATCCAAATCTGAACCAATCTGGGCCAATTTAAAGAAGGAAGTCAAAGGGCCTAAGACAACTCACTGTCCCAAATTTCAGCGATATCGGATAATAAATGTGGCTTTTATGGGCCTTAGACCATAAATCTGAGGATCGGTCTATATGGCAGCTATATCCAAATCTAGACCGATCTGAGCCAAATTGACGAGAAATGTCGAAAGGCCTATTACAACTCACTGCCCCAAATTTCAATAAAATCGGATAATAAATGTGGCTTTTATGGGCCTAAGACCATAAATCGGCGGATCGGTGTATATGGGGGCTATATCAAGATATAGTCCGATATAGCCCATCTTCGATCTTAACCTGCTTATGGACAAAAAAAGAATCTGTGCAAAATTTCAGCTCAATACCTCTAGTTTTAAAGACTGCGTGATTTCAACAGACAGACGGAAAGACGGACGGACATGTCTAGATCGTCTTAGATTTTTACGCTGATCAAGAATATATATACTTTATAGGGTCGGAAATGGATATTTCGATGTGTTGCAAACGGAATGACAAAATGAATATACCCCCATCCTTCGGTGGTGGGTATAAAAAGTAAGAAGGAGGTCAATATAGCTCTTTGTAACATGACGGGATACATAGGACTACGAGCTCACTTATATAAAATCGGTGCGGCAAGTGATAGCATGTGTAGGGTATGCGGGGAAGATGGATACCAAATACATACTCTTCGACCAAATACCTTTCATTTAAGTTCATATCCCATCCCATTCCACCCTGTACCTTAGGATGGTGGTATATGAATTTCGTCATTCCGTTTGTAACTTAGAGAAATATTAATCTGTGATTCAATATTGTGTATATATATTCTTCGTCATCTGAACATTTGAAGTCGATTTAGCAACGTCCGTCCGTTCATATGTCTGTTTATCGAAAGCGCGTTAAAGCTAGGCGCTAACATTTTTTCACAAATTCTTCGAATTAGTGTAGGTCGGCTGGGATTGTAAATGGCTCAAATCGTCAGGATTCGAACCCAGGTATTCAGTGTCATGGTCGAACATGCTATCCTTTTGCGCTATGGTGGCCTCCTACGTTTTGATATAACTGTCAAATACCGATTAGGTGTTTTGTTATGACTTTTAAGTTGCGTTTTTGAGTCGGAGTTTTGAGCGCTTGCCGGACTCCGATCCACTCTCCGACTCCGGCTCTATACTCCGACTTGGACCCGACTCCGACTTAGACCCGTGGTCGGAGTCAAGCGTTAGACTCCTCATCCCTGTTAACCACTGAGCCAAATATGGTTCAAATCGGTCTGATTTCCCGGTTTAACTTCTAGAGCCTCAAGTGGGCGCATGCTTATCCAGGTAGCAGGTGGCCTTTTTTATGACTTTAATCACTGTGCACTATTATGAGCCTCTAGAGGACGCATTTGTTATTCCATTTGCCTGAAATTTTGAAGGTGGTATTTTTAAGACTTCTTATAGCCATACCAAGGAAGGACCACATAGGTCGACAACTTGATATAGCTCCTATATATTTGAAAAAGTCACTCAGTGTACTCCCTTTCTCTTCTTTACAGATCGTGAAGAATCCATTATGACCGACTGTGAATGGCAGCTGCGCGAAACACAAAAACAATGCAAAGAACGCATTGAAAGAGTCGAAGAGGCCCGCAAGGAAGCCGTGGCAAATGTGGACCTTCTTGAAAATGAATTGGAAGCGTTGAGCAGAGAAATCGACGACATGAAGATCTATCAGTCTCAAGTGAATTCATTGCGTGGCGTTGTCAATGAACAGGCCAACTCCATTGAAACCCTGATGGCTCAAATTGAATCACTGAAGCAGGAACTGGCAACGGCCAACGAAAATCTCGAGGAGCAAATTGAAGCTGTAACGAAAATTAAATACCATTGTGATAATGCTATCTATGATAAAGAACGTGAAACGATTAATCGTATCGATGAAGTACGCAACGAAGCTGCCGCCTTTTGGGAGGACAAACTTTATACGGAGATGACAAGACTGAAGAATGAACTTGAATCTGTTTACGTGGAGGAGCGTCGCGATGCCTTGGATAAATTGCAAATGGAACATGTGGAAGAGCTGAAGGCTCTGACGAATCGCTACACCTACAACGAGGAAGAGTTGCGCGCCGAATTGACCGAAACGCAGGAAAGTCTAGAGCGCAAGTCCCAGGAATTCCTAGAGCTGAGAGAAAAATCCGATACTGCATTGCTGCAGACGCGCATGCATTTGGATCGGGCAGATCGAGAATTCCAAAAGGCCATGTGCCAGGAGGAGGAGCGACGCGAAGCTTTGGAGCTTAAATTGCGTAAGGATTTCGAGGAAGAAAAACTGGAAATGGAAGAAAAATTTCGCGAACGTTTGGGTCAAGTGAAGGAAGAGTTTGCGCGAGAACTGCAAATAAATACCCAAGAGCTGACAAAGGAGCATAGAAAAGAAGTGCAAAAAATCCAGGCCAAACTAACTGCCGAGAAAGATCAAGCCCTACAGGAGCTGGCCGAGAGACATAGGCTGCAAATGGTCGATGTCGAAGAACGAATAAAAGATGTCGAGTTACGTTACAAGCGCGATCTGAAAGATCTGAAGGCGGCGTACGACGCCGAAAAGCTGGCCCTCGACAAACGTGATATCAGCAATGCCAACGAAATCGAACAGCTGCATCGAAAGTGTCGCTGTCTCACCAACCTCTTCGAAGAGATGCGTATGCGCTATGAACGCCGTGATCCTCGTCCAGAGGATCTACGCGAAATTGCCGAGCTGCGGGAGCGCTGTGAATCTCAGGAGCGTGACATGTATCTGCTTACCGATCGTCTATGCGAATTGCAAACGCAAATGGATCAAATGCAGCAGAACCAAGTCAACAACAACACCACCAAGAAGGCAAAACAAATTAAAAAGCCCCCTCCGAAAACCATACCCACAAATTGCGATGTTATCTACGAAGAAAATGAGGAACGCGAATCGCCGCCACCCACTCCAAATTCATATGCGCCAGACACCATCAATGAAGAGGATGACGCCGATGACATCAATCGCACAGACGACAGCAAAAACCAGAAGATTGTGGATTTTTCAAAGAGCAAGTCCAAATTGATCACCAACAACCAGCAGGATGACAGCCACATGATTACCGCCATGTAACGCCATGACGGAAGTGGGCGAAAAGATAAATGATGCTGCGCTTATTGCTAATAGTCGCATAAGTCAGCTGTCGACCCTCTGGTTGGCCGATTGGTGAACCTCCACATTCATCAACATGCTCGATGGATGTCTTGTAAACTATCATCAGATGCATCTCCATAATTATTTAGTATGGGGGGGAGATGTGTAACCGAGAGTCGCCTTGAAGGCGATCTTGTCCTCCTCCTCCTCCACCTCACCTATAGTTGCATCGAAATGTTCTTTCTTTATGTAAAATATTTCAATAATTTTTGTACGATTTCCTACATAAGCACGTGCTCTTTATTTCTAAATCATGTATTATTTATAATTATAATTATTATCATTTAATCTTTTTATTATGTTTGTATATCTTAAGCTAATCATTATACCTACGTACATATATCAAAAACGATTCTTATCTAAAAATTTCGCCTAATTCGTTGACTAGTTTTAGTTGGGACACCAAACGATTTGAACAAAAAAATTCTAAATTTTATTTGTTGCCAAATTATTCCCGAACAAAAATATACTTTTTGTATTTACACAAGCAAAGCCAAAAACAAAATAAACTACAACAAAAAACCGAAGAAACTCATCAAATTCTTTTTATGTAATTTTGGAGGATTGTACTACGGACAGAAATGGAATTTCCTATTTGCCTATTATTTATATGGTTATAGGATACAATAATGGTTACTACGTACATTGTGGTTACAGGTTACCAAACGAATATTCGCCTACTTACTACATGCCGGGAAATGACATAGGAAATGCTCCAAACCATTTGCCCAGCTTTCGCGGCTAACAGACACCGGTACTTAAGTGGAGACATGAACCAACCTAAGAAAGTGTTATAGAAAGCAATTAAGGATTTCGTAAGTAGCACGGAATTCCTAAATAAGATTCTCTTTTTCGATGTTACTTTTTAGTATTTAGAGGGCACAACAAGTCGATTACTGGCTCAGGTGTATATCTATAGTGATATGGCTCTGACTCTTTTTGACTTTTTTCAACCTAACCTTACCTATTACATGCTTCCTTTTTATAACCTCCACCTTGAGAAGGGGGTATACTAGCTTCGTCATTCTGTTTGTACCTACTCGAAATATTCGTCTGAGACCCCATAAAGTACATATATTCTTGATCGTAGTGACATTTTATGTCGATCTAGCCATGTCCGTCCGTCTGTCTGTCGAAACCACGCTAACTTTCGAAGGAGTAAAGCAAGCCGCTTGAAATTTTGCACAAATACTTCCTATTAGTGTAGATCGGTTCGGATTATAAATGGGTCATATCGGTTCATGTTTTAACATAGCTGCCATATAAACCGATCTAGGGTCTTGACTTCTTGAGCCTCTAGGAGGCGCAATTCTTATCCGGTTTGAATCAAATTTTGCATGGCGTTTTTCACTATGACTCCCAACAACTTTGCTAAGTATGGTTCAAATCGGTTCATAACCTGATATAGCTGCCATATAAACCGATCTTGGGCCTTGGCCTCTTGAGGGCGCAATTCTTATCCGACTGGAATGAACTTTTGCATGACGTGTTTTGTTACGATATCCAACAACGGTGTCAAGTATGGTTCAAATCGGTTTATAACCTGATATAGCTGCCATATAAACCGATCTTGGGTCTTGACTTCTTCAGCCTCTAAAGTGTGCAATTCTTATTCGATTGGAATCAAATTTTGCATGGCGTTTTTCACTATGACTCCCAACAACTTTGCTAAGTATTATTCAAATCGGTTCATAAACTTATATAGCTGCCATATAAACCGATCTTGAGTCTTGAACTATTGAGCCTCTAGAGGGCGCAATTCTTATCCGACTGGAATGAACTTTTGCATGACGTGTTTTGTTACGATATCCAACAACGGTGTCAAGTATGGTTCAAATCGGTCCATAACCTGATATAGCTGACATATAAACCGATCTTGGGTCTTGACTTCTTGAGCCTCTAGAGGGCGCAATTCTTATTCGATTGAAACTAAATTTTGCATGGCGTGTTTTGTTATGATATCCAACAACTGTGTCAAGTATGGTTCAAATCGGTCCATAACCTGATATAGCTGCCATATAAACCGATCTTGGGTCTTGACTTCTTGAGCCTCTAGAGGTCGCAATTATTATCCGATTTGCCTGAAATTTTGTACTACGGATCCTCTTATGACCATCAGCATACGTGTTTATTATGGTCTGAATCGGTCTATAGCCTGATACAGCTCCCATATAAATCGATCTCTCTATTTTACTTCCACCGCCAATCTCGTCACACACATCACCGACAGGCTGAATCTAGTACCGGAGTCGATTCCGGCCTTCATCCCCACGACCCTCTTCTAACAAGAGATCACTAGCACCGAAGTCGTCATTCCGTGTCTTCCCTATAAACTTGCGATTATGTCTGAAAAAATTCCGTAAACCATTCCTTATTACGTATGGTACGTATGGACTGCCATTATGTGACGACACTATTCTGGTCAGGTTTAGGTTATGTTTAAGTGGCAGTATGCCATAAGACTCACTTAAACGTTTTCGTACATTGTGACGTATGGACTGCGATTATGTGACGACACTATTCTGTTACGGTTTAGGTTATGTTTAAGTGGCAGTATGCCATAAGACTCACTTAGACGTTTTCGTACATTGTGATCAGCGTTTGGTAGATAGAATAAAATTATACCCTACAACTTCATTTATTTTGTAAAGATTTCAGCAGATTCCATGGTGGTGGGTTCCCATGATTCGGCCCGGCCAATAATACCGACCCGGTATTATCTTTTTGGCAACACTGGTTTAAAAAGCCCACGCACGTTTCGTGTTTTGTTTCACTATCAAACATCTTCTTCATCTTCAATTTTCATTCTGCGTCATCAGGCCGTGCAGTGGCAGGTGACTCAACACCGCCCAACAAACAGGGGGCCGACAACGAGACAATCACGGCATCTCTTAATATTGGAAAGACTAGGAGATGCAATGATTCTAATACTAAAATATCAGGCAGTGCAGTGGCGGGAGACCCAACACGGCCTAACAAACAGTACAGGGTATGGAAAACCAATAAAGCTTAACGAACAGGGCCCCGACGATGGAACCATTACCGACTTTATAAAAAGTGGGAAGACTAGACGAACCTAATGAACCTAAAACGATGACATCAGGAAGTGCAGTGACATGAAAGTCAATGCAGACTAAAGAACAGGGAGGAGACGATGAGATCATCACCTACTCCCAAGATGCCCATTTACTGGAGGACCAATGATTGAGGTAATACAGATAAACCTCCACCGGAGCGAGACTGCTACACATGCTCTGATGGAGAAAATCAGCAAGGGCAAGTTTCATATTGCCTTAATTCAGAAGCCATGGACGACCCGGAAAAAAAGTCTTTGTACTGAACCATATCAACTACCAATTATTCTATACTAACACTGGTACTCGACCGAGGACCTGCATTATTGGTCATAAAAATTTTAATTATTTATATATTTTCCCCAGATTTATCAACGTCGGATGCAACAGTGGTGAGACAGGGATACGGTGGAGCATACCTGGCATCACTTTATCTGCCTTTCGACTCTCCGACACCGCCACCCACATCGGAGCTACAACGGCTGGTGAGGAAAGCAAAACTGACAGGAAACAAGGTACCAATAGGGTGCGATGCGAACTCTCACCACATTTCGTGGGATAGTACCAACACTAATAAGCGGGGCCAAGCCCTGGCAGAGTTCTTGAATACTAAAGACCTAATAACACATAATATTGGTAACACCGCTTCCTTTGTTAATAGGATTAGGGAGGAGGTATTAGATGTGACGATATGTTCCGAAAATTTGATCGATGAGGTTCAGGATTGGAGGGTCTCCATGGAACACTCTTTCTCTGAGCATCGCTATATTAGGTTTAGAATAGCACGGCCAGTGCCAAATCCGATAAGTTTCCGGAATAAGTTGAAAACCAACTGGGCAAAATTCGGAAGGCTACACAGAAGAAGACTTGGGCAAGATAATTTAGATTGTCCAAGCATAGAAGAGATTGACGAAAATGTCAACAGGATTACGACTGCACTGGTGGTATTCTTCGAAAATAGTTGTCCTCTTCGGGAAAGGAAAACAGCCCAAGAAAAACCCTGGATGACCGGGGAGATTGGCAATATTGGGAAAGAGGTCAGCAGACTTTTAACAGAGCACGTCGCAAAAAAGCGGAAGTCAATTGGGATGTGTATTACGCACGGCTCAAGGAATACAATAAGATTACCAGAGCGGCAAAACGTGCCTCCTGGAAGCTTTTCTGTGAACAGGCCGATAGCGTTAATGACGCCGCCAAGGTAAAAAAAGTTTCTCTCAAAAACCCATGTTCAAACTGAAACTTTAGTAGACGGGACATGGGAGTGAGAGCAGAGACAACGGAGGACGTGTTGAGGCTTTTGCTGAAACCCCATTTTCGACAGGATACGAAGGGACTCACGGAGACACCGGAATCTTGGAATAATGACGTTGATCGAAGGTTTATTATAACGGAATTTATGGTGAAGGCATCCTTGAGGAGCTTCAAACCATTTAAGTTACCCGAATCTGATGGAATATTTTCTACATCTGGCGCCTCGTCTGGCCAAAATTTTCACAGTGTGCCTAGGACTTTCATATACTCCGGAAGCCTGGCAGGAGGCGAGGGTGGCGTTTATATCCAAGCCCGGCAAGGCAAGTTATGTGACACCAAAGGCCTACATACCCATAAGCCGTACGTCCTTTCTACTCGAAACCATGGAACGTATTGTGGACACCATGATAAAGAGTAGGACATCCAGCGAACTGCTCAAATACAAACAGCATGCCTATGTCAAGGGAAGGTCGGTGGAAACTGCCCTGCATGAGGTTGTGCACAAAATAGAAGATTCGTTCGATGCCAAAACGTACACAATGGCGGTATGCTTTGACATCGAGGGGGCTTTTAACAATATGCAGAGCGACACACTGATCCAATCCTTAGAACAGTACCCGGTGGACCCGGTCCTTAAAGACTGGATAAACCATATGCTAAGGAACAGGTGGATAAATTGTGTGTCCCATGGCATAAATATAAGGGGGAATGTGGCACAGGGGGGCATTTTATCGCCACTCCTATAGATGAACAGCATAAATGACCTATTACGGATGCTGACTGAGGAGGGATTTGAACCCGTTAGCTATGCAGACGATGTTATAATAGTTCAAAGGGGTAAGGATCCGAATGAGCTATGCAGAAGGGCTAGACCCAGAGGTCTCAATGTTAATCCAGAGAAGACTGAAATATGCCTGTTCACGAGGAAGACGAAGGTGGGTCAATTTAACGCACCACGTTTCTTCAATAAAACGATTTCGATATCTGACAAGGTCAAATACTTTGGAGTGATCTTGGATAAGAAACTTAATTGAAAGTGTCACATTCAGGAGCGTACTGAGAAGGCTCACAGAAGTTGGACACTATGTAGGAGGGCCGCAGTCTCGAAATGGGGCCTGAATCCGGTGATAGTCCACTGGCTCTACAGTAATTAGTACAACGTAATGATAATACATCTACAAATTGTATGCGACTATTATGTGTTTTGCTCTAAATTTTGACATAATTTACTTCAAGAATGAAATAATGACCAATGTTTCTGAATAAACAAAGTTGGAAAAATTTTTACGAAAATTTAAAATTTAGACAACATTTTCCTATTTGTCATAAACAGCGACTTGTTCCAATCGATCCATAGCATCTTGCTTTTGCTGCTATAAAAACTAGCAATCACATTTGATTTAAATATCACAATAATGTCTTCGCTATAGCTCTAATACAAATTCAGCTCAAAATAGTACGACAAGGTACAATTTGTGTAACATCTCCAACGTTTGCATAATGGTGTTTCATCATGTAGATTGCTTGAAAGGGATTTGAATGAAATTTGTCAAATTTCACATTCCGAAATGTTGACAGTAACATGTCAGCTGAATTGAATCACTCAACCATGTCGTGTGCACCTTACACTTTGCAATGTTAAAGGAGCCCTGTGAACATTGAATATGTACCAATATTCTTCATTAGAAGATATTTTGTTCGCTCAAATAGAGACTGCAAATTAAAATATGGACTGCAATGGCCTTTAAACAAAATAACTATGGATACAGTTTTATACCTCACAGAGAGTCTAGAACTCCACTTTGGTAATTTTTGGTCCAATGTGATACCACATTTAGACATAAGGAAGCCTCTGATGGGAATCGATCACTATCACTATCCCACACGCAAACCAAGCTCGCTATCAACTATGCTGAAACGATATAAATGTGAATTTTGTGACAGAGAGACACTTTTACACACACCTTTCCATGGTTCATATTTTATGCTTAGATGTTTCGACTTTGAAAAGATTTCCATATTCGGTGCTCACCACTTACATTTTCATCGTTATTCTAGAGTCTCAGTGAAAATATTTTTTCAAAGAATATTTGGCTTTTAGCTTTCGCAACACTTTCATATGCATATGAGAACAAATTGATTTAGAGTGTAGATACAAATGAGTTGACCATTAGGTGAGCGAACAACTACACCATTTCTCTCCCACAATGTTGATGTATATATATTAGACTGTCCCACGTTATAAAGGAGAACATTTTTTGCAAATAGCGAAACACATACCCTATAAACCTTTTGATTCCAAAAAGCAAAATATGAAGCATTATTGTTATCAGTTAACAAACGTAGTTCGCGTACCAAAAAAATAGAAAAATTTACAACTTAATCTGTTGATCGATGCGACAAAACATATTCTACACATGTTGTTGCTCTATATCTTTAATGCAGGCTGTGAGATGCAGGGTGTCAAAGTTAAATATTGTCCACTTCTCCAGGCTTCTCTGGACTGTCACTTTTGTATGATTTAGGACCCTGAAGAAGAAGAAAATACAGCTTTTACGAGCCAAACATCCTATATCGGGAGATCGGCCTATATGGAGCCTATATCAGGATATAGTCCAATATAGCTATCTTTGAACTTAACATGTATAGGCAAAAAAATAGTCTGTGCAAAATTTCGGCACAATATTTTAATTTTTAAAGACTGTAGCGTGATTTGAGCAGACCCACTGACGGACATCTGTAGATCGTCTTAGATTTTTACGACGACCAAGAATATACGTTAGACTGTTCGACGCTACAAGGGAGAACAGATTTTTTGCGAAAAGGGAAACGATTTTTTTTGCCGTTTGTCCCAATAGGCAAACTACCCAATATTATGACGGTCGGTTAAAGATAGGCCGTTGACATGACGTCAAAATTGAACGTAGTGATCTCTAAGGAATCCAGTTGAGTACTTTCGGTCCGAGCTCAAAATTGCCAAATCAAGGAAACTTCATGTCGCATTTATTACAAAAACACATACTGCACCCTACACCACTGCTGTGACTGTGATAGTCAAAAAAATCAAGTAAAAGCGTGCTAAGTTCGGCAGGGCCGAATCTTATGGAGCGAATCCACCATGGAGCGCATTTGTCGAGTTCTTTCCCGGTATCTCTTTTTAGACAAACAAAGAATAAAAGAAAAGAACTGCTATGCTCATTGAATTGAGTGTTGGGGACCACAGTAGAAGTCTTTGTATAAAATTTCAGCTAAATCGAATAAGAATTGCGCCCTTTGAGGGCTTAAGAAGTAAAACAGAGAAATAGATTTATATGGGAGCTGTATTGGGCTATAAACCGATTCAGACCATAATAAACACGTATATTGATAGTCATGAGAGGATCCGTCGTACAAAATTTCAGGCAAATAGAATAATAAATGCGACCTCTAGAGGCTCAAGAAGTCAAGATCCCAGATCGGTTTATATGGCAGCTATATCAGGTTATGAACCGATTTGAACCATACTTGACACTGTTGTTGGATATCATAACAAAACACGTCGTGCAAAATTTCATTCAAATCGGATAAGAATTTCGCACTCTAGAGGCTCAAGAAGTCAAGACCCAAGATCGGTTTATATGGCAGCTATATCAAAACATGGACCGATATGGCCTACCTACACTAATAAGAAGTATATGTGTAAAATTTCAAGCGGCTATTTTTACTCTTTTGAAAGTTGGCGTGCTTTCGACACACAGACGGACGGACGGACGGACAGACGGACGGACAGACGGACGGACAGACGGACGGACAGACGGACGGACAGACGGACGGACAGACTGACGGACGGACGGACAGACGTACATAGCTAGATCGACATAAAATGTGTTGACGATCAAGAATATATATACTTTATGGGGTCTCCGACTAATATTTCTAGTAGTTACAGACAGAATGACGAAATTAGTATACCCCCCATCCTATGGTGGAGGGTATAACAAGTAAAAGCGTGCTAAGTTTGGCAGGGCCGAATCTTGTGTACCCTCCACCATTGATCCCATTTGTATCTTTTTTTTAGACAAACAAAAGGTAAAAACAAGTAAAAGCGTGCTAAGTTCGGCCGGGCCGAATCTTATATACCCTCCACCATGGATCGCATTTGTTGAGTCTTTTCCCGGCATCTCTTCTTAGGCAAAAAAAATGGATATAAGAAATGATTTGCTCTGCTATTAGCGCGATATCAAGATATGGTCCAGTTTGGACCACAATTAAATTATATGTTGGAGACCTGTGTAAAATGTCAGCCAATTCGAATAAGAATTGCGCCCTTTGTGGGCTAAGAAGTAAAATAGAGAGATCGATTTCTATGGGAGCTGTATCGGCCTATAGACCAATTCAGACCATAATAAACACGTATGTTAATGGTCATGAGAGAATCCGTCGTACAAAATTTCAGGCAAATCGGATAAGAATTGCGCCCTCTAGAAGCTCAAGAAGCCAAGACCCAGCTATATAAGGTTATGGACCGATTTGAACTATACTTGGCACAATTGTTGGATATAATAACAAAACACGTCGTGCAAAATTTCATTCCAATCGGATAAGAATTGCGCACTCTAGAGGCTCAAGAAGTCAAGCCCCAAGATCGGTTTATATGGCAGCTATATCAGGTTATGAACCGAATCGAGCCATACTTGGCACAGTTGTTGGATATCATAACAAAACACGTCGTGCAAAATTTCATTCCAATCGGATAAGAATTGCGCACTCTAGAAGCTCAAGAAGTCAAGACCCAAGATCGGTTTATATGGCAGCTATATCAGGTTATAAACCGATTTGAACCATACTTGGCACAGTTGTTGGATATCATAACAAAACACGTCGTGCAAAATTTCATTCCAATCGGATAAGAATTGCGCACTCTAGAGGCTCAAGAAGTCAAGACCCAAGATCGGTTTATATGGCAGCTATATCAGGTTATGAACCGATTTGAGCCATACTTGGCACAATTGTTGGATGTCATAACAAAACACGTCGTGCAAAATTTCATTCCAATCGGATAAGAATTGCGCACTCTAGAGGCTCAAGAAGTCAAGACCCAAGATCGGTTTATATGGCAGCTATATCAAAACATTGACCGATATGGCCCATTTACAATACCAACCGACCTACACTAATAAGAAGTATTTGTGCAAAATTTCAAGCGGCTAGCTTTACTCCTTCGGAAGTTAGCGTGCTTTCGACAGACAGACGGACGGACGGACGGACGGACGGACGGACGGACGGACGGACGGACAGACGGACGGACATGGCTAGATCGACATAAAATTTCACGACGATCAAGAATATATATACTTTATGGGGTCTCAGACTTATATTTCGAGTAGTTACAATCAGAATGACGAAATTAGTATACCCCCATCTTATGGTGGAGGGTATAAAAAATGCTATGCTAATTAAATTGAGTGTTGGAGACCACAGTAGAAGTCTATGCTTAAAATTTCAGCGAAATTGAATAAGAATTGGGCCTTTTAGGGGCTCAAAAATAAAATAGGGCGATCGGTTTATAGGGGACCTATTTCAGGCTGAAGACCGACTCAAACCATATTTGGCACGTATATTGAAAGTCATGGGAAAAGCCGTTGTACAAAATTTCAGCCAAATCGAATAATTATTACGTCCTCTTGAGGCCCAAAAAGTCAAGATCCCAGATCGGTTTATATGGCAGCTATATCAGGATCAATACCGATTTACACCGTACTTCGCATAGTTATTAAACGTCATAACAAAACACCGCATGCAAAGTCATGGGAAAAGCCGTTGTACAAAATTTCAGCCAAATCGGATAATTATTACGTCCTCTTGAGGCCCAAAAAGCTATATCAGGATCAATACCGATTTACACCGTACTTCGCATAGTTATTAAACGTCATAACAAAACACCGCATGCAAAAATAAGAATTGCGCGCTCTAGAGGCTCAAGAAGTCAAGACCCCAGATCGGTTTATATGACAGCTACGTCAGGTTATAAACCGATTTGAACCATAATTGGCACAGTTATTAGGAACTATTACAAAACATCTTATGCAAAGTTTCAGCCAAATCGGATAAGATTTGCGTCCTCTAGTGGCTCAAGAAGTCAAGATCCCACATCGGTTTATATGGCAGCTATATCAAAACATGGACCGATATGGCCACTTTACAATTCCAACCGACCTAGACTTATAAGAAGTATTTGTGCAAAATTTCAAGCGGATAGCTTTACTCCTTCGAAAGTTAACGTGCTTTCGACAAGACGGACGGACGGACAGACGGAATATTTCGAGGAGTTACAAACAGAAAGACGAAATTAGTACACTCCCGCCCTATGGTGGAGTATACTAATATAATGCTAATATCGGCCCGGTCAAACCTAATATACTCTCCACCGTGGATCGCATTTGTCAAGTTTTATGCCCCGTATCGGATCATAGGCAAACAAAAGATAATGGAAAAAATTGCCATGCTATGAGTCATATCAGGTTATTTACCGATTCAGATCATAGTTAGTTTGGATGTAGGAGACCATAGTAGAAGTCATTGTGCAAAATGTCAGCCAAGTCGAATAGTAATTGCACACTATAGGACCTCAAGAAATAGTAATGGGAGATCGGTTTATATGGGAGCTTTATCTAAATCCGGACCGATATTTCCCATTTGCAAACCCCAACGACCTACATCAATTTTAGGTATCTGTGCAAAATTTCAAGCGGTTAGCTTTACGCGTTCGACCTCTATCGTAATTTCGATAGTCGTACGGACGGACGGTCCTTCCGACTTCCAACAACTCTGCCAAATACGGTACAAATCAGTCTATAACCTCATATTATAGATTTGTGCAATTGTTTGCAACACTAAGAAGAGCTAGACCCATTGATAAGTATACCGATCGACTCAGAATCATTTTCTGATTCGATTTAGCCATGTCTGTCTGTCCATCTGTGAGTCCATGTATTCTTGTAATCAAACTGCAGGTCGTATTTGTGGTCCGATTGTCAAGAAATTTTATACATTTCACTTTTTTTGGCCCAAGGACAAACGCTATTGATTTTGAAAAAAATCGGTTCAGATTGAGATATAGCTCCCGTATATATCTTTCATCCGATATGGTTTTTAAGGCCGTAGAAGCCACAATTTTTGTTCTATCTTTACTAAATTTGGCATTGGGTATTTTAATTGAGGTCTACATATGTGTGCAAAATTTCATAAAAATCGGTTCAGATTTAGATATAGCTTCCATATACAAATTTCATCCTACATGGACTTTTAAGGCTGCAGAAGCCACAGTTTTAGTCCGATCTTTAAAATATTTTGAGCGAGATGTTTTATTTGACTTCCTAATATGTGTGAAAAATTTCATGAAAATCGGTCCATATTTAGATATAGCTCCCATATATATCTTTCATCCGATGTGGCCATTTAAGGCTGTAGAAGCCAAAATTTTTTACCGATTTTTACGAAATTTGGCATAGGGTGTTTTATTTAACGTCTCCATATGTGTGCAAAATTTCATAAAAATCGATTCAGATTTAGATATAGCTCCCATATATATGTATCGCCCGATTTGCACTTAAATGGCTGTAGTACCTTAAATTTTCAACCGATCTGCACAAAATTTGGCACGGACTGTTTTGTTACTGCACTTAATATATATGGAATATTTCATAAAAATCGGTTCAGATTTAGATATAGCTCCCTTATATATATATCTTTCATCCGATTTGAACTATTAAGGCTGTAGAAGCCACAATTTTGGTCCGATCTTCACCAAATTTGGCGTGGTGTCGTTTTTGTGAAGTCTCAATGTATGTGCAGAATTTCATAAAAATCGGTTTAGATTTAGATATAGCTACCATATATATCTCTCATCCGATTTGGCTTTTAAAGACTGTAGAAGCCACAATTTTCGCCCGATTTTATATGAGATGTTTAAATTGACGTTCCAGTACGTGCTCAAAATTTCATTAAAATCGGTCCTAATTTAGATATAGCTCCAATGTGTATGTTTCATCTGATATGAATTTTTAAGGCAGTACAGTACACAATTTTGGTCACATCTCTATGATATAGGGCGTGAGATGTTCTCTTTATGTCCCAGTATTTGTCATTAAAATTGGCTCAGGTTTCGATATAACTCCCATATAATCTTAAATCCGATATGGCCTTTTAAAGATGTGGAAATCCAAATCTTTTGTATTATGGTAGGAAAATCTTATAATGTTCTAAATTGCTATTTCAATTGGTTTCAAAATTAAAGTCAGACTAGATTTCGACATAAGTTCTACATATAAAAAGTACCACATGCACGAGGTGGTGTAGGGTATAATATAGTCGGTACCGCCCGACTTTTGCCTTTCCTTAGTGTTTTTTGTGTAAATTTTTTGCAGAATCCATGGTGGTCGATTCAAAAGATTCGGCCCGACCGAACTTAGAACGCTTGTACTTGTTTTTGATTGTCTCGACATTCTGAGTCTTTCTAGCCAGGACTGTCGAAATCACGATAGCGGTCGAAGGCGTAAAGCTAGCCGCTTGAAATTTTGCACAGAAACTAACTTTTGATGTAGATCATTGGGGATTGCAAATGGGTCATATCAGTTCAGATTTGTATATAGCTCCCATATAAACCGATCTACCGATTTGATTTCATGAGCCCCTGGAAGCTAAATTTTTTTCGATTTGGCTAATATTTTGCACATAGCATTCTTTTATGACATCCAACAAATGTGCCAAGTACTGTCAAAATCGGTCTATATCCTGATAAAGGTCTCATATAAACCGATCTCCCGATTTGACTTCTTGAGCCCCTGGAAGCCGCAATTGTTCCGATTTGGCTAAAATTTTGCACAAAGTACGGTCCAAATAGGTTTAAAACCCGATATAGCTTCCGTTTAAACCGATCTCCCGATTATACTTCTTAAGCCTATAAAGGACTCGATTCTTATCCAATTTGGTATAAATCAACATTCAATTCAAATATTGTTGGAATCCGACCATAGCCTGATATAGCTCGAATAGCGTAGCAATTCTTATCGATTATCATCTGTTTGCCTGTGAATAGATACCGTGCAAAGAACTTGACAAATGCTATCCATGGTGGAGGGTATAAAATATTCGGCCCGGCCGAACTTTGTACACTTTTACAATGATATGAGCAATTTTTTTTTTTTTTTGGGATCCACATTCATAATTGCTCATCTTTCGTGACACTCGAATATTTCGACAATCATTCCTTCATTTACATACATAAATGTCCATCCATTTGCATTGAATTGTGGTTGATGGGCACAGACAACAATAAAAAATCATTTATTTTTACATTGGACACCAATTTGAATGTTCAATTCACAAAAGCATTCCATTGTTGAATTGAAAAATATCAAATTCAAATTTAACAGTTAAATGAATAAATGAATGGATGCAATGCAATTTGTTGTGCAATGTTCAGTGTTGTATTGATCAGAATACATAACCCAAAGCTAACAATGATTTTTGCTGGTAATATTTTTTTTTTTTTTGTTTTCTGGTGTTCACATTTGTTTCTGTTGTTGTTTTTGCCTTATATTCCCATGAATATTGAAAAGTCATCGAATCCACGAATAAATTTACATTAGATTGTATCGCACAGAAACGAATAAAATAAAATTAAAAAAAAAAAAATAAGTTCGGCCGGGCCGAACTTTGGGTACCCACCACCTCGGGTATATATGAAAACCCCCTTTTGGCACAATCCGGTGAAAATTGGATAACTTATGCACCCAAATACGACACGGATAATCAGTGGGCTAATAAATATAAGTAAATGTTGAATTTGGTATTTCAAATTTCAACAAAAATCGGGTAATAAATAAAGCTTTTGTGAGCTTCAGACCCTTAATCGACACATCGGTCTATATGACAGCTATATCTAAATACAGTCCGATCTTTACCATATTTGGGTCGAATAGCGGGTGGCCTAAAACTACTTACTATTTCAAATTTCAACGAAATCGGATAAAAAAATTTTATTCGCTGCAGACCCTTTATCGGGATAAGGGTTTGTATGGCAGCTGCATCTAAATATAGAATATAGTCCGATCCAAACCATATTTGGGACGGATGTCGGGAGAACTAAGACTACCCACCATTTCAAATTTCAGCGAAATCGGTTAAAAAATAAAGCTTTTAAGGGCTTAAGACCCTTTATTTGGAGATCGGTCTATATGGCAGCTATACCTAAATATAATCCGATTTGATCCATATATATTTAGTTCGGATATCAGGAGGTTTAAACCCATAACGCTTGTATAGGCTTCAGACCCTTTATCGGCAGATCAGTATATATGGCAGCTATATCTAAATATAGTCCAATATAGACCATATTCGACCATATCGAAATCGGATGTAAAATAAAGCATTTATGGACATTAGACCCTTAGACGCATCTTTGCCAAATTGCAGCTCAATATCTCAACTTTTGAAAGCTGTAGAGTGATGACAACAGACGGACGGACAGACGGATAGACACACGGACATCGTTAAATCGTCTTAGAATTTTACGAAGATCCGAAAAATATAGTGTGTAGGGTCGAAAATTGATATTTCGATGTGTTGCAAACGGAATGACTAAATGAATATATCCCGTATGTTACGTTGGTGGGTATAAAAAACAAGTAAGAGCGTGCTAAGTGCTGCCGGGCCGAATCTTATATACCCTCCACCATGAATCGCATTTGTCGAGCTCTTGCCACGGTATCTCTTTTTTGGAACAATATCAAGTTATGGTTCATTTCGTACCATAGTTGAACTGAATATTGGAAACCATAGTAGAAGTCATTGTGTAAAATTTCTGCCAAATCTTGGAAGAATTGCGCACTTTAGGGGCTAAAGAACAAAAATAGAAAGATCGGTTTATAGGGTAGCTGTATTAGGCTATAAGCCGATGCATGCCATATTCGACACGTATGATAATACTTGCGCCCATTTAGATGCTCAAGAAGCCAAGATCCCATAGCGGTTTATATGGCAGCTATATCAGGTTATGGACCGATTTTAACTATTCTTAGCACAGTTATTAAAAATTATAACAAAACACCTCTTGCAAAATTTCAGCTCAATCGGATAATAATTGCGCCCCTTTAGAGGCTCAAGAAGTCAAGATCCCATAGCGGTTTATATGGCAGCTATATCAGGTTATGAACCGATTTCAACCATTCTTGGCACAGTTGTTGGAAGTCATAATAAAACACTTCATGCAAAATTTCAACCAAATCGGATAAGAATTGTGCCCTCTAGAGGCTCAAGAAGTCAAGATCCCAGATCGGTTTATATGTAAAAATTTTCAGCCAAATAAGATAATACTTGCGCCCTTTAAAGGTTCAAGAAGTCAAGATCCCATATCGGTTTATATGGCAGCTATATCGGGTTGTGGACCGATTTGAACTATTCTCGGCACAGTTGTTGAAAGTCATAACAAAACACCTCATGCCAAATTTCAGCCAAATCGGATAATAATTGCGTCCTCATGTGGCTCAAGAAGTCAAGACCCAAGATCGGTTTATATGGTAGCTACATCAAAACTTGGACCGATATAGCCCATTTACAATCCCAACTGACCTTCACTAACAAGAAGTATTTGTGCAAAATTTCAGGCGGCTAGCTTGACTCCTTCGATAGTTAGCGTGCTTTCGATAGACAGACGGACGAACCTGGCTAGTTCGACTTAAAATGTCATGACGATCTATAATATATATACTTTATGGGGTCTTAGATGAATATTTCGAAGAGTTACAAACAGAATGACGAAATTAGTATACCCCCATCCTATGGTGGACGGTATAAAAATCTGTACCTTACGTATCAAATTTCTGTCGATTCAAGCAAAGTTGTTAGCTTCTAGGGGCGGTTGAAGACTAATCGGGATATCGATTTGTATGGGAGCTATATCAGGTAATGCGGCGATTTGTACCATACTTACCACGTAAGTTAAATGTCATTAAAAACGATCCACGCAACATCCAACGAACCGACCAAATTAAGGCTTCAAGGGGCTCAGAAGACAAATCGAAGAACCATTTTTTTGCAAAATCTCGAGTGGCGGTCTTTACAAGTTGGACTGCTATAGTGATTTCGACAGACGAACAAGCAGACAAACCCACTACGATAAAAAAAAAACGTCAATACGATCAACAATTCAAATACTTGATGGGGTCACAGATTAATATTTCGAGGTGTTACAAACGGAATGATTAAATTTTTACTCCCCCCATTCTTTGGTGGTGGGTATACAAATTCTCAGATATGAGAGTTCCCTGAAGAACTCTTAAATTGAACTTTATTTCCAAAAAAAAAAAAGTTTAAGAGCTCTTTTGAATTAAACATTAAAGTTTCTAATTATAAAGTTCCCCCTTTATTTACAACTTAAACATTCCATTTCAGTCGAGCTCTTATTAAACAGATTTAGAAAATTAGAAAAAAATGAGAAAATGCAAATCCACTGCACTGGACTTCTCTATAATTAACATACATTAGCATAAGAAAATGCAAATGAGTTTGGCAAAGTTTTCTCTCTTTTTGTTCCCCTTCGTGCGCTGTACACGTTATTTTTACTTTTGGCCTAAGTTGGCCAAAAGGGAGACCAAACAACCATGCACCGGAAAATACTATGAGTGTACCAACAACACAGCTAGTGGCTACCTTATTACACATCTTTGGTTGAAATTTTGCATGTTTTTATTTAGGAATTGGTACTATTCTGGGCTCTGGGACGACAACCATGAGGATGACGATGATGGTGTTTTGTTATGGCGATGGTATAACAAAATACATGGAGGAAGAAGCTTGCAAAGCAAATGTTATGGTATTCAAAGCTTAGTGCCAGGACCAACTCTCTCTCTCTCTCACACACACACAAACATTAAAGGCTGATATTCGGACATAGATTTAGTAATTTTCACAAAGTGACAGGTGCAAAATGAAAGAGTGCAGCATTGTTCACAGCGGATTTTGGTGAAAATTTGCCTAAAGGTACAAAACAGGTCAAGTTAAAATGAATTTATATCATGATGCCTTTTGTGTGTTTTTGAAAGTTCCAAAACCCCATAGAGCTGTATAATGGATGAATAATTTATAATGATGAACACAAAACTAGTTCTTTGAGAACAGTCACATAATGAGAGAATAGTCTACCAAAAGCCATTGTAAGAGTTACCTCATTAAATTTGTCATATAAAAATCAGTTTCATACATGTGAAACCACGTGCGAGTGTTCAACGAGCTAAGAAGTGACATCGTTGCTGTATGTGTTTACCAAGATTCTCAAACTGATTTTCTTCTTCTACCCACCACCGAAGGATGCGACCCTGCAAAGTAAATATATTTTTGATCGTCATAACCATCTAAGACGTTCTAGACATTTCCGTACACCTGTTGAAATCACGCTACAGGGGCTAATACCCTTTGAAAAACAATACAATTTTTAAAATTTTTTTGGGGGGGGGCACCAAACTTTTCTATGAGGTGCCTAGCCTTCCCCCAGAGGTCCTTCTATGGCTGCCATATACACCGACCTCTTGATTTAAGGACTTGAGCCCATAACAGGTGTATTTATTGTCCGATTCCCTTGAAGTTTGGCATAGCGAGTTGTGTTACGCTCCTCAGTATCCCTGTTCAATACGACCCATATCGATCCAAATTAGGATGTAGCTGCTATATATACCGAAGACGCGATTTAATGTTTTAGGCCTAAACAAGTAAGATCGTGCTAAGTTCGGCAGGGCCAAATCTTATATACCCTCCACCATTGATCGCATTTGTCGAGTTCTATGAGCGGTATCTCTTTTTAGACAAACATAGAATATTAAATAACAACTGTTATGCTTTTGATGCTATATCAAGTTAAAGTCCGATTCGGACCATAAATGAATGCTGAACATTGTAGAAGTCATTGTGTAATATTTCAGTTCATTCGGATAAGAATTGAGCCTTATAGGGGCTCAAGAAGCAAAATCGGGAGATCGGTTTATATGGGAGCTGTATCAAGCTATTGATCGATTCAGACTATATTAGACTCGTATGTTGAAGGTCATGCCAGAAGCGGTTGCACAAAATTTCTTCCAAATCGGATGAAAATTGCGTCATCTAGAGGTTCAAGAAGTCAAGATCCAAGATCGGTTTATATGGCAGCTATATCAGGATCTATTCCGATTTACGCCATACTTAGCACAGTTATTAAAAGTCTTAACAAAACACCTCATGCAATATGTTAGCCAAATCGGATGAGAATTGTGCGCTCTATTGGCTCAAGAAGTCAAGATCCAAGATCGATTTATATGACAGCTATACCAGATTATGAACCGATTTGAATCATAATTAGCACAGTTGTTGAAAGTTATATCAAAACAAAGCGTGCGAAATTTCAGTTAAATCGGACTAGAATTGCGTCCTCTAGAGGCTTAAGAAGTCAAGACCCGAGATCGGTTTATAAGGCAGCTATATAAAAATATAGACCGATTTAAACCATACTTTGCATAGTTGTTGGAAGTACTACCAAAACACTACGTGCAAAATTTCAATAAAATCGGACGAGAATTGTGTTCTCTAGAAGCTCAAGAAGTCAAGACCCAAGATCGGTTTATATGGCAGCTATATCAAAATATAGACCGATGTAAACCATACTTAGCGTAGTTGTTGGAAGTGATACCAAAACACTACTTGCAAAATTTTAATTAAATCGGATAAGAATTGCGCCTTCTAGAGGCTCAAGAAGTCAAGACCCAAGATCGGTTTATATGGCAGCTATATCAAAACATGGACCAATATGGCTCATTTACAATACCAACTGACCTACGTTAATAAAAATTATTTGTGCAAAATTTCAAGCGGCCAGCCTTACTATTTTGAAAGTTATCGTGCTTTCGGCAGACAGACGGACGGACAGACGGACGGACATGGCGGACAGCTTGTGACTCTGTAATTGGATTCTTTCTTCTGTCAGTTATCAGCTGTTACCTTTAGCTTGCTTTAGAAAAAAAGTGTAAAAAAGTATATTTGATTAAAGTTCATTCTAAGTTTTATTAAAAATGCATTTACATTCTTTAAAAAAATCCGTAATTACTTTTTGGGCAACCCAGTATATACTTTATTGGGTCTTAGACGCCTATTTCTAGGTGTTACAAACAGAATGAAGAAATTAGTATACCCCCATCCTATGGTGGAGGGTATAAAAAGGTGAATTTATAAATCGATTTCGCTGAAATTTAGCACAATGAGTTCTGTTAGGCCCTTCGCTATTCGTATCAAATCTGGCCAAGATCGGGCTTCATACAGTTCTCTTGCAATGTTTCAGGCAAATCTCCGCCTCAAAATCGACAATACTGCTTATTTACGTACCCATTGAGCCAAAAATGAGCTTCGTCGCTCCACGGAAGAAGCGCGCGCTTAAAAATCACCCTTTACTTATACCGATTTAAGTTCTTAGGCCTATAAAAGATGCATTTGTTTACGGGTGGATTCTGCACAATGAGTTGTGTTACACCTTTTCTGAATATGGTGGTGATCGGACAATATTTAGATATAGCTGCTATGGTTTCATAAGTGATGCACTATTCACTGTATTATGACGAAAGGTGGTAAAAATATATATGTCGGAAGTTCGCCTTTTAAAGCCCTTTTATATCTCCACCATAGGATGGGGGTATACTACGTCATTCTGTTTGTAACACCTCGAAATATGCGTCTGAGACCCCATAAAGTATATAAATTCTTGATCGTCATGTCATTTAAAGTCGATCTAGCCATGTCCGTCCGTCAATCTGTCGAAAGCACGCTAACTTTCTTTTTAACTTTTGCACAAATACTTTTTATTAGTGCAGGTCAGTTGTGATTGTAAATGGGTCGAATCGGTCCATGGCACAGATACGTCCTTTTGATACGCGCTGGTTAAGTTTTTGAACGGGCCAAATCCGACCATATTTGGATATAGCTGCTATATAGACCGAACTTTATTTTTCATCCAATTTTGCTGAAATTTAAAACAGTGAGTAGTTTAAGGCTTCCCAACATCAGACCCAAGTGTGGTTCAGATCGGACTATATTTGGATATAGCTACCATATAAACCGATCTCCCGAAAAGGATCTGAAACCCATACAAGCTTTATTTATTATCCGATTTCGCTGAAACAGTGATTAACTTTGGGACTCCCAACGTCCAACCTAAATATGGTTTAGATCGGACTTTATTTAGATATAGCTGTCATATAGACCAATCTCCCGATAAAGGGTCTGAAGCCCAGAAAAGCTCTTTTTTTATCTGATTTCGCTGAAATCTGAAATAGTGAGTACCTTAAGTCCTCTCAGCATCCGACCTAAATATGGCTTGGATCGGACTATATTTAGATATAGCTGCCATATAGAACGATCTCCCGATAAAGGGTCTGAAGCCCAAAAAAGCTTTATGTATTACCCAATTTAGCTGAAATCAGTGAATTTTTTAAGCCACCCGCCATCAGACCCAAATATGATAAAGATCGGACTGTATTTATATGTAGCTGCCATATAGACCGGTCTGCCGTTTAAGGGTCTTGAACCCATAAAAGTTGCATTTATTACCCAATTTTGCTGAAATTTTAATCAGTGAGTTGATTTAAGCCACCCGCCATCTGACACAAATATGGCTTGGATCGGACTGTATTTAGATATAGCTGTCATATAGACCGATATGCTGATAAGGGTCTGAAGCTCATAAAACCTTTATTTATTACTCGATTTCGTTGAAACTTGAAACAGAGAGGTGTTTTAAGCCTTCCCACATCCGACCCAAATATAAGTCAAATCAGACTATATAGATATAGCTGTCATATAAACCGATCATTCAACTGAGGGTCTTAATCCCATAAAAAGAAGATTTATTGTCTGAAAATGTTACTTGTATATGAGTTCTCGGGAGCTGAATAAAATACGATCGAGACCAGCCCCTATTAAAATATAACTACGTATACAGTAGTGGAGTTATAATAAAATTTTGATGATAACTATAACCTTGTTTAATTTGGTCGAGATCGGTCCAGATGTGGATATAGGTGCCATATAGAACGATCTCTCGATTTAAAATCTTTTTCCTATATAAATCGCATTTAATGTCCGATTTTGTTGAAATTTGACGCAGTGACTTATGCTAGGCTTTTCGACATCCGTGTCCTATATGGTTCAGATTTGTTTATAGCTGCTAAAAAGAGCAGTATTTTATTCTACAAAATTGAACAGTGACTTATATTTATTAGACTACTCAAAGTCCGTGCCGAATTTGGGTGCATAAGTTACCCAATTTTCACCGGATTGTGACAAAAGGGGGTTTACATATATACCCGAAAAAAATTTTTTTTCTACAATATTTTCAATTAATAAATATATATACCTTCACTTGTACATTGAATCTAACCAACCATTTAAGTAAATAGCTCTTAAATATCTCTTGTCTATGTGAAAATTTAAAGCCAAAAAGTGCCTGATTTTCCACTAGCTAAGCCTTGCGGTTTCTTCGCAAAATTTTCCACATGAAAAAATATTTGATTTATATCTACTTGTACACCATGTCGGGCATTACAATAAATCTTTCTTCAGTAGTTAAATACCATATAAGCACGCACATATCCCTCACCCATCCTAGTGCGTATTTAAGCATGGGTCACGGTTGAATGAGTCTCATATTACTCGTATGATGCTTGCCAAAAAGGGTGTAAACTTTATGGCGCATCCCATTGATGGACATTGAATTGCTTGGCGATGGTTTCATGGATGGTGCATTTGGTTTTACTGACCGTCCATTAAAAAAAATCCGCTTAGACGAATGCCTTGCACAAGACAGTGGTGGGTAATAACAACTAATGGGGGCTTTCATGAAATTCCGCCAAATGATATTCCTTAAAAAGCTTAAGTTTATTATTGAAAATCTTGTATCTTAAATATTTTCTTTAGAGTTGAAGATGTAATTTTTGTAACGATTTTTCCTTTGCCAATATGAAATATGTAAAAAAATTGGTCGGGCCGAACTTTGGATACCCAACAACATGGATACATCGCATTTGTCATATTACAAACTGCTGTATCCATCTCCAAATAAGAGCTAATTAGATAGTAATCGGTATGAGCATGGAGCATTGGGCAATGACTTCGGTTTTTATACAATAAATGCACCACTCTGTTGCACCTTCATTAGCACCACGCGAAAAATAAGTTTCTTACCTACTATCATATGTATCTCCCAGTACAATTTGTTTATCTACTACCAAGTACAGTTTATTGAACCCCTTATAGCCATGATTGTCAAATATTCACATTGGGAGTGGGAGTGGGTAGGCAACTTCCTATCACTTGACGTATTTTTAATACCATATTCGTAATCTACTCTCGAATACCTTTTATTTGAGTCGAATATAGTGCCCATCGGCCCACTTTTGATTTTGGCCGGTACTTTTGGTGCGATGTTGGGCTTGGGGTGACGCCCTCGGTATTTGGATAATTTTTGCATTTTTGACACCCCTATCATATTCTACTCCAGAAAAGCTTTCATTTGAGACCCATATTGTCTCGATCGATCCACTTTGATTTTAAGCGGTACATGTGGGTATTTGGGCCCAACTTTAAATATCGTATTCAAACTCTACTCACAAATACCTTTCATTTGAATCTCATATTGTCCCAATCGGTAAATATATCTTGCTGGGCGATTTTAGGGGGTAAGGAGCACCCTCAGACACCAAGGAATACATTTTTATACAAGATTTGTATTCTACCTTTAAATAACTTTCAATTGATACCCATATTACCCAAAGCGGTAAAAGTTTCCTGTTGACTGGTGTTTTTAGGGGTGGTGGCCCCCGAAACTTCGGGTGACATTTTTATGCCAAGTTCGTACTCGTCTCTTAAATACCTTTCATTTGATACCCATATTGTCCCAATCGGTAAACGTGTCCGTGAGGGTGGGTTTTGGGATGGGGCGACCCCCAAGATATTTGACCCCAAAATTGTATACCAATTTATTGATCTTGGGTACCATAAGGGGGCTTACAAAATTTCTGCTAAGAAAGTTCATCGCGCGCTTCATTGTGTTCAGCGACGAAGCTCATTTTTGGCTCAATGGGTACGTAAATAAGCAAAATTGTCAAGTCACAGTTTGGTGCGGTTTATGGGTTGGTGGCGTCATTGGACCGTACTTCTTCAAAGATGATGCGAATCGTAACGTAATTGTGAATGGTGAGTACTATTGTGGGATAATATCCAATTTATTGTTTTACCCGAAATGCAAGAGCTTAACTTGCATGACTTGAAAGTTACAGTTTGGTGCGGTTTATGAGCTTGAGGCATCATTGGACCGTACTTCTTCAAATATGATGCAAATGGTGAGCGCTAAAGAGAGATTATATCCAATTTTTTTTTTTTTTTGTCCAAAATGCAAGAGCATGACTTGCATGACATGTGGTTTCAACAAGACGGTGCCACATGCAACACAGCAAGCGTAACAAGTGACTTATTGAGAGGCGAGTTCAGGGAACATTTTATTCACGTTCGGGATTTGCAACACAGCTACAAAATCCATCGGTTAAAAAATTCACCTTTTATGGCCCTAAGAACTTAAATCAGGAGATCGGTATATGTAAAGGGTTATTTTTTAGACATTATCCTTTTGGAAACACTGGTTTAAACAGCTCACGCACGTTTCGTGTTTTGTTTCACTTTCAAACATTTTGAGAGTTGTCTATAATTTAACCATGACGAACAATGCTTGCAAATTATTGATTATTATTATCAATATGTGTGCTCTGTTGAGAAAGTTCATCGCGCGCTTCTCCCATTAAGAGACCAAACTAATTTTTGGCTCAATGGGTACGTAAATAAGCAGAATTGTTGATTTTGAAGTGAATATTAGCTAGAAGCATTGTAAGAGCTATCAATGTATGCAGAAAAATATACAGTTTGGTTTGGTTTATGGGCTGGTGGAATCATTGGACCGTACTTCTTCAAAGATGATGCGAATTGTGAGCGCTAAAGAGAGATTGTATCCAATTTTTTTTTTTGCCCAAAATGCAAGAGCTTGGCTTAAATGACATGTGGTTTCAACAAGACGGTACCATATGCCACACAGCAAGCGTAGTAATTGACTTATTAAGAGGCGAGTTCGGTGAACATTTTATTTCACGTTCAGAACCGGTCAAGTGGCCGCCTAAATCCTGCGATTTAACGCCTTTGAGCTATTTTTTGAGGGGCTATGATAAAGCTTATGTCTATACAGACAAACCCGCATCAATTGACGCATTGGAAGGCAACATTGAAGCATTTATTCGTGAGATACTAGCCGAAATGTTGGAAAGAGAATGCCAAAATTGGACTAAGCTGATGGACCATTTAAGGCGCAGTCACGGTCAATATTCGCATGAAATAATATTCAAACATTAAATTATAAGGACTGTACTGTCGATTAAAAAAAGATTTCCTGCATTTTTCCGAAATTAAATCAGACATACATATTTGCCGATCATGGCAAAATGCTCTTTAAAGGTTTTGTAATTGTCGAAAATTAATATTCAAAGGATAATTTTACTCCATATAAAGTAAAAGGAGGCACAGCGGAGCGGGCCCGATTCAGCTAGTAAATATATAAAATAAATAAATAAATAATGGGCTGAAATATCCAAATCGGCCTAACGGTCTATATGGCAGCTATATCCGAATATAATCCGATCTGAACTATATTCAGGTCAGATTTCGGGAGGCTTCCTATAACCCACTTTGTCAAATTTAATTGAAATTTAAATAATAAATGCGGCTTAAGCCCCTACATCAGGAGATCAATCTGTATGGCAGCAATATCCAAACATGGTCCGATCTGAACCATTCCCTGTTCGGATGTAAGAAGTTTTAATACAGCTTACTGTTTCCAATTTCAGCGATATAAGACCCTAAATTCGGTTCGGATAAATGTGACTTAACGCAACTCACTGTTACAAATTTAAACGATATCGGGCAAAAAATTAGGATTTCATGGGCTTTCGGCCATAAATCGGCAGATCGGCCTATATGGCAGCTATATCTAAATATTGTCCGATCTAGACCACATTCGGGTCGTATGACAGCAGGCTTAAAACATTATATCCAGCTATATGGAAAAATTATCCTATTTAAACCATAATCGTGGTAGATGTCGAGTGCCCACATACTACGTTTCACTGCTTGGCGAAATGCGGTAAAAAAATGCGCACATTATGGACTCAAGACTCTAAGCTAGAAGACCAATTTGAGTATTTGGAGCTTTTTGTAATGGCGTCGTAGGAGAACCATTAGAGATTTTGTAAAAAGCACTAAACTCCTGACTTAGATTTTCGAGGTTACTTTTTAGTATTTAGAGCGCCCAACAAGCCGACTACTGGTTTAGGTATATGTCCAAAGTAGCATAAGGATTAATATCTGCACCTTCTTTTCAACCTAACCTTATCAGTGCGGTGCAGCGTATAGATAATACAGGAATATGTGCAAAATTTCAGCTCAAAGTTACAGAGAGGTTACAACAGACAGACAAAACATTACAACAGTACGTGAATATCTGTAATCCCTACGGGGCCTATGTTAAAGAATAAGGTGACATTTCACTAAAGGCAAACCCCAGATTCTAGTTCCATTAGAATGTACATTTTTTCTCCTAGACTTGCAAACTCGTCTGCTCCACAACTCTCCGGGAAAACTTCAGCAACCAGCATACATGACAATGAAACTGATTCGTCTGCATTTTTATACCCACCACCGAAGGATGGGGGTATATTCATTTTGTTATTCCGTTTCCGACCCTATAAAGTATATATATTCTTGATCAGCGTAAAAATCTAAGACGACCTAGACATGTCCGTCCGTCTGTCTGTTGAAATCACGCTACAATCTTTAGAGATATAGAGATATTGAGCTGAAACTTTGCACAGATTCTTTTTTGTCCATAAGCTGGTTAAGTTCGAAGATGGGCTATATCGGACTATATCTTGATATAGCCCCCATATAGACCGATCCCCCGATTTAGGGTCTTAGGCCCATAAAAGCCACATTTATTATCCGATTTTGCTGAAATTTGGGACAGTGAGTTGGGACAGTCGATATCCTTCGTCAATATGGCACAGATCGGTTTAGATTTGGATGTAGCTGCCATATAGACCGATCCTCCGATTTGGGGTCTTAGGCCCATAAAAGCCACATTCATTATCCGATTTTCCTGAAATTTGGGACAGTGAGTTGCGTTTGGCCTTTCGACATACTTCATTAATTTGGCCCAGATTTGGATACTCCCATACAGACCGATCCTCAGATTTAGGGTCTTAGGTCCATTAAAGCCACACTTATTATACAATTTCGTTGAAATTTGGGACAGTGAGTTGTCTTAAGGCCTTCGACATATTTCTTCAATTTGGCCCTGATCGGTTCAGATTTAGATACAGCTGCCATATAGACCGATCTCTTGATTTGAGGTTTTGGGGCCATAAAAGATGCATTTAATGTTCGATGTCGTCGAAATTTGGGTCAGTGAGTTGTCTTAGACTCTTCGACATTTTTCTACAACTTGCTACAAATCGGTCCAGATTTAGATATAGCTGCCATATAGACCGACATCTCGATGATGAAGTCTTGGTCCCATACAAGGCGCATTTGTAATCCGATGTCACTGAAATTTGACACAGTGACTAATGTAAGGCTTTTCGACATCCGTGTCGTTAATGGTTCAAATCGGTTTATAATTAGATATAGCTACTCCAAAGACCAATATTTTGTTATACACAATTGAACAATGACTTCTTGTATTTGTTCCAAATCGGTGCATATTTCGTTATAGCTACTATGGGGCATAAGGTATGCAATTTTCACCGGATTTTGGTGGTTTACATATAAAATGAAAATTGGTACGGACAGTAAACTGATTGTCCAGGCAGGAAGACATTAACGCTGAGGATGGCACGATCGGCATCGTTTAAGTGCCAGGCCATTGCAGAGTAAGGGCAAATGAAAGAGCAAACGATTAGGCAAGGAAGGCCAGAGGAATGGTTAACTCCAAGCCTTTCGGTTAGCCGAGGTCCGAGTTTAGGAAGATTAGGGAGCCTAGTTAAACTCACTGTTCCAAATTTCAGCCAAATGGGACAATAAATGAGACTAACACAATTTGGTCTTTATGGCAGCTTTATCTAACTATAGTCCCCAGGGGACCGTATTTAGCAAGGATATCAAGGGACTTTGTACTACACACCATTTAAGAAACCAGTAAAAACGAATAACAACTAACTTTATGGGCTTTAGACCCTAAATCGCTAGATCGGTCAGTGTTACAGCTACATCTAAATATAGTCTGATCGAAACCATATTTGCCAAGGGCATCGAGGTGCTAAATACATGTCGGCGTTTTAAATTTCATCCCAATTTGTTCGTTAAAGAACTTAACCTGCGGATGGAAAAAATACGGGTGTGTGACAAATTTCAAAGCAACATCTCAATATTTACAGGCTGTGGCTTACAACTGACGAACACACAGACGGATGGACAGACACATGGAGATCGTTTAAACGCCTTAGAATTTTTCGAAGCACACATGTGAAGTTCATATGTGCAAACTTTTAACAGAATCCAAGGTGGTGGGTTCCCAAGATTCGTTTCACTAGTGTATTAGAACGGGCCGGACTAGCCTCCAAGTTAGACATTTGCTTCCATTGTGATACCACAGGTACAGGAAAAGAAATATTCCTTCTAGTTCCTACCGTTGAACTATCCAGATCGCTTTAAAAAGCCCAATAACTTGTGAATGTTCACATCCGCTAAATCGGACAGGTTCTCAAAGAAATGAGAACCTAAAGTGGAACTCCTTCCAACTGCTAGTGCGGGACACACCCACAGAAGGTGTTCCATAGTCTCTTCTCCTTCGATGCCCTTAAAGCTTTTGCAAAAGTCGTTGCTGGCAACCTTCAGTCTGTCAGCGTGTTTTCCGATTAGACAGTGACCTGTCATGACGGACACAATGACTGAGACGTCTGCTCTAGCCAATGACAGCGAAGCAGTAGACCTCTTCAAGTCTAGATTAGGTCACATAGTTTTGGAATGTTACCAGCCCCCTCTTTGTGACTATCTATCATTCGTTGTCCTTCGGGCCTGGTCCTGAAAACTTTGCTTCGCTGCAGGCATACCCACAGATTCTAGTATCCCTAGAATTTATAGGGTAGTTGCTAGTCCCGCAAGCTCATCCGCTTTGCAATTCCCAGAGATATCTCTGTGGCCCGGCACCCAGAACAGGTGAATTTTGAACTGTTCAGCCATCTCGTTGCGAGATCTACGACAGTCGAGAGCGGTTTTGTGTTCAGAAATAAGTTCTCCAGGGATTTAATGGTTGCCTGGCAGTCTGAGAAGATATTTATGCCAATCGTCGTAATGACATTATATCTTAGCCATTCCATCACTTCCTTAATTGCAAGGATCTCTGCTTGATACACACTGCAGTGGTCGGATAACCTTTTCGATATGACCAATTCTAGATCTTTGGAGTACAGCCCAAAGCCCACTTGGTCGTTTAATTCGGAACCATCCGTATAGAAGTCTATGTAACTTCTGTTACCAGGGATATCGTAGTTCCAATCGTTTCTATCAGGAATGGTTGTACAGTAATTTTTATCAAAAAGCGACTCAGGTAGGGTATAATCCACACTGCCTGGAACATCGGATATTGTATCAAGGATAACACAGTGTTCGTGGCCGCCACATGACGTCCTCAGTGCGGTTGTGATTGCCATCCTTTGGATCCAATTAAGTATTGAGCAGGTACTCACCTTACATGGTGATCTATCCATTTAACCTAACCAAGACCACTCAACATATACGCTATTTGCAGAGTTTCTTGCGACGGATATTTAAGCCAAATTAAGGCTGAACACAACACACATTTACAACAACGTGAGTGTATAAATCCATCCAATTGAATTGGGTGTAAAAATTTATACTAGCACCCTTATAAACCAAAGTGGGAACCTTCATACGCTGTTAACTCGTTTAACTCTTTTTGAAATGAGAAAAATTAATCAGTTATTTCTTGTGATATGCTAATGGCAAATACGAAGAATTCAATCTATAAAACTGATCTTAAAACTAATGTGGCAGCTGTGGTTGCAAATTTACTAGGCAATTTCAAGTAGAATAAACCTTAAAAACGGGTTTCAATTAAAAACTAATGGACCATTACTTGTGTAACAGCAAGAAAAAAATCAAATAAATTTTTCAATTTTGCAAAAATGCAAAGAAAAATAATTTTTACTGTTCGACATAATGGCAGGCGGGCTAAATGAATTTCCCATTTATTCGACTCGAAAGAAAGCTTTTATTAACATAGCTCATAAACATGCGATGATGCTGAATTAGACCAACTCGACAGAAAAACGGCAATAAAGTTTGTTTATCACCAGCGCTTTGTGATAACAGATAATTGGAAACCCTTCATCCAGCCTAGCCTACGCCTATGTTGCCACATAGTTATGGGCCAGCACTAAATGTCATTGTCATTATTTAGCTGAAATTTTGGTGGCTTCCATTGGCATGGCAGTGAAGTATAGAGAAATTTCTAAAACAATTAAATTAAATTAAGAGCATCCGAGTGGATGGCAAGGAAACAAAAGAATTTAGAATTTATTTAATATTCTGAGAGAAATATTTCCAGCTACTGAGGAATTTTAATGATCCTAACGCAAATGTTCCTTTTGCGGAAATTCAAATGAAACACTTGGCCATAGATTTCCGTTACGTATAACAACCATGTCCGTACACAAAGCCATAATTGAATTGTTAAAACTTTGAGCTTTCTTTTGGCTAACTCACACACTCTCTCTCTCTCTCTCTCTCATTCACAGTTCTTGTATGCGTTTCTGTTGACAAACATGGGATTTAACAACATACACAAAAGGCGCAACAAACACACATGTACACGGACGACTTGCAAACCATTAAGGCCGAAAGTTTACGTAACAATTTTGGCACCATCAGTTTATATGTCGTCATTAAACTCCTTACGTACCCCAATGTAGATGAAATCCTTAAGAGGCCAGCAAAGAAAGTGCACATGAATCGTATGCTGAAATACAAACTAAACTAACTGCAGATATTTTAGCTTGATTTAAATATTTAAAATTATTTAAATAAGAAAACAAGTAAAAAGGTATAAAATTCGGCCGGGCCGAACTTTGAATACCAACCACCTCGAGTATATATGCAAACCCCCTTTCGTCAGAATCCGGTGAAAATTGTAAAACGAAATATTGATCTTTATGGCAGATATATCCATTTCTGACAACATGACCTAGCCAACGCAGCCGTTGTATTTTGATGCGTGTAACTATGCTATCGTCGTCATACAGCTCATACAGCTCGTGGTTCATACCTCGCCTATATTCTCCAATAACCCAAACTGGTCCATATATCTTACGAAGAATCTTTTTCCCAAATACTCCAAGTACTGCCTCATCTGCTTTCACAAGTACCCATGATTCAGAACCATATAACAGCACGGGTAGTATCAGTGTCTTGTATAGTGTAGTCTCCGTCTGTCGAGAGGTGGCCTTGTTTCTAAGCTGCTTATTTAGTCCAAAGTAGCATCTGTTTGCCAGTATTATTCTTCGCTTAATTTCAAAACTGGTGTCATTCGTTTCGGTTACGGCGGTGCCGAGGTAGATAAAGTTACTGACTGTCTCAAAGTTGTGGTTCCCAACTTTCTCCATGTGCAAGGCTTTTTGGAAGTTAAAACCATCCATTTTGTCTTATCTCCATTTACAGCCAGACCCATTTTCACTGACTCTCTTTCGATTCTTTCAAAGGCTGCAGTTACTACTTCCGGTGACCGACCCATGATATCGATGTCATCGGCATACGTAGCATGTACTCTCTTGTGATTAGTGTGCCATACCTATTCAATTCTGCATCCCGTATAATCTTCTCTAGCAGGATATTAAAGAGATCACACGATAGGCTGTCTCCTTATCTGAAACCTCTTTTCTTATTAAATGTTTCGGAGAGATTCTTTCCTATTCTTACTTAGGAACGCGTATCAGCAAGTGTCATCCAGCAGAGTCTTTTTAATTTTGCAGGGCACCAAACTCAGACTTGGTTTGAAATAGCTTTGAACGTATAGAAGTATCGAAGGCGGCTTTGTAGTCAGCCGATAGATGGTAGGTGTTGATTTGTCTTTCTCAAGTCTTTTCCAGGATTTGGCGCAGTGCGAATATCTGGTCTAGGGTGGATTTACCTGGTCTAAAGCTGCATTGATAGGGCCCAATTACCTCATTGACTTTAGGTTTTAATCTATCACACAGTACACTCGAGAGTATTTTGTATGCGATAAGGAGGAGACTTTTTTCTCTGTAGTTGGCACATTCCGTCTTGTCTCTATTCTTGTGTACGGGACATAGTATGCTGAGGTTCCAATCATCGGGTATGCGTTCTTCTAGCCAGATTGCGCAGATAAGCTGGTGCATACGCCTTATCAGCGTGTCGCCACCGGTCTTAAATAGTTCAGCGGGTAAAACGTCGGCTCCTGCTGCCTTGTTGTTCTTTAGTTGGGTCACTGCTAATTGGACCTCATTCTAACTGGAAGGTAAACATTCTATACCATCATCAGGGATTGGTTCTGCGGTATCCTCTTCGCCGCCAACGTTGGACACTAGCAGTAAGGTAAAATGTTCTTTCCATATCCTCAGCATGTTATATGTGTCAGTTATCAGATTTCCTTCTTTGTCTCTGCAGGAGGATGTGCCTGCACCAAAGCCATCGGTTTGATGTTTAATTCTTTGATAGAATTTCCGAACTTCATTCTGATTCCTGTACATCTCATTTCGCTCACACTCATGTCGTTTCATCTCCTTTTTCTTTCTGCGGAATGAACGTTTCTCCTCTCTCCTTTTCCCTCGATACCTCTCCTTCATCTGGCGCGTTGCTACTGCAGGGTTGCTCCATATGCCGCATTCTTGGATTCAGTAGCATCTCGACACTCTTGGTCGTACCAAGGGTGTCTTGGAGGAGGCTTCCGGTACCCAAGTACGGATTTCGCGACATTTTTCATGGAGTGGGCAATAGTTTTCCACAACGCCATTATATCATCGGAACAAGGAGTGCTTTCATCAAGCAGTTGGGTCAATCGAGTGGAGTATGCCGCTGACATGTGTTGGGTATGCAGCTTTTCAATGTCCAGCTTGCGTGCAGTGTCAGATCGTACTTTCCTCGCCATGTTCAAATGGGTGCAAACCTTTGCTGCAACAAGGTAATCATCCGAATCAATATTCGCTCCGCGGATCGATCGTACATCTAACACGCTGGATGATTGCCTTCATCTATCCCAACGTGATCAATTTGGTTCCTCGTATTTTGATCGGGTGACAACCATGGGGCTTTGTGAATAGTTTTATGTTGAAATCTGGTGCTACTAACTTCCATATTCTTTGCCGCGCCGAAATTTGTCAGCCTCAAACCATTACTGGACGTTATCTCGTGGAGGCTAAACTTTCTGACTGTTGGACCAAAGACGTCTTCCTTTCCTATATTCGCATTCAAATCTCCCAGAACAATTTTAAAATCATGGGCAGGGCAGCGGTCATATTCTCTCTCTAGGCGCTAGTAGAAAATATCCTTGGTCTGCTCGTCTTTGTCTTCCGTCGGGGCATGGGCACAAATAAGACTGATGTTGAAGAATTTGGCTTTTATGCGGATTGTGGCAAGCCTCTCATCCACCGGAGTAAAGCTGGAGACAAGGTGTTTCAGTCTCCGACTAACCACAGCCAAATTCATGCCTCGTGTTATGGCAGTTATAGTATAGGTCGTCACCGTTTGGTGTTGTTATGACGCCATTCCCAGTCCATCGCCATTCCTGTAAGGCGGTAATACCTGCCTTGTACTTCTCTAATACATCCGCCAGCGCATATACTGCACCTTCTCTATAAAGAGTGCGGACATTCCAGGTGCAGATCCGCAAATCATGGTCCATTTTTTTGGGAACAGACGCTAAAGTTGGCCGTTGGTTATTTGAAGGCACCAATAACTCGCCTTGTCATCTTGAGTATCATTGGCACTCAGTATTTACCTGACTCCTCACTGAGATTCTCCTCTCGAAAATCGCTGACTGCCCGCGGCCGCATTTGCAGCTACTCCGCATAAAAGCACAGCTTTCCACCATCCGCAACCTGTGGACGTGCCCGGTAGCCTTCAGATAAGTTTCCCGTAAAAACAATGGACAATGCATGACACGCGGTCTTAACCCCTGGCCCTCTTGCAGGTGCTAAGAGCAAGAGTTGCCTTTGTTGCCCTTTCCAAATTGTTGGATTTGAAGTTCAATTTCCTGTCCAGCAAAACAGCCAGGTATTTTGCGCTTTCTGTGAATGGAACATTCTTTCCTCCCAAAGAGACAGATGCCACTGTATATCTTATATGTCCTACTGAAAAAAACTACTTCTGTCTTGCACGGATTTACACCTACACCACTTTCGGTAGTCAACTTCGCTGTTGCACGTAGGGCTTCTTGAAGTATATCTCTTAGAGTGCTGGCAAATTTTCCCCTAACCGCAATAGCTACGTCATCAGCATTAGCGACCACTTTTACGCCTTTTTCTTTCAGTGACAATAATAAAGGGTAATTTGTTTGAGGTTAGGATTTTCATGCATTAGTATTTGACAGATCACGTGGGATTTCAGACATGGTGTCAAAGAGAAAGATGCTCAGTATGCTTTGACATTTCATCATGAATAGACTTACTAACGAGCAACGCTTGCAAATCATTGAATTTTATTACCAAAATCAGTGTTCGGTTCGAAATGTGTTCATTCACCGTAACGTTGCGTCCAACAGCATCTTTGAAAAAATACGGTCCAATGATTCCACCAGCGTACAAACCACACCAAACAGTGCATTTTTCGGGATGCATGGGCAGTTCTTGAACGGCTTCTGGTTGCTCTTCACTCCAAATGCGGCAATTTTGCTTATTTACGTA
This sequence comes from Stomoxys calcitrans, assembly GCF_963082655.1. Taxonomy (NCBI): domain Eukaryota; kingdom Metazoa; phylum Arthropoda; class Insecta; order Diptera; family Muscidae; genus Stomoxys; species Stomoxys calcitrans. The sequence continues at coordinate 116,670,860 of NC_081553.1, forward strand.
GCCATTCAACCAGAAATGAGCCTCATCGCTGAACGGTGAATGAACACATTTCGAACCGAACACTGATTTTGATAATAAAATTCAATGATTTGCAAGCGTTGCTCGTTAGTAAGTCTATTCATGATGAAATGTCAAAGCGTACTGAGCATCTTTCTCTTTGACACCATGTCTGAAATCCCACGTGATCTGTCAAATACTAATGCATGAAAATCCTAACCTCAAAAAAATCACCCTTTATATTGCTAATGACTATATTTCAAAGTAGAGAAGACAGTACTCCTCCTGGAGGTGTTCCTCTGATGACCCATCTTTTTAGATCCACAGATCCTAGCTTAGCGTAATGCATCTTTTAGAAAGTAAATTATTTATAAACTTTCTTAGAATGGAATTGATGCCTAGAAACTCCAACTTCTTCATGATTGACGTTGGTTTTACATTATTGAAAGAAATGCTACAAATATATATTCCTTGACAGAGACAGATCCCTCTATGAAGCCGACTAGGTCGTGAAGGGCTGTTTCAGTGAATTTGCCTTTACTTTATGCATGCTGCTGTCGAGACAGGCGATCTTCAGGGATCTTTGCCCTAAGGTATGTTTCTATCAACCTCTCAAGAGTCTTCAGCAAAAAGGATGACAGACAAAAATCTTTCGCCTTCGTGTGGTAAGGTTTTCCAGATTTCGGAATGAAAATGACCTTCGTGTCCCTCCATCCCACAGGTATATATGACATTCTGACACAAGCAGAGTATATCTCCCTAATCCAAGGAACCAGTCTATCAAACAAAGCTTGTATCTCAACCGGACTTAAATGAGTCGAAACATTTTGTTTGTTTGTTTGTTTGTGTGCTCCTTATAGACTCAGAAACGGCTGATTTTCTTGAAATTTTCACAGATAGTGCACAATGATCCCGTGGTGAAAAAAAGGGTACTAAATTTTTTGATATCTGAAGGGTGGGCGGACCCTCCCCCATACCCTAATTTTCAGAAAAGCCAGATCTCGGAGATGGTGGTGCGATTCAAACGAAATTTTGTGTGCTCTTTTAAATTAACCTACAAACAAAAATTTGGTATCCAAATTTCGGATGGGGTACCTAGAGGGAGCGCCCCACCCCAAAACCTGGCAAATATATATATACACCAATCACGACAATATGGGACTCAAATAAAAGGTATATAAGATCAGAAAACTTATCTTATATCCAATTGTCGGACCAAGTGTTAGGGGGACCGCCCTAACCCCCAAAACACCCCTAAATCGGACATTTTTACCGACCATGACAATATGGGACTCAAATGAAAGGTATTTACGAGAAGAATACGAATGTGATATCCAAATGTGGGACCAAGTTTCTGGGAGTCCACCCCTTCCCCAAAACAGCCCTCAAACAGGACTTATTTACTGATCATGGCAATATGGGGCTTAAATAAAAGGTATTTGAGTGCAGAATACGAATATGATATCCAGATGTAGGACCAAGTGTTTGCGGGGCCGCCCATCGCCGAGAACATCCCCCAAAAGGGACACATTTACGACCATTACAATAGGGGGCTCAAATGAAAGAAAGTATTTGCTGACCATTGCAAAATGAGGCTCAAATAAAATTTATTTTAGAGTAGAACTCGAATCTGTTAAATATTTTCAAAGCCAAGTCACCACAACACTCCCCAAAACAGTCATGTTTGCCGACTATGATATGAAAATTGAACTCAAATGAAAGGTATTTGAGAGTAGACCATGAATATGATTTCAACTAGGTGACGTCCCAACACTATAACAACCCCCAAATAGGACAGTGGTCACTCAAGACAGTGGAGCTCGATATTCGTAGTTTTTAAGACCTATACCCCAAACCGGAAATTTTTGCTGGCTTTTGCAATAAGGGGTTTAAATGAATGGTATTTGAGATTAGAAAACGAATTTGATATCCAATTTTGAAGCCAATGGCGGTATGGGGTTCAAATAAATGATATATGGATATATGAAAATATAGAACGTTGCTAATATATTTTCAGGGCTTAGTGTTTGGGGGTCCACCCCACTCCCCAAAACAACCCTAAATCGGGCATATTTAACGACCATGACAATGTGGGGCTTAAATGAAAGGTATTGGGGGGTAAAGCATGAATTGATACCCAATTTCGGGACCAAGTTTCTTTGGGCAAAAGGGTAGACCCCTTTACCCAAAATACCCTACAAACAACAATTTTTTACTGACCATCGCAATATGGGGCTAAAATAAAAGTATTTGGTATTCCCCAAAACACCCCCATGTCAATATATGACTCAAATGAAATGAAATGTATTTGAGATTAGAAAACGAATTTGATAACCCATTTTGGGGCCATGCGTTTTGGGGACGCCTCTTCGTTTAAACTCCCCTTACACCAATGACAATATGGTGTAAGGGGAGTTTAATAAATGGTATTTGAGAGAAGAGCACGATGGTGATATTTTTTCAGGGCCAAGCGTCTGGGGGACCATGTCAACCCTCAAAACACCCCTAAATCAGACATCATGAGGATATCGGGCAGAAATAAAGTATTTTAAGAATGGAGTACACCATAGATCCAAACTTTAATTCGTAGACCAATAAAGATCATATGGGATTCAGATAAAGGCACTTATATTGTTAAACTATTAGTGAAGCGATATACTATTTTCGTAGCAATTTCACTAAAATTTCTTTAATTGTCGAAAATAATTAGTCAAAGGAAAATTTTGTTCCATATAAGGTAAAAGAAGGCGCAGTGGAGCGGGCCCGGGTCAGCTAGTACTTTAATAAAGATTGTTTCATAAGTTATGGGGAAATGTTCTACTGAACGAAATCACGAAGTTTTTTTTTTTTTTTGCTTTAAAATCTACTATCCAGAAAAAGTAAGTAAGAGCGAATATAGTACCTGCCTTAAGAGTACTGCAAAACTTTCGCTAGCCTCAAATAGCTAATAATCCCATGCAATCTCTTACCAAAAATAAACCGGTTTCTCTGTAGGTCGAACTGAAGAATTTCTCTTAATGCAATGTTTAAATTTATACCTAACCGTAAAACCATGTTGTTAGACTACGCGATAACATAGTTACTATGCCATTTATGAGACAATAATATATGGTTCATGGCTAATATAGCAACGGATAGGAGAAAATACTGCTGTTGCAACATAAGCTAAATGCATTTATACTCTTTTGTTCTGTAATTAAGTTGGGCTATTTGTTGAATTTTGTTTTAATCTCATAGTATTTAGTATGTGTGTGTATCCTTTGGTCGGAGTAGTTGTGGTCGATGGTAACCTTTCTTTTAATTTGTCCTCCAACCGCAAGAAAACCGAATGTAAATACCATTTTACATTGAGTATGTCATTGTGAACGTGTGGATGTACTCGAACTTAACTATTCACAATGCATATACCATGTGTGTGTTATGTACAAATATGTTCTGCAGTTTAAGGTGTGTGAGTGTCCTCTCTTCATAACAGAGGAATTTAATGAAATTTTATTACGACATGTCCATTAAAGTTTATTATATGACAAAGAGGTGTTGTTTTATTGAAACTGTTCATTTAATCACAAGTGAATTACATTCAAATTGAGATACAAGTACAATGAACCAGGAATGGAAGAGTTTGTACCTTCTCAGTGAACCAAACGTTCCGAATTCGGTCAGAAATCTGTAGGAAAGTCGGAAAATCTGATATTTCTGCCGATGTGAATTCTGATGTTGAGTCATAATGAATACGGATGTGTTTTCCGAATTCTCTTATCGACTTCTGAACGAAAGTATATTAGAATTGATTAAGCACTCGAATGTTTTTCTGACTCGTCGCATCTATTTCTGATTCGCAACGAGTTTAGACACCGTTCAGAATTCATACCAAACTGTCGGAAGAAAAATTAAAAAACAAAAACCTACGACTGGACATTCAGACATCGTTTAGAATTCTTTCAGAACTGTCGGAACAAAAATTCCTACAGACAAACGGACGAAAAACTTGAAAAAAAGGTACGACAAGATGATTAGATATCGTTAAGAATTCTTCAAGAACTATCGGAAAAAAATTCCTACGGCCAAGCACTCCAGGAATCGCTACGAATTCCTTTCAAACTCTCGGTTGAAAAATTAAGCAAGTAAAAAGGCGTTAAGGACGGCCGAGCCACCCAGTATACCCACCACCTCGGGTATATATGTAAACCACCTTTTGTCATAATCCGGTGAAAAATGCATAATTTATGCCCCCATACCAGCTTTATCGAAATATGGTCCGATTTGGTCCAAATTCGAAACGGATATTGAGAGGTCAAATAAGTAAAAATCATTATTCAATTTTGTAGAACAAAATATTGGTCCTCTTGGTAGCCATATCCAAAAAAAGACCGATCTAAACCATATATGACACGGATGTCGAAAAGCCTAATATAAGTCACTGTGTCAAATTTCAACGAAATTGAGTTATAAATGAGCCTTTCTCAATTTAAAGTCTTGGCCCCCTAGACTTTTAATTGAGAGGTCGGCCTATATGGCAGCTATATTCAAATCTGCACCGATCTAGGCCAAATTGAAGAGGGATGTCAAAGGACCTGTCTCAATTTTCAGCGAAATCTCACAATAAAAGCGCCTATTATGAGTCCAAGACCTTAAATCGAGAGATCGGTGTATATCGCAGCTATATCCATATCTGGACTGATCTGAGCCAAATTGCAAGAAGTTGTTCAAGAGCCTAACACAACACACTGTCCCAAATTTCGGCGAAATCGAACAATAAATGCGCCTTTTAAGGACCCAAAACCTTAAATCGAGAGATCGGTCTATATGGCAGCTGTATTCAAATATGGACCGATTTGGGCCAAGAGCCTAACTCAACTCACTGTCTCAAATTTCAGCGACGTCGGACAATAAGTGCGCCTTTTATGGCCCCAAAACTTAAAACCGAGAGATCGGTCTATATGGTAGCTATATCCAAATCTGAACCGATCTGGGCCAAATTGAAGAAAGATGTCGAAGGGCCTTAGACAACTAAATTTCAGCAAAATCGGATAATTAATGTGGTTTTTATGGGCTTAAGACTCTAAATCGGAGGATCGGTCTATATGGCAACTAAATATATCCAAATCTGGACCAATCTGGGCCAAATTGACGAAGAATGACGAAGGGCCTAACACAACTCACTGTCAAAAATTTCGGCAAAATCGGACAATAAATGCGCCTTTTATAGGCTCAAGGCCTTAAATCGGGAGATCGGTCGATGTGGCAGCTATATCCAAATCTGTCCCAAATTTCAGCAAAATCAGATAATACAATTAATGTAGCTTTTATTGGCCTAAGACCCTAAATCGACGGATCGGTCTATATGGGGGCTATATCAAGACATAATCCGATATAGCTCATCTTCGAACTTAATCTGCTTATGAACAAAAAAAGAATCTGTGCAAAGATGCAGCTCAATTTCTATATTTTTAAAGGCCGTAGCGTGATTTCAACAGACAGACGGACAGACGGGCGGACATGGCTAAATCGTCTTAGATAAGGTCGGAAATGGATATTACGATGTGTTGCAAACGGAATGACAAAATGAATATACCCCCATCCTTCGGTGGAGGGTATAACAAGTAAAAGCGTGTTCGTTCGGGCCGAATCTTGAGAACCCACCACCATGAATTCTGCACAAGTTCAGCCAAATCGGAAAATATTGCAGCTTGTAAGGACTCAAGAAGTCAAATCGACAGATCGGTTTATGTGGGAGCGATACCAAGTTATAGACCGATTTGAACTGTTGTTGAAAGTCATAACATAACAATACATGCAGAATTTGCTCAATTATTATCCAATTTGGCTGAAATTTTGCACGAAGTCTTTTGTTTCGACTTTCAACAATTATGCCAAATATGGTCTAAATCGGTTCATAATCTGATATAGCTCCCATATAAACCAATCTCCCGATTATAATTCTTGAGCTTATCCTTTATTTTTATCCTTTACACGTTGCAATTACAAATTTGCAAATTTTGCCCATGAACATTCCGCTAAGGAACAGGGGCAAACTTCTTACATATCAATGGGTGCAGTCCGATTCAAGTTTAAGCTCAATGATAAGGGGCCTCCTTTTTATAGCCGAGTTCGAACGACGTACCGCAGTGCGACACCTCTTTGGAGAGAAGTTTTACATGGCATAGTACCTCACAGCATTAGGAGGGGAAAACCACCGGTGAAATTTTTTTTCTGATGGTCTCGCCAGGATTCGAACCCAGGCGTTCAGCGTCATAGGCGGACATGCTAACCTCTGCGCTACGATGGCCTCCGTTATTTACCTATAAAGGGATACCGGGCAAAGGACTTGACAAATGCGATCAATGGAGAAGGGTATAAGGGATTCGGCCGGCCAAACTTAGCAGGGTTTTACTTGTTATTCTTGTGACCAACCACAACCTACTGAATTTCAGATGAAAATTCCATTAAGGGACAGGGGATACTTCTCTCATATCAGTGATTGCAGTTCGATTAAAATTTAAGCTCAATAATAAGGGGCCTCCCTTATTATGACTAGTCCGAACATCAAGCTGCATAGCGACACCACTTGGTAGAGAAGATTTTACATGGCGGGATACCTCACAAATGTAGCCAATATTAGGGGGAGATAACCAAATTATTCGGATGTTCACGCCGAGATTCAAACTCAGGCGTTCGGCGTCGTAGGCCGAGATGCCTTACTCTTCGCCCCGGTGGCCTCCTTCTTGTAATCAAGGGACTCCGAATTAGACCTGCAACTACGTAAGGATACACAGAATAGTGTATGGTCGACACAGCCTGATATTCATGCCAGGACCCTAAACCATACGCCAAGCTTCGTATTCGGATATTCTTACCTATATACCACACACCTCTGTAGCCTATTATTTTAGCAGAGGCCACGACAGAGTTTTCCCTGTTGTTTGGTTTAACCAAATAGATTCAATGACCCTGCACAATAGCAATTACCATACTGCACCCTGATTAGTTTCAAGTTATTTAGTTTCCACATAACACAAAAAAAGGATTATGAACGATACATTTAACCCTTGTTCAAATACCATTATGATGATGATTTTTAGCATTTGAAGTGATGTGGGTTTCATTCTGACAATATTCCAAATTTGACTTGTGATGAGTATTAATGTTTTGCCATTTGTTTTTGTTGACTATCAAAAGTTTACAGCTTACGAGTACAAATGTAATGTGATCCTTAAAATTAACAAAAATGCCCCAAGGACTTTGGCATTACTTGCAGCCAGTGCCAAATTTCAACTTTCTTAAGGAAGCACAGAAGCTCATACATTTCATATTTTGACAATAGCAGTTACAAAACTGTATGTACCATATGTAAGTATGTATGTGTTTACGTTCACTTTAACGTATGTTGGTCCTATTGTGCTTCGATTACATTTGGTTGGTATTCTTATATTCCCAGTATGGTAGAAACAAACAAGAACAAATTATATGGGGGAGATTTATTAAATGGAAAATGAAAATACCATCATAAATTGATACTGGATACAACTTTATAGGGATGAGGGTTTATATGCGAACTTAAGAGTTTAAAGCGGAGCATTACAGTGAATTGATACTGAACAGAGGGGTCGAGAATCGATGACCGAGAGTGATGGCTGATTTGGTTTTAAGAATTAGCATCGGGAGAGTGTTCTAAATGGTGGCCATAAGCAAAATTTTAGAAATTTTTCATATTTTGAACAATTATAGAAGGGAGGCCACCCTAGTACAGCTAGCAAAATATCGATATATGATTTTTGTCTGAATATCGATTGATATTTTTCCTACCGATACTATCGGCAAAGGTAAAATTGTTGCTAAATTGAACAGAAATAGACGGTACGACACTGAATGTATCCTTTAAGATACATTGCTCCTATAGAGGCCGCAAATATCTTCCGGTTAGCCCAAAAGTTTTTACAATGTTTCTTTCATGACTTAAAACTGACTTTATTAAATTTGGTTTTATTCGGTCTGTGCATTGATATTGCTTTTATGTAAATCGATCTCTTGATTTTTATTCCTTATTTTCATTTAAACTATAGGTGATGGGAAATTTACGACAGTATCGATACGGTCGATATTTATTATTACAAATATCGAAAACATCGAATGTTGCTGTTATCGTTAATAGTTTGCCTAGCTCTACACCGAAAAGCAGGGGCTAGCATATCAATCTATGACACTGAGTCTGGGTTCGAAACCTGGCGAGCAACTCGGAAAAAAAATTTCTGCAGAGGTTATACCCTTTAAATGCCGGCGACATGAAAAAATTTGTCCTCAAAGAGGTGTCGCTCTGCGGCACGATAGTCGAACTCGGATATATGAAGAAGGTCCCTCCTTATCATTGAGCTTAGTACTTAAATCGGACAGCACTCATAGAATGTTCATGGGTAAATTTGCATTTGCTTAGTAGGGACTAAGATAAACAATTAACAAGTAAGAGCGTGCCAAGTTCGGCCGGACCGAATCTTAAATAACCTCCACCAAGGATCGCATTTGTCGAGTTCTATGCGCGGTATCTCTTTTTAGGCAAACAAAAAATATTGATTAAGAACTGTTATGATATTGGAGTTATATCAACTTATAATCCGATTCGGACCATAAATGGCTGCTGAACATTGTAGAAGACATTGTATAATATTTCAGTTCATTCGGATTGAGCCCTTAAGAGCTCAAGAAGCAAGCTAATTATCGATTCAGGCCATACAGACACGTATGTTGAAGGTCATGAGAGAAACTGTTGTACAAAATTTCTGCCAAATTGGATGAGAATTGCGTCCTCTAGAGGCTCAAGAAGTCAAGATTCCAGATCGGTTTATATGGCAGCTATATCAGATTATGTACCGATTTGCACCATACTTAGCACAATTATTAGAATTCATAACAAAACAACTCATGCAAAATTCCAGCTTAATCGGATGAGAATTGCGCGCTCTATTGGCTCAAGAAGTTAAGATCCAAGATCGGTTTATATGAGAGCTATACCAGATTATGAACCGATTTGAATCATACTCAACACAGCTGTTGGAAGTGATAGCAAAACACTTCGAGCAAAATTTCAGTCAAATCGGACGACAATTGCTCCCTCTGGAGGCTCAAGAAGTCAAGACCCCAGATCGGTTTACATGGCAGCTATATCAGATTATGTATCGTTTTGCGCCATACTTAGCACAGTTATTACAATTCATAACAAAACAACTCATGCAAAATTTCAGTCTAATCGGATGAGAATTGCGCGCTCTATTGGCTAAAGAAGTCAAGATCCAAGATCGGTTTATATGAGAGCTACATCAGATTATGAACCGATTTGAATCATACTTGGCACAGTTGTTGGAAGAGATAGCAAAACACTACAAGCAAAGTTTCCGTCAAATCGGACGAGAATGGCGCCCTCTAGAGGCTCAAGAAGTCAAGGCCCTAGATCGGATTATATGGCAGCTATATCAAAAGATGGACCGATTTGACCCATATACAATCCCAACCGACCTACACTAATAAAAATTATTTGTGCAAAACTTCAAAACAAAAATCACGCTAACTTTCGAAGGAGCAAAGCTAGCTGTTTACTCCTTCGAAAATTAGCATGCTTTCGACAGGCAGACGGACGGACGGGCATGGCTAGATCAACTTAAAATGACATGCCGATCAAGAATAAATATACTTTAAAGGGTCTCAGACGCATATTTCGAGCTGTTACAAACAGAATGACGAAATTAGTATACACCCATCCTATGGTGGAGGGTATAAAAACGTGCTATGTTAGTCCGAACCGAATATCGTACCCACCACCATGGGTTCCGTTAAAATTGTACCCTTCGTAACTGAGTTTGTACTTGAATTATACATTGATATTATAAGTCATAGGAGAGGCTTACGGTCAAATTTCAACCAAATCAAGTGAAAATGTAAGCTTCTAAGGGATGAAGAAGTTAAAACCGGGGATCGGGCTATATCTGCTTATAGACTGATTCAGATCATACTTGGCATGGATGTTGGAAGTCATATCTGAAGTCTTTGTTCCAAATGATATCGAATGATAATTGAAACTTCCAGCGTCTTCAGAAGTCAAATCCGTTGATCGGTTTATATGGGGGCTATATCAGTTTATAGACCGACTAGAATCTTGCTTGGCATGTTTGCTTGAAATCATAACACATGTCTTTTTTCAAAATTTCAGCCAAATCGGACAAAAATTGCGGCTTCCAAGGGCTCAAGAACTCAAATCGAGAGATTGGTTGGGTTTATATCTAAATCTGAACCGATGTGACCCATTTGAATCAAAAACCTTCTACATCAATAAGAAACGGACGGACATAGCTATATCGAGTCAGAATGTCGAGACGATCCAGAATATATATACTTTATGGGGTCGCAGATCAATATTTCAAGGTGTTACAAATGGAATGACTAGATTAGTATGTCCCCATCCTATAGTGGTGGGTATAAAAGGCATTTAAAATTGAATTGGATGATATCGGGAGATCAGTCTTTAACGAAAAATGATATTTGTACATGCTATTTGGATGAGATGCAAATCGGGAGATCGGTTTATATGGGAGATATATTACGTTATAGCCCGATTTAGACCATACTTGGCACAGTCCTAACGGAACACTACATGCCAAATTTCAGTCAAATCGAAAAAAAAATTGCGGCTTCCAAGGGCTCAAGAACTGAAATCTAGAGATCGGTTTATATAGGAACTATATCTAAATCTGAACCGATATGGTCCATTTCAATCCCCAACGATCTACATCAATAAGTACATGTGAAAAATTTCAAGCGACTAGCCTTATGCGTTCGACCGCTATTGTGATTTCGAAAGACGGACGGACATGGCCAGATCGACTCAGAATGTCGAGACGATCAATATGTACATACTTTATGGGGTCTTAAAGGAATATTTCAAGGTGTTACAAAAGGAATGACCAGATTAGTATACTCCCATCCTATGGCGGTGGGTAGAATAAGTAAAAGCGTGTTCAATTCGGCGTGTCGAACTTTGGATAACCACCACCATGGATATATGAACTATCCTCTTCTAAACCAACTCCACTACCATGCCCATAGTAATATGCAATTGGGGGCTGTCCTGGATCATATTTGATTCATGTCCCGAGAACTCTTATACAAGTCACAGTTTCATTGAAATCGGGCAACAAATCCGCTTTTTATAAGGTTAAGACCCTTAATAGGAAGATCGGTTAGTATGGCAGCTATATCTAAATATTGTCTGATCTGGATCATATTTAGGAGTGATTACGAATGACGTAAAAAAACTCATTGTTTCAAGTTTCAGTGAAATCGGGTTATAAATGCAGCTTTTATGTGCTCAAGATCCTTAATCGTCAGATCGCTCTATATGGCAGCTATATCTTCAGATATATATATCTTCAGCTGCCATCTGAACCATATTTGAGTCGGATATCGGGAGGCTTACAACAACTCACTGTTTCTAATTTCATCGAAATCGGATAATAAATGTGCCTGTTATGGGCTCAAGATCCTTAAGCATCATATCGGTCTACATGGCAGCTATATGTAAATGTGGTCCGATATGGTCCCCGGTTTAAATATCGGGGACCCTAGTACAACTTCCTGCTTCAAAATTCATCGAAATTGGACAAAAATGCGGATACACGGGCTTAAGACCCAAAATCGGCAGATCGGTCTATATGACAGCTATTTCCAAATATAGTCCGATTCAAGAAATTGATTTGGCTGCAGTTTTACATGAGGTGTTTTATTATGATTCCCAATTACTGCGCTAAGTACGGTTGAAATCGGTCCATAACTTAATATAGCTGTCATAACAACCGATCTGAGGTCTTGATTTCTTGAGCCTCTAGAGGGCGCAATTCTTACCCGATTTGGCTGAAACTTTGCACGACGTGTTTCGTTATGACTTCCAACAACTGTGCTAGATATGGTTCAAATTCAAATCAAAACCGATCTTAAATCTTGACCTCATGAGCCACTAGAGGGCGCAATTATTATCCGATTTGACAGAAATTTTGTACAAGGGCTTCTCCCATAACCTTCAACAAATATGGTCTGAAGCGGCTGATACAGCTCCCATAAAAACCGATCTCTCCATTTTGCTTCTTGAGCCCTTAAAGGACACAATTTTTTTTCGAATTGGTTAAAATTTTCAACTCAATTATGGTCCGAATCGGACCATAACTTTAAATTGGGTTGCCCAAAAAGTAATTGCGGATTTTTCATATAGTCGGCGTTGACAAATTTTTTCACAGCTTGTGACTCTGTTATTGCATTCTTTCTTCTGTCAGTTATCAGCTGTTACTTTTAGCTTGCTTTAGAAAAAAAGTATATTTAATTAAAGTTCATTCTTAGTTTTATTAAAAATGCATTTACTTTCTTTTAAAAAATCCGCAATTACTTTTTGGGCAACCCAATATATCTCCAGTATCTTAGCATTTCTTTTCTTTTGTCTTTTATTTCGACAAATTCGATTCATGGTGGAGGGTCCGGCCGAACTTAGCACTCTTTTACTTGTTACAAACAATTTTTTACATATCCGAATTTTCTCCATTCAAAACACTGTTCATATCTCGCCTGGATAGGTTGTCATTATCCGTAAATGTTATGACATATGATATCCAGTAAATGTGCACTCTTTATGAGAAATTAAGAATCTCTTTAAGAATCATCCAAGCTCGCCATACTTTTTAAAATGACGATGAATGTTGGGGTCTGTTCAATTCAGTTCAGTTCAGTTATGTTCTGTTCTTGGGAAGCATCTCAGCAAAAATAACTGAAAAGCAAATAACTGTAATTATCTTGACAACAATTTCCGGCATTTGTATCAAGTCAAGCGCATCAAGCAACAAACGAAATGAAATTCAACTTTAATAACTCCTCAATGTGGCAGGAAAGTTATGGACGGGTTCAACGAAATTTTGAAAATGAATCTTTCTTGGCCAATATGAAGGAAGCGGTTTTGGGAGAAACAACAAAACAAATGACGTTTGGCTACTTGCTGCTATGGTAGGGCAATTTTAATAGTTGATGATGCCTGGAGATGCGGTAGCCAACCATCAGCATTGATTTAACCAATGGAGCATGAGTTTGAGAGAAATCTTTCGTTGAATTATTGTTTGACCGCCATAAATTTTAAAAGAAAAAGAGGCATGGGTGCAAATCTCAATGAAGGAAGCTTGGATGCTAGCGATAAAATGGACAATGATGTACGGACCGATTTGAGAGCCACCTCGAAGTAATGCGATAGTGGTGCCGAGGTGGACTCTCATCGGTAGGGATGGGTTTCTACCGGGTAAATACCCTACGCATGGGTATTTATTGGGTAAATACCCAATAAATACCATTTTATACCAACCGCCGATGGATAAGGGTATATTCATTTTGTCATTCCGTTTGCAACACATCGAAAAATCCATTTCCGACTCTATAAAGTATATATTCTTGATAAGCGTAAAAATCTAAGACGATCTAGCCATGTCCGTCCGTCTGTCTGTTGAAATCACGCTACTGTCTCTAAAAATGGGGATATTGAGCTGAAACTTTGCACAGATTCTTTTTTTATACCCTCCACCATAGGATGGGGGGTATACTAATTTCCTCATTCTGTTCGTAACTACTCGAAATATTCGTCTGAGACCACATAAAGTATATATATTCTTGATCGTCGCGATATTTTATGTCGATCTAGCCATGTCCGTCCGTCTGTCCGTCTGTCCGTCCGTCTGTCTGTCGAAAGCACGCTAACTTCCGAAGGAGTAAAGCTAACCGCTTGAAATTTTGCACAAATATTTCTTATTAGTGTAGGTCGGTTGGTATTGTAAATGGGCTATATCGGTTCATGTTTTGATATAGCTGCTACATGAACCGATCTTGGGTCTTGATTTCTTGAGCCTCTAGAGTGTGCAATTCTTATCCGATTGGAATGAAATTTTGCACGACGTGTTTTGTTATGATATCCAATAACTGTGCTAAGTATGGTTCAAATCGGTCCATAACCTCATATAGCTGTCCTATAAACCGATCTGGGGACTTGACATCTTGAGCCTCTAGAGTGCGCAATCCTTTTCCCATTGGAATGAAATTTTGCACGACGTGTTTTGTTATGATACCCAACAATTGTGCAAAGTATGGTTTAAATGGGTTCATAACCTGATATAGCTGTCATATAAACAGATCTGGGGACTTGACTTCTTTAGCTTCTAGAGGGCGAAATTCCTGTCCGATTTGGCTGAAATTTTGCATGACGTGTTTTATTCTTACTTTCAACAACTGTGCCAAATAAGGTTCAAATCGGTTCATAACCTGATATAGCTGCCATATAAACCGATCTGCGATCTTGACTCCTTGAGTCTCTAGAGGTCGCAATTATTATCCGATGTTCCTGAAATTTTATACGACGGTTCCTCTCATGACCATCAACATACGTGTTTATTATGGTCTGAATCGGTCTATAGCCCGATACAGCTCCCATATAAATCGATCTCTCTATTTGACTTCTTGAGCCCCCAAAGGGCGCATATAATTTAATTGTGGTCCAAACTGGACCATATCTTGATATCGCTCTAATAGAAGAGCAAATCTTTTCTTATATCCTTTTTTGCCTAAGAAGAGATGCCGGGAAAAGAACTCGACAAATGCGCTCCTCGGTGGAGGGTATATAAGATTCGGCCCGGCCGAACTTAACACGCTTTTACTTGTTTTTTTTTTTTTTTGTTTTTAACGTTTCATTTCATTATGGGTTTGTGTTTTTAGCATTTAGCCGGCAAGTTCCAAATAAAATAGAATATTCATAAGTTAATACAACTGGCGGACTATAATTAAATAATTTGCAGCTGAAATGTTTTCATAATTTGCAATAAATGTCAAGCTGTTACCTTGCCAGGGGAATTGATCGTAAGAAGGGCATAAGATACAATTTCCAGCCACTAGGAAGTGTTTTCAAAATTATGTCCCTTGGGAGCATTGAATTACAGCTCCTTTCATTAGGAGTATGGTACTACAATGCTATAATTTCTTACCCTTGCTTGTATAGCTTTCGAGTGCCGTATAAATCAAACAACTTAAGGGCTGAAAGTTGGTCATCTCAGCGTTGCTCTGCCTCAATGGCAAGTGACGAAGGGGTTGAATCTTCTCTCTGCAAACTACATTTCCCAAATATATGATGAGTTAAGACTAGAAGGGCACTTAGTTTTGTGGTTTACACCGCCCTCCAGCCCTTTTAAAGTTGCATGTGGGTGTTGGCAAGGACATGGACTCGATCAGACCAGCCCAGACCAAATCAAACCTCAAAAAGTAAACTCACACTTGCACACAGTCACAGTCAATTGTACCAGCTTGTCAAAAGTTATAAACTTTTGTTTTATGATTTTTCAACTGTGATAAGGATAACATGGTTGCAAGGATAAGGACATGGATATCCCCTTTTTGGAGAACATAAAGAGCTCCACCACATTTTGCAGCACATTAAAAGGCTGTTGAAATTCCTGTTGCTATTGCTTCACCAGAGTATACACTCATACACACAAATGCTGTAGAACCCACACACACACACCCTCAACCAAAAGGAATAATAACAAACAACATTTCATTCATTCATTCATCTTCTCCAACTGTGCTATATTAAATGTTAATTTAAGCGTGAAATTACACATTTACGAAAGGAATTTGTTGATTCTTTTAAGGGTTCTCTTACACCACTCACAATGTGTGGTTAGTAGGTATGTTGGCCATTTTCTTGTGGTATCATTATCATATCCTTAAGGCCATGCCCAACATCACTGCCTTCTTGCGGTGATGAATGGTTTCGCACGAGAAAACATTGAAAAAGATCTCAATGATATGAAATTATACAACAGATAATAGAATGATTAAATTTGGGAAAACTCAAGGAGATACAGCTTCATTATATATTTTTTCGGTAAAGTTGAATTTACAAAAAATCTCTTAAATTATCTGTTGATTTAAAAAATTTGTAAAGGGATATTATAACTTAGTGCATTTGTATGTAACATCCAAAAGGAAGAGAGATAGACTCATTGATAGGTACACCGATTGACTCAGAATCACCTTCTGATTCGATTTAGCTATGTCCGTCTGTCCATGTTAATTTGTGTACAAACTACAGGTCGCAATTTTCATCCGATCGTCTTCAAATTTGGTACAGGCATGTTTTTTGGCCTAGAGACGAAGCCTATTGAAATTGGCAAAAATCGGTTGAGATTTGGATATTACTTTACTACTATGAAAGAATAGCCGAACGTAGAATAGCGTACCAAGCGCATCGATCTTCTGCGCTCATTCTAAAACCTCTGACACCAAGTTTCGAGGTGTCTCCCACCACTTGATCTTCCCATCGAACTCTTGGTCTACCCGGTTTGCGTGTATCACCGTGTTTGCCTTCAAAAGACTTCTTTGCTGGAGCTTCTTCATCCATTCTGACAACATGACCTAGCCAACGCAGCCGTTGTATTTTGATGCGTGTAACTATGCTATCGTCGTCATACAGCTCATACAGCTCTTGTTTCTTACGTCGCCTATATTCTCCGTTAACGCAAACTGGTCCATATATTTTACGAAGAATCTTTCTCTCAAATACTCCAAGCACTGCCTCATCTGCTTTCACAAGTACCCATGCTTCAGAACCATATAACAGCACGGGTTGTATCAGTGTCTTGTAAAGTTTAGTCTTCGTCTGTCGAGAGGTAGCCTTGTTTCTAAACTGCTTACTTAGTCCAAAGTAGCATCTGTTTGCCAGTATTATTCTTCGCTTTATCTCAAAACTGGTCTCATTCGTTTCGGTTACAGCGGTGCCGAGGTAGATAAATTTACTGACTGTCTCAAAGTTGTGGTTCCCAACTTTCTCCATGTTCTTTATCTGCTCGGTTGTGCAAGGCTTATTGGGAGTTGAAACCATCCATTTCGTCTTATCTCCATTTACTGCCAGACCCATTTTCACTGACTCTCTTTCGATTCTTTCAAAGGCTGCAGTTACTACTTCCGGTGACCGACCTATGATATCGATGTCGTCGGCATAGGCAAGTAGCATGTGTGCTCATGTGATTAGTGTGCCATATCTATTCACATCTGCATCTCGTATAATCTTCTCCAACAGGATATTAAAGCGATCACACGATAGACTGTCTCCTTATCTGAAACCTCGTTTTGTTTTAAATGGTTCGGAAAGACTCTTTCCTATTCTTACTGAGGAACGCGTATCAGCAAGTGTCATCCTGTAGAGTCTTATTAATTTTGCGGGGATACCAAATTCAGACATGGCTTGAAATACCTTTGAACGTAAAGGAATACCGAAATCGGCTTTGAAGTCAACAAAGAGGTGGTAGGTGTTGATTTGTCCTTCTCGGGTCTTTTCCAGGATTTGGCGCAGTGTGAATATCTGGTCTAGGGTGGATTTACCAGGTCTAAAGCCGCATTGATAGGGCCCAGTTATCTCATTGACTTTAGGTTTAAATCTTTCACACAGTACGCTCGAGATTATCTTCAATGCGATGGGGAGGAGACTTTTTGCTCTGTAGTTGGCACATTCCGTCGTGCCTCCTTTCTTGTGTAAGGAATATAGTATGCTGCGGTTCCAATCATCGCGTATGCGTTCTTCTGGCCAGATTGCGTAGATAAGCTGATGCATACGCCTTATCAGCGTGTCGCCTCCGGTCATAAATAGTTCAGCGGGCAACCCGTCGGCTCCTGCTGCCTTGTTGTTCTTTAGTCGGGTTACTGCCACTTGGACCTCATTCTGACTAAGAGGTAAACATTCTATACCATCATCAGGGATTGGTTCTGCGGTATCCTCTTCGCCGCCAACATCGGACACTAGCAGTTGGGTTAAATATTCTTTACATATCCTCATCATGTTATCTGTGTCAGTTACCAGATTTCCTTCTTTGTCTCCGCAGGAGGATGTGCCATCGGTTTGATGTTTAATTCTTTGGTAGAATTTCTGGACTTCATTGTGACTCCTGTACATCTCAATTCGCTCACACTCACGTCGTTTCATTTCCTTTTTCTTTCTGAGGAATAAACGTTTCTTCTCTCTCCTTTTCTCCCGATACCTCTCCTTCATTTGGCGCTTTGCTACTGATTGCAGGGTTGCTCTATATGCCGCATTCTTGGCTTCAGTAGCATCTATACACTCTTGGTCGTACCATGGGTTTCTTGGAGGAGGCTTCCGGTACCCAAGTACGGATTTTGCGGCATTTTCCATGGAGTGGGCAATAGAGCAATGGGCAAAATCTGATGCTACTAACTACCATGTTTTTGGCCGCGGCGAAGTCCATCAACCTCAACCCATTACTGGTCGTTATCTCGTGGAGGCTAAACTTTCCGACTGTTGAACCAAAAATATCTTCCTTCCCTAACTTCGCATTAAAATCTCCCAGAACGATTTTAATATCATGGGCGGGGCAGCGGTCATATTCTCTCTCTAGGCGCTCGTAGAAAATATCTTCCGTCGGGGCGTGGGCTCAAATAAGGCTGATGTTGAAGAATTTGGCTTTTATGCGGATTGTGGCTAGCCTCTCATCCAACGGAGTGAAGCTGGAGACAAGGTGTTTCAGTCTCCGACTAACCACAAAACCACAGCCAAATTCATGCCTCGTGTTATGGCAGCTATAGTATAGTTCGTCACCGTGAGATTTGGATATAGCTGCCATATATATGCTCGTCCGATTTGCAGTAATTATGCAATAAATTTGTTAGCTGATTCTCTCGAAATTTGGATTTTCTTATGACTCTCAACATTACTGATCAATTTCATAGAAATCGGTTCAGATTTATATATAGCTCTCCTATATATATATCGCCCGATTTTGACTCCTAGAGCCATTGCAAGCGCCTTAAATAACCAATCTTCCCAAAACTTTGCACAACGTCTTGCTCGACAACTACCACAATATCTGAGAAATTTGCTTGAAGTCGGTTCAGATTTGGATATAGCTCCCATATATATGTTCGTCCGATTTGCAGTTATAATGCAATAAAATGATCACTTGTTAACCGATTTTCACGAAATTTGGTAGGAAAGATTTTTTTATAACTCTCTACCTTACTGGTGAATTTCATAGAAATCGGTTCAGATTAAGATATAGCTGCCATATATATATATATATATATATATATATATATCGCCTGATTTTCACTTCTATGGTCACTGCAAGCACATTTATTGACCAATCTTGCCCAAATTTTGTACAGCGCTTTCTCCGATGACCGCCAACACATTCTGGAGTCCTTCTACGATTCTGTTCTCAAGAAGTTTGATGTCAAAGTGCTTGCTCCACTTCTCGGTGCTTACCAAGTTAACCTTCACCCGAGTAGCTTTCTTTTAGATAGCCTTGTGGATTGCTAGCTGACATAGACTATTAGATGATTAGAGAGAAGCTGATGGTACACCATTGCCGCCCATTGCCCATTGGAACTGCAGCTTTGAGCCTATAACATCTCTATAGAAATGGTGATCCATTCTTCGATCATTCCATCATTCATCAAAAAGCACCCCATACCCATTATATTGCCTCCATCTGGACTGGAGATCGCCTGTCTCGGTAGGGTCAAGTCGACTGAAACAACCCTTCACGACCTAGTCGGCTACATAGAGCGTTCTCTCACTGTCAAGGAATAGACAATGCTAGCATTTCTTGACATTGCAGGTGCTTTCAATAATGTAAAACCGACGTCAATCATGAAGGAGTTGGAGTTTCTAGGCATCAACTCTACCGTAAGAAAGTTTATTAGTAACTTACTTACTAAAAAATTCATTACGGCAGGCTTGGGATCTGTGGATCTAAAAAGATGGTGTACTGTCTCCTCTACTTTGGAATATAGCAATTAACAATATATTATTGTCTCTGGAAGAAAAAGGTGTAAAAGGGGTCGCGTATGCTGATGACGTGGCAATTGCGGTTAGGGGAAAGTTTACCAGCACTCTAAGAAATATACTTCAGGAAGCTCTACATGCAACAGCGAAGTGGGCTACCGAAAGTGGTCTAGGTATAAATCCGAGCAAGACGACACCATCTGTTGTACTGAATTTAATGCTACACTTATGCCTCTGGACATTGTGGCTTCCAAAATTGCAGCGGCTACTGCCGTGATGTTAAGGGAGCAATCTCATTGGCCATGTGCCGGCTACAGTCACTGTGTTATCATTGATACAATATCCGATGTTCCAGGCAATGTGAAATACACCCTAAATGAGACTGTACCACTATTCCTGAGAGTCTAATCTAAACTTGAAGAGGTCTACTGCTTAGCTGACATTGGCTAGAACAGATGTCTTAGTCATTGTGTCCCTCATGGCAGGTCACTGTCTAATCGGAAAACTTGCTGACAGACTGAAAGTTGCCAGCAACGAATTTTGCAGAAGCTGTGAGGACATCGAAGAAGGAGAGACTATAGAACACCTTCCGTGTGTGTGTCCCGCAGTTAGAAGAAGTTCCACTTAAGGGTCTCATATCTTTGAGAACCTGTCTGATTTAGCGGATGTGAACATTCGCAAGTTGTTGGGCTATTCAAAGCTATCTGGATGGTTCAACGGTAGGAACTAGAAGGCATCTTCCTTCTGCTATTCCTGTGGTATCACAATGGACGAAAAAGTCTAAGTGAGTCTGATGGAAGACTGCCACTTAAACCTAACCTAACCTATCTGTCCAAGCATAAATTGGATAAAATTTTTCTTTGTTTTTTTATATAAACTAAGAAACTTTTTCGCCCATATTT
Organism: Stomoxys calcitrans; assembly: GCF_963082655.1. NCBI lineage: Eukaryota > Metazoa > Arthropoda > Insecta > Diptera > Muscidae > Stomoxys > Stomoxys calcitrans. The sequence continues at coordinate 116,691,611 of NC_081553.1, forward strand.
TCTTACATATGTATTTTTCTGATCATGACATATGGGATAACTATTGAAAAATTACATTTTTTCATTTAATTTCAATAAAATGTATATTTTTCAAAATTAAAAACAGAGTGCCTATTTAAATGACCACCACTGTATATTCGATTCAAAACGAGATACCTTCTCTTAATTGTACAGAAAAACGAGTAATGTTCATCGATTGCTATGATCAATGTCTCATTTTGTTCACTGGTAATGTGGCTTTTCGCCAAGATTATAAGCCATGACACTTTTTCAAATTTTCGAATTTTATGATTTAAAAAGAATGAAACAATTTATAATTTTTTCCCAAAAATAAGTGGTTTGTGCGTGACCTTTTTCAATATTTAAATAGAATAAAATCATTTTTGCCATTAATAGGCAGTAGTTCATGCATTCATGATACAGGATATTATTTTTTGAGAAAAAGCCAAAAAGTCTTCACCATAACCCGTATACTTATCAATGGGCCAACCATCACGAAACCTCACTGTACACCTTATCTTGCGGAATGATAAATTAGTTTTTTCCTTGTATAATCCCAATACTAAGATGCCCTTTTTAAGTAGTATTTGGGAGTATTCTTCATGTTCGCCAAGCATGCATTTTCTTTGCAAAATAATTTTTATTTTAAGCTCAATACAGCAGCCTTAATATAAAAATTATTTACCTTTTTGAATCAAATGAATAATTCAATGTCATCTGCACTGTTGTCACCTAATATGACAAAATGCTGTCCGCGATGAAAATTTATTTGCTCTCTCACACAAACACATCAAATGTCAAATCAACATTCTTTGCCCGCTGCCAGCCACTACCATCAAACAGCCAAAATTTGCTGCAGACCAAACAGCAAACAAACAAAGGAGGGCACAGTGGTCTTCTGCCAATGGTCGTGGTTCTCTTAGTGGCATGGCAACTACTGCCGACTTCATATTGCAGGTTTCATTTACCAAAAGCGATAAAAGCATCCACTTGAACAACGTTTACCACACGAGAACGAGCCGTTTCAGGCTGCTCTTCCTGCAGCAGCCGAACATACATACATCCACTCAATCACTTTGATATGCTTCTAGGGGCGGCAGTTCATATGTCAAATATTCGCAAAGTTTTTGCAACAGTAGCGATAGCACGCACGCACATAACTTTCATACAGGATTGTATAGCATCCTTGCCTCCCCGCACACACTCATGCTCACATCATTAAAGGCCTCCCATCAGCCAAGTATCGTACTAAACCACTACACATGGGCCATCATATGATCAGAAGTACACAAACGCTGAGAATCTCCCAATGATGAATACGGTTGCCACGATACACTTGTTTTCCAATAAAAACTTTGCTGCAACACCATCTGCGGCGGCTGCCAAAAGGTACGCTCGAAATACAGTGTCAACCGCATATTCGAGCACATATACCCCGCCATTACAGTTGGTTGGCCATACGAACGGCCCTGTGTGAGTGATGGGATGATGCGTCGTCTTTGTCGTCGTCATACTTTCATCAGATGCGAACAGTTTTTCAAGTGGTTAAGTGTAACTGGATGCGATGCTTCCCAACCTAAATACTTGAACATTTTTGCCAAACCATTACGTGGAACGAAGCGAAAGTTTACCAGAATCTTGCACACAAAGGCAAACAGAGATGTTGGAATTTGAGAACAGAAATTCTGGAATTTACCTAAAGTCGTAGGGAAAGTGACGTGGTTGAAACTATGATATGGGAGGAGTATATTGGAGATAGTATTAAAAAATTTTCCATTATTTGTAGTTATTGACCAATGTGCATTGCTTTGGAGTAGTGTATGTAGGTTAAGTGTAAAAACTATGAACTGTAGGAGTCATATCTGCCGACATTGAACGAATAAATGCTTAGTTTATGCAATAGGAAAATAACTTGGATGCCAAGTTTATGTATAGCAGGACGTCTGAAAATTCGATGTTGAAAAAATTGCAAAAATTGCCACAACAGAAAATTTCGACAGAAATGTGCAAATGGAAACCCATTTGCAATAATATCCATTTCCAACCCTATAAAGTATATATTTTCTTGATCATCTTAAAAATGTAAGACGATCTGGCCGCACGTCCGTATGTCTGTTGAAATCACGCTACAGTCTTTAAAAATACAGATATTGACCTGAAACATTGTTCAGATTCTTTTTTATACCCTCCATCAAAGGATGGGGGTATTCTAATTTCGTCAATCGTCGTCACATTTTATGTCGATCTAGCCATCTCAGTCCGTCTGTCCGTCCGTTCCACTGTCTGTCGAAAGCACGCTAACTTTCGAAGGTGTAAAGCAAGCTGCTTGAAACTTTGCACATATACTTCTTATTAGTGTAGGTCCGTTGGCATTGTAAATGGCGCAAATCGGTCCATATTATGATATAGCTGCCATATAAACCGATCTTGGGTCTTGACTTCTTGAGCTCTAGAGGGCGCAATTCTTATCCGATTGTAATGAAACTTTGCACGACGTGTTTTGTTATAATATCCAACAACTGTGTCAAGTATAGTTCAAATCGGTCCATAACCCGATATAGCTGCCATTTAAACCGATCTTGGGTCTTGAGTCCTTGAGCCTCTAGAGGGCGCAATTCTTATCCGATGTGAATGAAATTTTACACGACGTGTTTCGCTATAACTTCCAACAACTGTGCTAAGTATGGTTTAAATCGGTGCATAACCTGATATAGCTGCCATATAAACCGATCTTGGGTCTTGACTACTTCAGCCTCTAGAGGGCGCAATTTCTATCCGATTTGGCTGAAATTTTGCATGAATTATTTTATTATGACTTTCAACAACTGTGCCAAATATGGTTTAAATGAGCCCATAACCTGATATAGCTGCCATATAAACCGATCTTCGGTCTTGACTTCTTGAGCCTCTAGAGGGCGCAATTCTTATCCGATATGGAATGAAATCTTGCACGACATGTTTCGCTATGACATCATAACAACTGTGTCAAGCATGGTTCAAATTGTTCCATAACCTGGTATAGCTGCCATATAAACCGATCTTGGGTCTTGACTACTTTAGCCTCTAGTGGGCGCAATTCCTTTCGGATTGGAATGAAACTTTGCACGACGTGTTCTGTTATGATATCCAACAATTGTGTGAAATATGGTTCAAAGCGGTCCATAACCCGATATAGTTTTCATATAAACCGATCTGGGGACTTGACTTTTGGAGCTTCTAGAGGGCGCAATTCCTATCCGATTTGGATGAAATTTTGCACGACGTATTTTAATATGACTTTCAACAACTGTGCCAAATAAGGTTCAAATCGGTTCAAAACCTGATATAGCTGCCATATTGAAATTTTGTACGACGGATCCTCTCATGACCATCAGCATTCAAATTTATTATGGTCTGAATTGGCCTATAGCCTGATACAGCTCCCATATAAATCGATCTCTCTTTTTTACTTCTTGAGCCCCCAAAGGGCGGAATTCTTATTCGAATTGGCTGACATTTTACAATGGTCTCCAAGATATAATTTAATTAATAATTTATCTTGATATCGCTCTAATAGCAGAGCAAATCTTTTCTTTTATCCTTTTTTTGCCTAAGAAGAGATGCCGGGAAAAGAACTCGACAAATGCGATCCATGGTGGAGGGTATATAAGATTCGGCCCGGCCGAACTTAGCATGCTTTTACTTGTTTATCTATAGTCAGGTTAAGTTTAACCAGTACAAGCGTGCTAAGTTCGGCCGGGCCGAATCTTGGGAACTCACGACCATGGATTCTGCTGAAATAAATATATAACCGTACTTTGCGCAGTTGTTGAGAGTCAAAACAGAACACTTTATGCAAAATCGCAGTAAAATCGGATAAACATTGCTGCTTGTAAGGGTTAAAAAATCAAATCAGGAGATCGGTTTATATGGGAGCTATATCATGTTCTAAACCGATTTGGATCGTACTTAAATCACGAAAGTTGGAAGTCATGCCAAAACAACACGTAAAAAATTTCACCCAAATCGGATGAAAATTAAGGCTTCCAGGGGCTCAAGAAGTCTAATCGGGAGATCGGTTTATATAGGAGCCATATGAGGCCATAAACTGATTTAGACCTTACTTGGCACAATTATGAGGAGTTATAACAGAACACCACATGCATGATTTCAGCCAAGTCGGCCACAAAATGCGGCTTTCAGAGGCTCAAGAAGTCAAATCGGGAGATCGGTTTATATGGGAGCTATATTAGGTTATTTACCAATTTGAACGGTAATAGGCACAGTTGTTGGAAGTGATAAAAAAAACACCACATACAAAATTGCAGCTGAATCGGATGAAAATTGCAGCTACCTGGGGCTCAAGAAGTCAAATCGGAAGATCGATTTATATAGTAGCTATATCCAAATCTGAACTGATATGCAAATTTGCAATCCCCAACGACCTACATCAATAAAAAGTATCTTTGCAATTTCAAGCGGCTAGCTCTACGCGTTCGCCCCTTATCGTGATTTCGACAGGCGGACGTACGGAAGGGCGGACATAGCTAGTTCGACTCAGAAAGTCGAGACGATCAAGAATATATATACTTTATGGGGTCCTAGATAAATATTTCGAGGTGTTGCAAACGGAATGACTAGATAAGTATACCCCTATCCTGTGGTGGTGGGTGAAAAAACGGGCTATATTGTACTATATCTTGATATAGACCCCATATGGACCGCTGCGATATATACTGAACTGCTAATTTAAGGACTTGGGGCATTTATTGTCCGATTTCACTGAAATTTGGGAAAGTGAGTTGTGTTAAGCCCGTCAATATTCTTTTTATACCCACCACCGTAGGAAAGGGGGTATATTCATTTAGTCATTTTGTTTGCAACACATCGAAATATATATTCCGACCTTACAAAGTATATATATTTCGGATCGTCGTAAAATTCTAAGACGATTTAACGATGTCCGTGTGTCTGTCCATCCATCTGTCTGTTATAATCACTCTACAACCTTCAAAAATTGAGATATTAAGCTGAAATTCGGCACAGATACGACTTTTTGATGCTCGCTGGTTAAGTTCTTGAACGGGTCAAATCGGACCATATTCGGATATAGCTGCTATATAGACCGATTTCCCGATAAAGGGTCTAATGCCCATAAAAACTTTATTTTTCATCCGATTGTGCTGAAATTTAAAACGGTGAGTTGTTGCAATGTCTTCCGGCATTTGTACCGAATATGGTTCATATCGGACTAAATTTAGTTAAAGCTGCCATATATACCGATCTGCCAATAAAGGGTCTGAACCCCATAAAGCTTTATTTATTACCCGATTTCGCTGAAATTTACAACAGTGGGTTATCTTAAGCCTCCCAATATCTGACGAAAATATGGTTCATATCGGACTATATTTATATATAGCTGCCATATAGTCCGATCTCCCCGATTAAGGGTCTGAAGCCCATTAAAGCTTTATTTTTGAACCGATTTCGCTGAAATTTGAAACAGTGGGTTACTTAAAGCCTCCTGACATCAGGCCTAAATATGGTACTGATCGGACTATATTTAGATATAGCTGCCATATAGACCAATCTCCCCGATTAAGGATCTGAAGCCTCTAAAAGCTTTATTTTTATCTGATTTTGCTGTGTATATATCTATATAAGGATCTTAAGCTTGTAAAAGCCGTAGTTTTTGTCCGATTTCGATGAAATTGGAAACAGGAAGTTGTACTAGGGGCCCCGATATTCACACCGAATGCGGACAATATTAACATATAGCTGCCATATAGACCGATCTGCCGATTAATAGTCTTAAGACCCTAAAAGCCCCAATTGGTTGCCCAAAAAGTAATTGTCGGTAATATAGTAGTAATATAGTCGGCGTTGACAAATTTTTTCAACGGCTTGCGACTCTGTAATTGCATTCTTTCTTCTGTCAGTTATCAGCTGTTACTTTAAGCTTGCTTTAAAGAAAAAGTGCGCGAAATTTTGTTTACATTTGTTTGTTTGGCGTCAATTTTAATATGGGTACCACATGTATTGAAAGAAATTCATTTAACAATCCGAATCAACGCTTGTGATATGCACCTTAAACGCAATGAATTCGATCCGTTTTTAAAGCGAATCATAACTGGAGATGAAAAATGGATTGTTTACAATAACTTTAGTCGAAAACGATCATGGTCCAAGCATGGTGAACCAGCCCAAACCACTTCAAGGCTGATATCCACCAAAAGAAGGTTATGCTGTCTGTTTGGTGGGATTGGAAGGGTGTGGTATATTTTGAGCTGCTTCCAAGGAACCAAACGATTAATTCGGATGTTTACTGTCAACAATTGGACAAATTGAATACAGCCATCAAGGAGAAGCGACCAGAATTGGTCAATCGTAAAGGTGTCATATTCCACCAGGACAACGCTAGACCGCACACATCTTTGGTCACTCGCCAAAAACTGAGTGAGCTTGTCTGGGAACTTTTGATGCATCCACCATATAGCCCTGACTTTGCACCATCAGACTACCATTTATTTCGATCTTTGCAGAACTCCTTAAATGGTAAAACTTTCGGCAATGATGAGGCTATAAAATCGCACTTGGTTCAGTTTTTTGCAGATAAAGGCCAGAAGTTCTATTAGCGTGGAATACTAAATTTGCCATGAAGATGGCAAAAGGTTATCGAACAAAATGGCAATTATATATTTGATTAAAGTTCATTCTAAGTTTTATTAAAAATGCATTTACTTTCTTTTAAAAAATCCGCAATTACTTTTTAGGCAGCCCAATATTATACGATTTCTCTGAAATTTCAAATAGTGAGTTGTATGAAGTCTCCCGATATCCAACTAAAATATGATTCAGATCGGACTATATTAGATATAGCTGCCATGTAAACCGATCTGCCGATTAAGGTTCTTAAGCACATAAAAGATGCAATAATTACCCAATTTCGCTGAAATTTGGAATGGTGAGTTGTTTTAAGCCATCCGAAATCCGATTCAAATATGGTGCAGTTTGGACTATACTTCGATATAGCTACCATATAGACGGATCACCTATTAAGGGTCTTGAGCCCATAAAACCGCATTTATAACCCGATGAAAAACCAAACTTCAGAACTAAGCCCAAATTTTTCACTTTTAAAATCATGTTATGAAAAAGTTGTTCCACAACTTGTCAATCAATAGCGACCAAACTAAATCGCCTTTTACTTCTTTGTCATTAAGTATCATATGATATTAGCCATGATACCATATCGACCCTCGTATAATTTTCCCCAAACCAATATAGTTTCTTTTTGTTTTTGAATGATTTAACGTTTGACATTCGTCCTTTTTCCTTAGTACTCAAAAAAGTATATGAACACTTGCACGCTGTGCAAATTTGCACACTTTTGAGTTGAATATGATATATTTTGCACTTTGCATCCTTAACCAAAATGACAAAATGTAGCACAAACACTCAAGAGATTATGTACAGTAAACAGAAAAGGTATACATACAACTACAGCAAAAGTTCTTTAAGAAATATTTCAATGCAAACTATTAAAAATGGATGAGGTTCTCTGAAAAAAGTCGGGAGGAGCCGACTATATAATACCCTATACTATGTTTGCGGTATTATTTTTGAACTTTGCCACGAAAGACGGTGTTTATGGTAGTTTAAGTGCCATTCTTTGCTATAGAAAACAAGTAAAAGCGTGCTAAGTTCGGCCGGGCCGAATCTTATATACCCTCCACAATGGATCGCATCCGTCGAGTTGTTTGCGCAGTATCACTTTTTAGGTACACAAAGAATAATGAATATGGACGGCGGAAAAGGAGGAGGAGCTATAGCAAGTTATAGTCCGATTCGGGGCTCAAGAAGCAAAATCGGGAGATAGGTTTATATGGGAGCTGTATCAAGCAATAGATCGATTCAAACCATATTGCACACGTATGTTGAAGTCCATGGGAAAAGCCGTTGTACAAAATTTGTGCCAAATCGGATGAGAATTGCACTCTCTTTAGGCTCAAGAAATCAAGATCCCAGATCAGTTTATATGGTAGCTATATCAGGTTATGCACCCATTTGCGCCATACTCATCACAGTTTTTGGAAGTCATATCAAAACACCTCATACAAAATTTTAGCCAAATCGATGAGAATTGCGCCCTCTAGCGGCTCAATAAATTAAGATCCAAGTTCGGTTTATATGCCAGGTTATGGAGCGATTCGGACCATACTTCGCACAAATGTTAGAAGTGATACCAAAACACCACGTACAAAAAAAAACAGGCAAATCGAATAAGAAGTCAAAACCCAAGATCGGTTAAATGGCAGCTACATCAAAACATGGACCGATTTGGCCCATTTACAATCCCAACCGACCTACACTAATAAGAAGTATTTGTGCAAAATTCCAAGCGGCTAGCTTTACTCCTTCAAAAGTTAACGTGCTTTCGACAGACAGACAGGCGGGCGGACAGACGGACGGACAGACGGTCGGACAGACGGACAGACGGACGGACGGACAGACGGATGGAAGGACAGACAAACGGACGGACAGACGGCCGGATGGACAGACGGACAGACAGACATACAGGCGGACGGACGGACGGACGGACGGACGGACGGACGGACGGACGGACGGACGGACGGACGGACGGACGGACAGACAGACATACAGGCGGTCGGACGGACGGACAGACGGACAGAAGGACAGACGGACAGACGGACGGATGGACAGACGTACGGACGGACGGACAGACGGACGGACGGACAGACGGACGGACGGACAGACGGACGGACGGACAGACGGATGGACGGACATACGGACAGATGGACAGACGGACAGACGGACGGACGGACAGACGGACGGACGGACAGACGGACGGACGGACAGACGGACGGACGGACAGACGGACGAACAGACGGACAGACGGACGAACGGACAGACGGACGGACGAACGGACAGACGGACGAACGGACGGACGGACAGACAGACGGACGGACAGACAGACACATGGATGGACGGACAGACGGACGAACAGTCGGACGGACGGACAGACGGACGGACAGACGAACGGGCATGGCTAGTTAGACTTAAAATGTCACGACGATCAAGAATGTATATACTTTATGTCTTATACGCATATTTCGAGGCATTACAAACAGAATGACGAAATTAGTATACCCCCATCCTATAGTGGAGGGTATAAAAATTAAATTGTTGCACTTTGTTTTGTTTGTTTGTTAATTTGTTTGTCTGTTCCTCATAGACTCAAAAACGGCTGAACTGATTTTCATGAAATTTTAACAGATGGTATAGTTTGAGCCCCCGGTTACAACATTTTTTTGATATTGGAAGGGGTTTGGACTCTCCTCTAACCCAAATTTTCAAAAACGCCATATCTCGGAGATGGGTGCACCGATTAAAGCAAAATTTTGTATGCCACCTTATGGTACCCCAAAAACACGAAATTGGTAAAAATAAAACTTTGGGCTCAAATAACCTGGAGTTACGCCATATCCCAAAACCCACCCGAACTGACATCTTTACTGATTGGGATAATATGGGTATCAAATGAAAGGTATTTGAGAGCAGAGTGCGAACTTGGCATAAAAATGGCACCCTACGTGTGGTGGGGTACCCCACCCCTAAAAGCACCACCCCACAGAACACTTTTACCGCTTTGTGCAATATGACTATCTAATGAAAGGTTTTTAAGAGTAGGGCTCGTACTTGGCATAAAAATTTCAACTTATGTTCCGGGGGGTTCCCCACCCCCAAAAACACTCAACTCAACAGCACACTTTTCTCCCGATCTCCCGATTTGACATCTGGAGCCCCGGAAGCCTACATTTTCATCCGATTTGGCTTAAATTTTTCACATAGTATTCTGATAAGACTTCTAACAACTGCGCCAAGTAAGGTCAAATTTGGTCTATAACCCGATATAACACCCATATAAACCGATCTTCCGATTTGACTTCTTGGGCCCCTGGAAACCACAATTTTTGTTCGATTTGCACCAAATGACCATGTACACTGAACGGGACAAGATGGAACGAATTAAAAGGTATTTAAAATAGAATACGAAAGTTATGTACAAATTGGGGCAATTCCCTGTGAATAGCCCCAACCCAAAATTATGCCCCAAATGGACATGTATACCTAACGGGACAATATGGGATTCTAAAGAAAGTTATTTGAGAGTTAAATAATTTTCCTATTTGGGTCATGTCTATAGGGTGCCGCAAACACTTATGGGTGTAGCGAAGCACACTGGTGTGCTTATAGTGTGCTTATAAATTTATTAAAAACTTAATTTAATTCAAATGAACATTTGCAATGTATTCAATCTCCACCTAACCCATGCAAGAGTTTCAAATAATGCACTTCTGTTGTATCCTCAATAGCTTCAAACGAAATTCATACAGTTTAGTATGACCCTTCAAATACATTTACACTACAGTGTACAGAGGAGGCAAGTGCGTTAGTGTGTGTATGCAACTGATTGCAAAATAGCAAAGTGTCCTAACTATTGTTACAGTTACTTAAGGCTAAGTGTTGGCCAAAATATAAAAAAAAAACAACATACCAACAAACAACAAGAAACCAAAGAATTTTTAACACAACAAAACTTTTAATAGTACTTGCCAAACCACAAGAAAACACCACCCAGATGTGTTGTTCTAAAAAATACTTAACTCCCGCAACATTTATTGGTGATGGGACAAACCATGCAACTCGAGATGTCATGTATACTACACAGTTTCGGAAGCATGATTTAGTCATGGGAAGAGTGTGTTGATGTTCGAGAATATTGATTCGCCAAAGGCTAAATTGGAACCGGAAAATTTAATTTAAAGTTTTTTATTCTAACCCATATGCCTCAAGAGCACTTAGTTACACAAATTTTTCATAACGAACTAACGCCCTTAAGTTGGTATGGTATATACAGTTGACTCAACAAATAGATGTGTTCTCCATTAGATGCCTATTATAGGGTATACAAATCCAAAAGTATTTCCCTTATCTAATATTGGGTTCAAATGTGTACAAGATGTTTGTCTTCTCAAGTGCTTTAATGTCTTCATGTGTTGCCATAGATGCATCCTGTGGGCCATTTATATGTAGTAGTATGCATGTTCATATACATACTCGCACAAACATACAAAAAATGTATGTCTGCTTAAGCGTGTGTTTTTATTTTTGTATCTTTATTGAGGATGTTAACCATTAAGTGTTCAATGTGAGTGGTAGCATCCTTCTTCTGGCTCCTCCATGCCTTTTTGTAACAAGCTTTTCTTCTTAACCACTCAGTGCAGGGAGTAAATATCAACACACTCTTGCGCTCGTATGCGGTCATCTTTATTGAGTCTGTGTTAATTACCAAGTTTTGTTTATTGGTACTTGACTTTGCATACTCAAGAGGTTTGCAGGGTACTTTTACTCGACGTTGCTATCAAAACACACATCGAAGAAAAGAAGTTAAGTGTCTTTGTTTTAAGATTCCTTTATGTAATTTAATGTTCAGCATAAAAGTGTGTTCTAGAGTCTTTTTTCGCAACAGAAGCTTTAAGCGATAAGAATTTACAAGAGCTGTTGAAATAACCGGGTCCCTATATGGTCCAACTTGGTCTTTATATTGATATAGCTCTCATATGCAACTACCGATCTCCCTTTTTTAGGTACTATGGTTTTATTATGCGATTTCGCTAGAATGGATGCATCGAAACTAGAAGACCAGGTAGGCTTTGGGATATACTCTGAAGAACTAGGATTGGTCATAACGATAAGATTATCCGATCACTGTAGTGTGTATCAAGCGTAGATCATATAAATTATTGGGTTGCCCAAAAAGTAATTGTCGGTAATATAGTAGTAATATAGTCGGCGTTGACAAATTTTTTCAACGGCTTGTGACTCTGTAATTGCATTCTTTCTTCTCTCAGTTATCAGCTGTTACTTTTAGCTTGCTTTAGAAAAAAAGTGCGCGAAATTTTGTTTACATTTGTTTGTTTGGCGTCAATTTTAATATGGGTACCACATGTATTGAAAGAAATTCATTTAACAAACCGAATCAATGCTTGTGATATGCACCTTAAACGCAATGAATTCGATCCGTTTTTAAAACGAATCATAACTGGAGATGAAAAATGGATTGTTTACAAAAACGACGTTAGTCGAAAACGATTATGGTCCCAGCATGGTGAACCAGCTCAAACCACTTCAAAGGCTGATATCCACCAAAAGAAGGTTATGCTGTCTGTTTGGTGGGATTGGAAGGGTGTGGTATATTTTAAGCTGCTTCCAAGGAACCAAACGATTAATTCGGATGTTTACTGTCAACAATTGGACAAATTGAATACAGCCATCAAGGAGAAGCGACCAGAATTGGTCAATCGTAAAGGTGTCATATTCCACCAGGACAACGCTAGACCGCACACATCTTTGGTCACTCGCCAAAAACTGAGTGAGCTTGGCTGGGAACTTTTGATGCATCCACCATATAGCCCTGACCTTGCACCATCAGACTACCATTTATTTCGATCTTTGCAGAACTCCTTAAATAGTAAAACTTTCGGTAATGATGAGGCTATAAAATCGCACTTGGTTCAGTTTTTTGCAGATAAAGGTCAGAAGTTCTATGAGCGTGGAATACTAAATTTGCCAGGAAGATGACAAAAGGTTATCGAACAAAATGGCAATTACATATTTGATTAAAGTTTATTCTAAGTTTTATTAAAAATGCATTTACTTTCTTTTAAAAAATCGGCAATTACTTTTTAGGCAACCCAATATATTTTAAACGGCCCAGGGTTTTATACGATGCTGTGGTACGTATTATGGCCAAATGGCTGAATGGATTTAAATGAAATTTGCATCGATCGAAAGATATTTTTCCGGAGAAGTGACGAATATATAAGAAAATTAATTTTTCCAAAAGAAAAGCCACGACAATGAGAAATTAATGTGTTGTTTCTAAAGCATTCATAATTGGTGTGATTGCAAAGCCATAGCTGGAGTATTAATGGTGAGAATAAGAGAAAACTAGAGGCTCAAGAAGTCAAGATTGCAGATCTGTTTATATGACAGCTATATCAGGTTATGAACCGATTTGAATCTTATTTGACACAGTTATTGAAAGTAAGAATAAAATACGCCATGCAAAATTTTAGGCAAATCGGATATTAATTGCGACCTCTAGAGGCTCAAAAAGTCAAGATCCCAGATCGGTTTATATGGCAGCTATATCAGGTTATGAACCGAGTTGAACCATACTTGGCACAGTTGTTGGATATCATAACAAAATACTACGTGCAAAAATTCATTCCAATCGGATAAGAATTGCGCCCTCTAGAAGCTCAAAAAGTCAAGACCCAAGATCGGTTTATATGGCAGCTATATCAGGTTATGGACCGATTTAAATCATACTTGACACAGTTCTTGGATATCATAACAAAAGACATCGTGCAAAATTTCATTCCAATCGGTTAAGAATTGCGCACTCTAGAGGCTCAAGAAGTCAAGAACCAAGATTGTTTTATATGGCAGCTATATCATAACATGGACCGATGTGGCTCATTTACAATCCCAACCGACCTACACTAATAAAAATTATTTGTGCAAAATTTCAAGCGGCTAGCTTTACTCCTTCGAAAGTTAGCGTGCCTTCCACAGACAGACGGACGGACATGGCAAGATCGACATAAAATGTCACGACGATCAAGAATATATATATACTTTATGGGGTCTCAGACGAATATTTCGAGTAGTTACAGGCAAAATGCCGAGATTACTATACCCTCATCCTTAGGGTCTTTAGCCCCCAAAAGCTGTAATTATTACCCGATTTCGCTGAAATTTAAAATGGTGAGTTGTTGTAAGCCTCACAACAACTAACCGAAATATATTTTAGTTCGGACTTTACTTAGATATAGCTGCCATATAGACAGATCTGCCGAATAAGGGTCTTAAGCGCATAAAAGCCGCATTTCTTACCCGATTTTGCTGGAATTTGACACAGTGACTTGTACTAAGCCGATCGTCATCCGACCAGAACATGGTCCAGATCAGACTTTATTTAGATATAGCTGCCATCTAAACCAATCTTTCAATTTATGGTCCTAATCCCATAAAAAGCTAATTTGTTGCCCGATTTGGCTGAAACCGTGACTTGTATAAGAGTTTTCGGGACTTTAATCAAATATGATCCACACCAGCCCCGATTTGCATATCACAATGGATATGGTAGTGGAGTTATTATAAAAGAGAATGGTTAATTTATCCATGGTGGTGGCTATCCAAAGTTCAGCACTGCCGAACTTAAAACGTTTACTTTATATATTCTTGATTGTCGTGACATTTTACGTCGATCTAGCCATGACCGTCCGTCTTTCCGTCCGTCCGTCTGTCCGTCTGTCCGTCCGTCCGTCTGTCTGTCGAAAGCACGCTAACTTTCGAAGGAGTAAAGCAAGCTGCTTAAAATTTTGCACAAATACTTCTTATTGGTGTAGGTCAGTTGGGATTGTTAATGGGACATATCGGTCCATGTTTTGATGTAGCTGCCATAAAAACCGATCTTGGGTTTTGACTTCTTGAGCCTCAGAGGGCACAGTTCTTATCCGATTCGAATGAATTTTTGCACGAAGTCTTTTGTTATGATATCCAACAACCCTGTTAAGTATGGTTCAAATCGGTCCGTAACCTGATATAACTGCCATATAAACCTATCTTGGGTCTTGACTTCTTGAGCCTATAGAGGGCGCAAAACTTATCCGATTGGAATGATTTTTTTGCACGACGTATTTTGTTATGATATCTAACATTTGTGTTAAGTATAGCTGATATCGGTTCATCACCAGATGTAGCTGCCATATAAACCGATCTTGGGTCTTGACTTCTTGAGCCTCTAGAGTGCGCAATTCTTATCCGATTGGAATAAAATTTTGCACGACGTATTTTGTTATGATATTCAACAACTGTGCCAAGTATGGTTTAAATCGGTCTATAACCTGATATAGGTGTCATATAAACCGATCTTGGGTCTTGACTTCTTGAGCCTCTAGAGTGCGCACTTCTTATCCGATTGGAATGAATTTTTTGCACGAAGTATTTTGTTATGATATCCAAGAACTGTGTCAAGTATGGTTTAAATCGGTTCACAACCTGATATAGCTGCCATATAAACTGATCTTGGGTCTTGACTTCTTGAGCATCTTTTGTAGAATGCACAATTCTTATCCGATTGGAATGAAATTTTACACCACGTATTTTATTATGATATCCAACAAATGTGCCAAGTATGGTTTAAATCGGTCTATAACCTGATATAGGTGTCATATAAACCGATCTTGTGTCTTGATCTTGAGCCTCTAGAGGTCGCAATTCTTATCCGATTGGTATGAAATTTTGCACGACCTGTTTTACTATGACTTCCAACAACTGTGGCAAGTATGGTTCAAATCGGTCCATAACCTGATGTAGCTGTCATATAAATCGACCTTGGATCTTGATTTCTTGAGCCTCTAGAGGGCGCAATTCTTATCCGATTCGAATGAATTTTTGCACGAAGTATTTTGTTATGATATCCAACAACTGTGTTAAGTATGGTTCAAATCGGCCCATTACCTGATATAGCTGTCATATAAACCGATCTGGGGACTTGATTTCTTGAGCCTCTATAGGGCGCAATTCTTATCCGATTCGAATAAATTTTTGTACGAAGTATTTTGTTATAATGTCCAAAAACTGTGCCAGGTATAGCTGAAATCGGTCCATAGCCTGATATAGCTGCCATATAAACTGATCTTGGGTCTTGACCTCTTGAGCCTATAGAGTGCGAACACTGGGCCATGTTCACTTTACTTCAACCAGGTTCAAATCGGTTCATAACCTGCTATTGCTGCCATATAAACTGATCTTGGGTCTTGACCTCTTGAGCCTCTGGAGGTCGCAATAATTATCCGATTTGCCTGAAATTTTGTACGACGTATCCTCTCATGACCATCAACATACATGTTTATTATTGTCAGAATCGGTCTATAGCCTGATACAGCTCCCATATACATCAATCCCTCTATTTTACTTCTTGAGCCCATAAAGGGCGCAATTCCTATTCGAATTGGCTGACATTTTACACAGGTCTCCAATCCATATCTTGATATCGCTCTAATAGCAGTGCACATTTTTTGTTACATCCTTTTTCGCCTAAGAAGAGATGCCGGGAAAAGAACTGGACAAATGCTTTCCATGGTGGTGGGTATATAAGATTCGGCCCGGCCGAACTTAGCACGCTTTTACTTGTTTTTACCTTATTCACACGCATAATTTACAAAGTCAGACAGTCATTGGCTAATCTTTATATTACCCTGTGCCATAGAAGTAATATAAGATATGAATATTGAAATTTTCTCCTCGATATTTTGCTTAACCCCACAAAAAGCCATACGCTTCGTTTTAAAAATTATTATGACAACGCTCATACTCTCAAACACTCTAAAATGCAAAATTTAATATTTTCACTTTGCGAAATTTATTTTGGCCAAGCTCATTTAATCCAATAATTATGTGAATACAAAACTGTTCGTAGCCATGGCCATTATTATTTTCCCCTCCGTTAATCAAGATATAAATTTCGATTCAAGGAATCATTGCTAATGGTACGCACATTGCTTTAATTAAAATACAAAAAATAAAACGAAGAAATGTGTTTATTAAAAATTATAATTAAAATAAGAATGAGTTCCATTATGTGCCACTGCCATCAGCAACAGCATTGGCCGAACTTGATGGTGCACTTGCTGCAGGACGACCCACTATTTGCAACACCGAGCAGCAACAAAGGGTTCCTGCTAATCTTGATAAGTACAGCCAAACGGGTATAAACATATAAAAGCGAATTCGAAACTTTTGTAATTAGCCAAAAAAGAAACTGATTTTTAAGGCAATATACCACTAGCACACGAATGCCAAAGAGGGGCAAGGCTTGGTGGCAAACAAACAGACAGGATTTGCAAAAAGACAACAGTTTGGGGAAATTTCATTTTTAGCTTAATACCTTCCCGTGAAGGTTGCCAAAAAATAAGTACCAAGTACATAGTTTGACGGTGGCCCTCTAAGGAAATTGTAATGGAAACTCAGTTGCCAGTAATCTGATGTGGGAAGGGAATACTTGCAACATGTGCTGTCTTTAGCAAAATGCCAGGTGGCAAAGTTATAAAATTCGGTAACTGTCCAGAGTCACAGCAAACAATGAGAAAACAATTTGCAGCGTGCAAGAAAATGACAATGCAGCGGGTAACTAATGAAATAATGAATGCAATCAAGAGCGGAAATGGAAGTGGTGACATACAACTCGGATATAATATACGGAAGGAAATATAAACCATATTCCTAGGATACGATAAACATTGTTGGTAATAACAGCAACGGTAGCAACAATAACGTACAGTGTTTTCATGAAAATATGAAGAAAATCAAATTTCAAAAAAACGGCTAAACCAATTTTCTTGAAATGTTCAGTTTGGCCCCCATTGAGAATAGAGTAGTTTTTCAATACATAAAAATTTCGAATGCTTCAGACCTCGAAAATGGGTACACCGATATAAGCAAATTTTTGTTTGCCCCTCTTGTTGTAATTCTCAATGAGGGCTTTGGTACATAAAGTTGAGTTCGATTTACTACCCTTAAAACCTCTCTGGCTGGGCATGTAGGCCCGACAAATGCGAAAGCTTATTTAAAAGTAGATAGTAAGTACCGGGCCGAATTTTATGTACCCTCCACCATGGATCGCATTTTTCGAGTTCTTTGCGCGATATCTCTTTTTCGGCAAACAAGGAATAATGAATAAGAACTGTTATGATATTGGAGCTACATCAAGTTATAGTCCGATTCGGACCATAAATGAATTGAATGCTGAACATTGTAGAAGTCATTGTGTAATATTTCAGTCCATTCGGATAAGAATTGCACCTTGTAGGGGCTCAAGAAACAAAATCGGGATATCGGTTTATATGGGAGCGTTATCAAGGTGTAGATAGATTCAGACCATATTAAACACGTATGTTGAAAGTCATGGGAGAAGCCGTTGAAGAAAATTTCTGGCAAATCGGACGATAATTGCGCCCTCTAGAGGCTCAAGAAGTCAAGACCATGGACCGTTTTAGCCCATTTACAATCCCAACCGATCTCTACTAATAAAAAGTATTTGTGCAAAATTTCAAGCGTCTAGCATTAACCCTTAGCGTGCTTTCGACAGACAGACAGACGGACATGGCTAGATCAACTTGATGATCAAGAATATACTTTATGGGGTCTTAGATGCATATTACGAGGTGTTACAAACACAATATCGAAATTAGTATACCCCTATCCTATGGTGGAGGGTATAAAAATCTCCCATTATATAAATTTCAATGTGTGTTTGTTTGTATATATCTTCAGTATAGACTCAACAAGTAAAAAGGCGTTAAGTTCGTCCGGGCCGAATTTAGCATACCCACCACCTCGGGTATATATATAAACCACCTTTCATCAAAATCCGGTGAAAATTGCAAACCTTATGTCCCATAGCAGTTCGAAATACGATCCGATTTGGACCTAATACTAATAGGTACAAGTCATTGTTCGTCGAATTTCTGTTAAATCGGATTATAAGCGCGCCTTTATTGTGGCCAAGACTTTAAATCGAGATATCGCTCTATATGGCAGCTATATGCAAATCTTGATCGATCGGATAATAAATGTGGCTTTTATGGGCCTAAGACCCTTAATCGGAGGATCGGTCTATATGGCAACTATATCCAAATCTGCACCGATCTGGGCCATATTGACGAAGGATGTCGAAGGGCCCAACACAACTCATTGTCCCGAATTTCAGCAAAATTGGGTAATAAATGTGGCTTTTATTGGCCTAAGACCCTTAATCGGCGGATCGGTCTATAAAGGGATGTATGGGGGCTACATCAAGATATAGCCCGATATAGCCCATCTTCGAACTTAACCAGCTTATGGACAAAAAAAGAATCTGTGCAAAGTTTCAGCTTAATGTCTCCATTTTCGATGACTGTATTGTGAACAGACAGACGGACGGACATGTCTAGATCGTCTTAGATTTTCACGTTGATCAAGAATATATATACTTTATAGGATCGGAAATGCATATTTCGATGTGTTGCAAACGGAATGACAAAATGAATATATCTCCATCCTTCGGTGGTGGGTATAAAAACGATTGAACCGATTTTCTTGACATTTTCACGTATTGTGCAGAATGTGTCCTGGGTGAAAAAGTGGTACTTCGTTTCCAAAAACTCATTTTGTTTGCCCACCTTTAGTAACCTAAAAACCAGTAGGGAAAGGCAAAGGTCAGGCGGTGCCGACTTTATAATACCCTACACATACCCTTCAAATACAAAAGGGGGGCGGATGTATTCAGATGGGTTATTAAAATTCTTGTGTCAAATTTCGAGCAAAGCAAATATGTTCAAAATGTAATAACTACGGGTGACAAATGACATATGGGATATCGGAACTACATCAAAATCTAAATCGATTTTAACCAAACTTCTTAGATATTGTAGTAGGCATTGAGGAAAGCGTTGTGCACAATTTTGATAAGATTGGTCAATAAATGCATTTGCTGTGGCCTTAGAAGTGATAATCGGGCGATATATATAACTGATAGCTATATCTAATCCTGATACAATTTCTATGAAATTCGCCAGTAATATTAAGAGTCATAACAAAATCCTTCCTGCCAAATTTCGAGAAAATCGGTTAACAAATGACCATATTATTGCAGAATTACTGCAAGTCGGACGAACATATATATGGGAGCTATATCCAAATCTGAACCGATTTCCATGAAATTCACCAGTAATATCGAAAGTCATAAGAAAATCCTTCCTGCCAAATTTCGAGAGAATCTGTTGACATATGACCATTTTATTGCTGTATTACTGCAAATGGATGAATATATGTATGGGAGCTATATCCAAATCTGAACCGATTTTTTCCAATTTCAATAGACTTCGTCCTCAGGCCAAAAACATGTCCATACCAAATTTTAAGACGATCGGATGAAAATTGCGACCTGTAGTTTGTACACAAATTAACATGGACAGACGGGCGGACATAGGGTGACGGCCGCCTCACCCACAAAAACCCCCAAATCGAACATATTTACCGACCATGGCAATATAGGGTCCAAATGGAAGGTTTTTGAAAGTAGATCACGAAATTGAGAATTAGATCACGGCAGAGAAGGCCGGAGGACTGCCATCAAAAAAATTGAATAACCCGAAGCCTTTCGGGGCGACGCAGTCCGAGTCGTTAGGACGGCGAAAATCCTATGGGATGATCTGGATCTTTAGAGGACGAGGCTATTACTGAAGGGAAGTCAGGAGGAGGTCAGTATAGCTTTTGGTGTAATAAAGAGACACATAGGACTACGAGCTCACTTATGCAAAATCGGTGCTGCAACTGATAGCATGTGAGGAAAATGATGAGACGTTGGTGCTTTTCCTATTTCATTGCCCGGCTTTCGCGGCTAAAAGACACCGGTACTTAGGTTGGGACACACCACCAGTAGGTTCACGGTTGGTATTGTATCCGCACATAAGTGAGTGATACAGGAAATGTTCCTACGTACCATGCTATTCCCCACATTCCCTAGACACTCAATCATCTCCCGCACCTATTCTGCATAAGTACTCTCGTATTCAACTAATGATACCGAAAGCTATACTGATCTCTTTCTTATTTCCCTTCAGTAAAAGCCCTCGTGGGCCCTGTCCAGCTAGTTGCCAATAAAAGTCAAACTTCAATGGAATATATGAGATATGGAAATATTTTTCTCGGTTAAAACAATGTTGTCAAATTTTTGTTAAAAGTTAGCATTGATAAAATGAAATAAAAATATAAGTTTGGAATTTTTAAGTTGTTGATGATTTTTATTGTTTGGGATTATCTACCGTAGCGCTGCGGTTAGCATGTCCGCCTATGACGCTGAACGCATGGGTTCGAATCCTGGCGAGACCATCAGAAAAAATGTTCAGTGGGGGTTTTCCCCTCCTAATGCTGGCAACATTTGTGAGGTACTATGCCATGTAAAACTTCTCTCCAAAGAGGTGTCCCACTGCGGCACGCCGTTTGGACTCGGCTATAAAAGGGAGGCCCCTTATCATTGAGCTTATACTTGAATCGGACTGCACTCATTGATATGTGATAAGTTTGCCCCTGTTCCTTAGTGGAATGTTCATGGGCAAAATTTTCAAATTTTACTATCTATGAATCCTCGTATTACTGTGCAACAATAATTCTGCAAATATTAAGCGCACTGCAGTCAATCCTCAAATAGACCATTTAGACCAATTTATAGGTGGAAGAAACCTGTTATAAAGGAATTTAATTAATTACTATCATTATCAACTTTTCGCATACACCTGTCGTTTTCTTAATTTCTGTCTGCCAGATTTTGTTCATTATTTGCTAACCAACTGCTTAAATCAACTTTACATGGATGATTGGACAACACATTTTCTTGACTTTTTCCACATTGAATTTAATTTTCCGAAGGCAAAAAGAATCACGCGATTTACTGAGAAAAATCAAATGCGAGTTTTCTAGGTGAGAAAGTTAATTAACTTGAACAACCCGCAAGAATTGATTTACCAGTAAAACATCAACCCTAGTTCAAGGCAATTTTATATAATTTCTAAGTAAGAGTCTACTATATAACCAGTAAGGAAAGGCAAAAGTCGGGCGGAGCCGACTATATAATACCCTATACCTACCCTACAATTATAAATTCGGGCAATGTATATATGTATATAAGAGCTGTATCTTAATTTTAACCGACTTTTAAACAGATCGTTTGGAAATTGTTGTAACTAAGGCCGTATAAGCGCAAATCCGTCGATAGAAATATATTGGAGTTACATCCAAATCTGAACCGATATTAACGAAATCTTGCCATATAAGTGCAAATCTGGCGATAAATATGTATGGGAGCTACATCTAAATATGTAATGGGAGCTAAGATCAGTAACAAAACAATCGGCGCCAAATTTTGTGCAGATTGGTTACAAATTGTGTTTTTTACAGCCTTATAAGTGTAGATCGGGCGATACATATATATGGGAGCTATATCCAAATCTGACCGATTTTGATCGAATTTTGGATATATGTTAAGATCAGTAACAAAACAGGATGTGACAAATTTTGTGAAGATCAGTTGAAAATTGTAGCTACTACGGCGATTTTAGTGCAAATCGGGCAATGCATATGTATGAGACCTATATCTTATTTTTTTTTCAGCCAACACGCAGTGCTTGTCCCCTATGAATGCAGTGCATTACATTGGCGAGAGGAAACTAGGAATTGGAGGGGGGAAAAGGATGTAGTGCTTATTGACATTTGTCTTAAATCTTTGGATGTCAAAGTGGGTGGGAAAAACATTAGCCGGAAGTCGATTCCACATACGAACGGTTCGGGCGAAATAAGAATTCTCTCTATAATGCATTGTGCGGTCCGCTGGCCAATCAATTACAAACGGGTGTTAGTTCCTGGAATGTCTAGTATCCCTGACGAACACCCTTAAATCAGGAATAAGAAGACAAATATCAGACGAACACACACCATGAAAGTACCGATAGAACCGCGCCTAACAACCCACATTGCGACGTTGATGAAGGGAGGCAATAGAGTTGAATACCCCACTGTCCCCAATCAACGCCATCGCTCTCCTCTGTACACGGTCCAGTAGTTCCAAGGATGATTTTGAAGCTCCAGCCCATACATGTGAGTTGTACTCCATTTTCGGCCTTATAAAAGTGGTGTAGATGTTAAGAAGATCAGACTGAGTGAAGTAATTCTTATACCGCCTAAACACTTGAATGCTTCTTTCGACACTTCGAATACATGTTTAGCCAAACGGACATCACTTTGTACAATATTTTCATGCCCAGAACATCAAGAGCTTCTGATTGCTCATCATTTACACCGTTGATAGACAAAGATGAACATAATAGGTCAGCGAATCGTTTGTGTGACAACAAGCAGCACTGAGTCTCCCGTGCATTAAAATCTACTCGATTCATTCGAACTCACTCAGAAATGGCCAGCAAATCCAGGCAGAGTGTATCGTCCATAACCCGCCTCTTGTCCTCAATCTTTCGAAGACTTGGCCTATGGTCGAATGAGTACGAATGATAGAGATTACTGTCATCCACAAATGAGTATATCGGATTCGATGCCTGACCCAATAGATCGTTGATGAAAATTAGAAAATGAGAAAGAGAAAAAACAGAGCCCTGGGGTACACCTGCGGTCAATTTGCGCTCATTGGATGAGAACCCATCTATAACGACTCGAATAGTGGGATCTCTGAGAAAGCTCGAAATAAATCGAACGAAACCATTACCGACAAAAAACTGAACCGATTTTGATTACATTCTGCAAATAGGTTACGATCAGCAAGAAAACAATTCGTGCCAAGTTTTGTGCAGATCAGTTGAAAATTGTAGTTGCTACGGCCATTTAAGTGCAAATCGGGCGATACATATATATGGGAGCTATATCTAAATCTGGGCCGATTTTTTTCAAAATCAATAGCGTTCGTCCTTGGACCAAAAAAGAAACATGCAAAATTTTCCGAAAATCGGACAACAAATGCGACCTGTACCTTGATTACAAGAATACATGGACAGATGGACAGACGGACCAACGGACAGACGTTCCGACGGACAGGCGGACCGACGGACCAACGGACTGACGAATAGACGGACATAGCTAAATTGAATCAGGAAGTGATTCTAAGCCGTTCCGTATACATATCGATGGGTCTAGCTCTTCTCCTTCTTAGCGTTGCAAACAAATGCACAAATCTATAATACCCTGCCACAGTGGTGGTGTAGGGTATAAAAATGAAATTGTAGCGCTTTGTTTGTTTGTCTGTTCCGTATAGACTCAAAAACGGCTGAAACGATTTTCATGAAATTTTCACAGACGGTAGAGCTTGACCCCCCGGTGAAAATAGGGTAAATAGGTAATTTTTGATATCCGAAGGGGGGTCGGACCATCCCCCTTACCGAAATTTTCAAAAACGTCAGATCTCGGAGATGCGTGCACCGACTTAAGCGAAATTTTGCTCGTAATCTTATGGTACCTCAAAAATACGATATTGGTATAAAATTTTGAGGTCGACTAACCTGGGGGGATGCCCTATCTCAAAACCCACTCGAACGGACATGTTTACTGACTGGGACAATATGGGTATCAAATAAAAGGTATTTAAGAGCAGAGTACGAACTTGGCATAAAAAAGTCACCCTTAGTACCGAGGGGTCGCCCATCCCCAAAAATACCACTCAAGGAGACACTTTTACCGTTTTGGGCAATATGGGTATCAAATGAGAGGTATTTTAGAATAGAGTGAGTACTTGGTACAAAAATTTCACTTTAAGTGTGGGGGAAGTGCCCCACCCCTAAAAACACCACCTAACAGGACACTTTTATCGCTTTGGGCAATATGGGTATCAAATGAAAGGACAAGTAGAGTACAAATCTGACATAAGAATGTATTCCTTGGTGTCTAAGGGGCTTCCCCACCCCCAAAAACCAACAGCAGGACATAATTACCGATTGGGACAATATGGATATCAAATAAATGATATTTAAAAGTATAGTAGAAACCTGATAAAAAAAAAATGTATTCCTTGGTGTCGGAGGCGTACCCCACCCTCCTAAAAAACCCCTTAACAGGACATATTTACCGATTATGACAACATGGGTACCAAATAAAAGGTGTTTGGAAGTTGAGTACACATCTGTTATAAGAATTTGGTCCAAGGTATCTACGGGCCTCTCCAACCCCTGAAATGGGCATAAATGTCCAACGTAACAAAATGGATATGAAAGTCTTTGAGAGTTGACAACGAATCTGTTATACACATGTGGGACAGAGTGTGGGACCGGCCCATCCATCTAATATATTTCAATAAGACGTGTAGTTAAATCGTGATAATATAGGAATTGAACGAAAGATCTATGACAGTAGAGTTAAAATCTAATGTTAATGAAATGATTCAAATATCTGGGTCACACCCTACTATTCAGCCGGCATGTAAAGGGTGATTTTTTTGAGGTTAGGATTTTCATGCATTAGTATTTGACAGATCACGTGGGATTTCAGACATGGTGTCAAAGAGAAAGATGCTCAGTATGCTTTGACATTTCATCATGAATAGACTTACTAACGAGCAACGCTTGCAAATCATTGAATTTTATTACCAAAATCAGTGTTCGGTTCGAAATGTGTTCATTCACCGTAACGTAGCGTCCAACAGCATCTTTGAAAAAATACGGTCCAATGATTCCACCAGCGTTCAAACCACACCAAACAGTGCATTTTTCGGGATGCATGGGCAGTTCTTGAACGGCTTCTGGTTGCTCTTCACTCCAAATGCGGCAATTTTGCTTATTTACGTAGCCATTCAACCAGAAATGAGCCTCATCGCTGAACAAAATTTGTCAAAATTTGAACACATTTCGAACCGAACACTGATTTTGGTAATAAAATTCAATGATTTGCAAGCGTTGCTCGTTAGTAAGTCTATTCATGATGAAATGTCAAAGCATACTGAGCATCTTTCTCTTTGACACCATGTCTGAAATCCCACGTGATCTGTCAAATACTAATGCATGAAAATCCTAACCTCCAAAAAATCACCCTTTATATCTCGACACACAAATAAAAGCAACACCAAACTGGCATGTAGGACGACCGACAATATATTGTATTCAAATGAAAGGACGTATCAGAGGGCAATCGTCTTCCTCTTATCCTACCCAAACAAAAAAAAATTAACAAGTAAAAGCGTACTAAGTTCGGCCTGGCCGAATCTCATATACCGTCCACCATAGATCGCATTTGTCGAGTTCTATTCCCGGCATCTCTTCTTAGGCAAAAAAGGATACAAGAAATGATTTTCTCTACTATTAGAGCGATATCAAGATATGGTCCGGTTTGGACCACAATTAAATTATTTGTTGGAGACCTGTGTAAAATGTCAGCCAATTCGAATAAGAATTGCGTCCTTTGGGGGCTCAAGAAGTAAAATAGATAGATCGATTTATATGCGAGCTGAATCGGGCTATAGACCGATTCAGACCATAATAAACACGTATGTTGATGGTCATGAGAGGATCCGTCGTACAAAATTTCATTTCAATCGGATAAGAATTGCGCACTCTAGAGGCTGAAGAAGTCAAGATCCCAGATCGGTTTATATGACAGCTTTATCAGGTCATGGACCGATTTGAACAATACTTGCCACAGTTGTTGGATATCATAAGAAAATAAACGTGCAAAATTTCATTCCAATCGGCTCAAGAAGTCAAGACCCAAGATCGGTTTATATGGCAGCTATATCAGGTCAAGGATCGATTTGAACCATACTTGGCACAGTTGTTGGATATCATAACAAAACGTGTCGTGCAAAATTTCATTCCAATCGGATAAGAATTGCGCACTCTAGAGGCTCAAGAAGTCAAGACCCAAGATCGGTTTATATGGCAGCTATATCAAAACATGGACCGATATGGCCCATTTATAATACCAACTGACCTACACTAATAAGAAGTATTTCTGTAAAATTTTAAGCGGCTAGCTTTACTCCGTCGGAAGTTAGCTTGCTTTCGACAGACAGACAAACGGACATGGTAGATCGACATAAAATGTCGCGGCGATCAAGAATATATATACTTTATGGGGTCTCAGACGAATATTTCGAGTAGTTACAAACAGAATGACGAAATTAGTATACCCCCCATCCTATGGTGGAGGGTATAAAAATAACCAATGAAGGCCGATCAGGCTAGAAAGTGGTATCCCAGTGGTAGCTTCAGGATCCGCCACCTAAATTGTCTTCAAACCGGCCATGTTTGCCTACTATGGCAATAAGGGGCTCAAATGATAGGTATTTGAAAGTAGAAAACATGAGTATGAATCTGATATCCACTTTCGGGGCAAAGGGTTTTGGTACTCCAATCCACCACCAAACCAAGAGAATGAAGTAGATGGATATACTGTATTCAGATCTAATAGAGAACGTCGTGAGGGTGGTGTTGACATACATGCAAGGAACACGTTAAAAGCCAAACTCCGATTAAAATCTAATCCTGAGGATCAAACGGAATATATATTCGTGGAGCATTTATCTAATTTGAAAAATCTTGATTGGTTGTATCTACCAGCCAAACCATACAATAGATTTGAATCAAATTCATAACGTCTTAGAGACCATAACATTGGGATATAATGATGTTATTATAGCTGGGGATTTTAATTCCAATATTCTTATAGATTCCAAATTGTCGGACAATATGATATCACTGGGTCTCTCCCCTACCATTTCTAGAAACCCCACTCATTTTTCGTCAATTGTATATGCCCTTTTGGATATGTTCTTTGTGAGTAATACTTCGAATATTTCACTCTATGGCCAAATATCAGCCCCTTGTTTCTAAAGACATGATTAGCTTTATCTGGCTTACAATTTCACTGTGTCAAAGATAATAGAGAAATTTTCGTACCGCGACTTCAAAGATTTTGACTATTCAGCCTTAGATGAATGGTTTCAGGAAGTCTATTGGAATGGGATATATGATCTTATATCTATCGATGAGATATGTTGCTTTCTGCAAGATAACATTGGACGTATCTATGATGCAACAGTCCCTATTCGGACTAAGATGAAGAAATCGGATACTAAGCCTTGGTTTAATTTCACTATTTGGAATTTTATTTGTTACAGGGACCTAGCCTGCTCCAGGTGCCTGAACTTTATGAGGAATTCCGCACGGCAAGAAATAAAGTTAATGCACTCAATAGTGATGCAAAATTACGATATTATTCATCCAAATATTACTCGGCGTTAGACACGAAAGGCAAGTGGAGGTTAATAAACGATATCGGGATTGAAAAATCCAAGGCAATTTCTAATTACCATGGTTATATAAATGAAATGAATGAAACTTTTGTTAATATTCCGACCTTAGATATAGACTCGACTTTTTACCAGGACACTAATAGGCTTTCGGAAAGCACAAATGTTGATTGCAGTTTTGAGTTTAGATGAGTATCGCACGAAGAAGTTTTACATTGTTTTAGATCATTCAATTCAAATGATATTGGTCTTGATAACATTGACATAAGATTTATTAGAATATTAGTTCCTTACCTTCTACCTTATTTTACTCATCTCTTTAATTCAAATCTAATCACCAGTGCATATCCGACTATTTGAAAAAGATCAAAAATAATCCCAATCCCTATATCGAATAATGATTTCCGTCCGATTTGAAATTTTACTCATCTCTTTAATTCAAATCTAATCACCAGTGCATATCCGACTATTTGAAAAAGATCACAAATAATCCCAATCCCTATATCGAATAATGATTTCCGTCCGATTTCTATATAATATAGAAAGATCAAAAATAATCCCAATCCCTATATCGAATAATGATTTCCGTCCGATTTCTATATAATATAGAAATCGGACGGAAATCATTATTCGATATAGGGATTGGGATTATTTTTGGTCTTTTTCAAATAGTCGGATATGCACTGGTGATTAGATTTGAATTAAAGAGATGAGTAAAATAAGGTAGAAGGTAAGGAACTAATATTCTAATAAATCTTATGTCAATGTTATCAAGACCAATATCATTTGAATTGAATGATCTAAGACAATGTAAAA
This sequence comes from Stomoxys calcitrans, assembly GCF_963082655.1. Lineage (NCBI taxonomy): Eukaryota > Metazoa > Arthropoda > Insecta > Diptera > Muscidae > Stomoxys > Stomoxys calcitrans. The sequence continues at coordinate 116,720,340 of NC_081553.1, forward strand.
TTTCTTCGTGCGATACACATCTAAACTCAAAACTGCAATCAACATTTGTGCTTTCCGAAAGCCTATTAGTGCCCTGGTAAAAAGTCGGGTCTATATCTAAGGTCGGAATATTAACAAAAGTTTCATTCATTTCATTTATATAACCATGGTAATTAGAAATTGCCTTGGATTTTAAAATCCCGATATCGTTTATAAACCTCCACTTGCCTTTCGTGTCTAACGCCGAATAATATTTGGATGAATAATATCGTAATTTTGCATCACTATTGAGTGCATTAACTTTATTTCTTGCCGTGCGGAATTCCTCATGAAGTTCAGGGGTTTTTAAACGTTTCCACCTGGAGTAGGCTAGGTCCCTGTAATAAATAAAATTCCAAATAGTGAAATTACATCTGTTACATCTGGAAAGTTTTCGAGAAGATTTTGCATAAACAAATGTCGGAATATCTCCATCATGAATCTTTGTTGTCCGATAGACAATCCAGGTTTCGTGCCCATCATAGATGCGTTAGTGCGTTAGTTGAAGTTTCGAGATCAATTAGAAGCGAAATTGATGATGGTAATGTTACTTTTCTCGTCCTACTATATCATTCAAAGGCTTTCGACTCGGTTGATCACCATAACTTATATATGAAGCCCAGAAGATTTTTCAATATTAGCGATACTTCTATCAAATTGGTTCAGTCATATCTTAGTAATCGGCAACAGTCCGTGTACGTAGGTGATTCAATATCAGAGCCAAAAGAACCATACCAGCACCCAAACAAGACTTTTTTCCTGAAGGTGCCAGTATAAGGCTCAGATAAAATAATAAGTGAAAGAAGGCGCAGCGAAACGGGCCCTGTCCAGCTAGTATGATATAGAAAAGTTTTAGAATTATCAAATGGTTACTTACGAATATTCTTAATGAAGGATAGACATTTCTCTAAAAGTTCGCTATAGTTGAATTCACTCCACATTACTGTTAATGATGGAAACCCACTTTATTGGACTACTACTACTACTGGAGGGCCCAAAATCGTTATACGCTCAAATATTATTTAACAATAACAATACGGATTATGAACTATTATTGTATTAAGTAACATTAATAAAATGTTACCAAAATTTTCCAAAGAAGATTAATGCTCACAGTTTTATTACAGTTATGTATTGCGATTATCGTGTTTCAAATAATCGCAGCTACTTAGAATTTTGGCTATTGTTATTATATTTGCAAAATAATTAATTTTGCCCGATTAAAAGCAAACATACACACAAATCGCTGTTTGTAATTAGTTCTTATCACAAAGTGCATAGCTAAACAAAAAGAATATTAAATCGATGTAATTGTATAACGCATGGAAAAATTTTATGTTTCATCTCTTGATATTACTGTGATAATCCCATGAAAAAAGCTTTCATTTGTTTTTTTACCCATGTATGGAAGCATTAAAATGTAATTAAAGCAAATAATGGCAGTGGACTTAATGAGCATATTTAAAAAGTGGTTCTTTACAGCTTTAGCTTGGTAGCCATAAAGTTGATGCACTTTTATATCAAGCCTACTTTGGTTTTAAACTCTGGCAACAAAAGTCAACAAAATATTAGAAAGAGATTAAGCAGCTGCCATAATTTTGTTCAACATACCAAACTACTGTCAAACGTGCAAAAATTAAAGCTTCTAGGAACTGAACAAGGATGATCGAGATCGGGAGCTATATCATGTTATAGACTGATTTTGACCGTAACTGGCACATTTGATGGTAGTCATAACAGAACACCGTACTTGGCACAGTTGTTGAAAGTCATAACAAAACACCACACACAAAATTTCAGTCAAATCGGAAAAAATTGCCGCTTGTAAGGGCTCAAAAAGTCAAATCGGGACCGTACTTCTCAAAGTTGTTGGAAGTCATAACGGAACAATACGAGCAAAATTTCAGTCAAATCGGACAACAATTGAGGCTTGTAAGGGCTCAAGAAATCAAATCGGGAGATCGGTTATTTGGGAGCTATATCAGACTATGCAGCGATTCGGACAATACTTGGTACAGTTGTTAAAAGTTTTAACTGATCGATTCGAGACCGTCGAGACGATCAAGAACATATGTACTTTATGAGGTATTAGATAATTATTTCGAGGTATTTCAAACGGATAAGATTAGTATACCCCCATCCTATAATGGTGAGTATAAAAATATTGAGTGACTGGTTTGGGCTGTACGAGCTGCCATGACAATCACAGTAGCGGTGACCTTTCAATGAGAGACATCATTAACGCACCAGCGGCTCGCTGGCTGGAACACTTGAAACAATGTAACTTAGGTACCGGTTAAGGCAAGCTTTGGTCTAGAATGACTTGACACTCTTGAACGCCGGTAGAAGGGATGACAGGATCCCAGTCAATTTTGGCGACGTAGTAACTGTGACTGATCCGAAGAGATGCGTCAGGTTGTTAAACCGTCAAGTTTTTTGCATCCCAAAAGTGACATGGCTAATATGTCGTATCCGTGGTCTTCGAGCCAACGGACAGCTATCTAAAATTTTCCGTGGACGAAGTTACCAATGTCAGGCGTGGGTGACGCCAAGTTAACCCAGGCGTTAGGCCCCGACGGAATCTTCACACTGATGCTAAAGAATTTGGATCTACCTGAAGTTAAATACCTTACTACTATCTTCAACATTTCTTTGAACACTCTCATAGTTCCCGATGTCTATAAGATGGGATGGGAGTGATCCCGCTACTGAAGCCTGGAAATAATTCTAGTTTGGGAGAGTCGTACAGAGAGATCTTCCAAGTCACTTGAGACACTACTCCTCCAGAGCCTCGTTGGAGAATTTCCAGTCGCCGATTCATGCTGATGAATTTCGAGGACTGCGTAGCAAAACAACTGCTTTGCTTGCCACCACCGCACATATTTTCCGTGGCTTCAATCAACCCAGGCCATATGATAGAACTAACCTCGTGGCACTGGACCAATCGAAGCCATTCGACTCGGTCAGCCATGTCAAACTATTTATACTAGGACAAAGCCAACCCTCCAGCTAGGCCAGAAACGCTGGGTCGCGAATTATCTGGGTGGTCGCCAGTCATTTGTTGAATTTGGGAATAAGAAATCGAAGCAACGAAGAGTTAAGCAGGTAGTTCCCCAAGGCGGGGTGAAAACTCCGGCACTGTTTTACCTCGACCTATCCTTCATTCCACCCTCTCCATATGGCATAGAGATCGTTTCTTATGCGGACGATTTTACGATCATGGCATCAGGCCCTCACCCACTGATAATATCTGCGATAGGTTAAACGTCTATTATTTCTCTGCGAGAGATTTGTAGATATCTGCTACCAAATCTTCAGCCACATTGTTCACTACATACACACATGAGTTGGGTAGGAAGCTAAATGTGATGGTCGTTGGAGTGACAATTCCGACCATCAAGTGTCCCAAAATATTTAGTGTTACTTTAAATAGCTCTTACACATTCTCCTCACATGCCACTGCAATCTGTGAAAAGGTCTAAAGTAGAAACAAGGTTGTCAAGTCACTTTCCGGCAACACTTGGTTGGCTGATAAAGAAACCTTGTTGACCCCGTACAAAGCACATGGACGGTCTGTGGTGAGTAATGCAGCGCCAGTGTGGTCTCGTCAGCTGTGTGACACGAAGTGGAATAATATTCAGATTTGTCAGAATGCCAGTCTTCAAACTTCGACGGGCTGTCTCATCAGTTTTCAGGTGGACCACCACCGGCAGGAGACAAAGACTTTACCCGTGCGTATCTGGATACTATCTAAGCAATACCTTTTGGGGTCTCATCGCAGGGACCATCTAAATCATAATCTTGTGGATAGGTATCCAACGCACAGATTCCTTACGATGGATCTTCATACAATAGAGAGCCCCTAGATCAAGCGACATATCAAAAGGGTTTTAGACAACATTCATGCAGACACAGCTAATGCGATGAATAGCTACCGAGTGAATGTGGTCCTTAGATAATGATCACCTCCCATTGCATCTGAAGAAATTGACCTCCCCCGTCAAACCAGAGTAGTTCTGGGTCAATTACGGTTCGGCAGATGCAGCCACCTCAACTCCTACCGAGCAATGTGCAGGATGTATGTCCCGATTGTGACCAGAGACCTCACGACATACGTCACCTATTTACCTGCCCAGCCAGACCCACTCATCTCAGACCCAGATTTCTCTGAACGCACCCCACCTTAGTCTCAGAGTTCCTAGGTCAACAAAATCAAGCAGACGAAAGACCCGATCTTGGGTCTTGACTTCTTGAGCCTCTAGAGGGCGTAATTCTTGTCCGATTTGACTTAAATTTTGTTCGTGGTGTTTTGGTATTACTTCAAACAACTGTGTTAAGTATGATTCAAATCGGTTCATAATCTGGTATAGCTGTCATATAAACCGATCTTGGATCTTAACTTCTTGAGCCAATAGAGCACGCAATTCTCATCCGATTTGGCTGAAATTTTCTATGAGGTGTTTTGTTATGACTTTCAACAACTATGCTAAGAATAGTTCAAATCGGTCCATTAACTGATATAGCTGCCATATAGACCGATCATGGGTCTTGACTTCTTGAGCCTCTAGAGGGCGCAATTCTCTTCGATTTGACGAAAATTTTGCGCATGGTGTTTTGGTATCTGTTCCGACAACTGTGTTAAGTATGGCGCAAATCGGTTCATAACCTAATATAGCTGCCATATAAACCGATCTTGAATATTGACTTCTTGGGCCACTAGAGAGCGCAATTCTCAACCGATTAGGCTGAAGTTTGACATTAGGTGTTTCGTTATGACTTCCAATAACTGTGCTAAGTATGGCGCAAATCGGTGCATAACCTGATATAGCTGCCATATAAACCGATCTGAGATCTTGACTTCTTGAGCCTCTAGAGGGCGCAATTCTCATCCGATTTGGCAGACGGCTACAACGGCTTCTCCCATGACCTTGACCATACGTGTCCAATATGGCCTGAATCGATCAATAGCTTGATACAGCTCCCATATAAACCTATCTCCCGATTTTGCTTCTTGAGCCCCTACAAGGTGCAATTCTTATCCGAATGAACTGAAATATTACACAATGACTTCTACAATGTTCAGCATTCATTTAAGCGATCCATGGTGGAGGGTATATATGATTCGACCCGACTGAACTTAGCACGCTCTTACTTGTTAACTCCTATTGTTTGTGTTTTTATACCCTCCACCATAGGATGGGACTTATCTAGGCGGTACAGTTTCGAAGTAAAACTTCGAATTGGCATTCGCCTATATATTCATGAGGCGTATGCAATTCAAGAAGAAAAACAAGAAGAAAAAAAAAAAGATTATGCAAGGAATCATTCTATTGGAATATTTTGGTCAATTACTTTTTTTTTGCGTTTTATAAGGACATTCATGGCGAACAGTTGGCATATTTGTGAACATTTGCTAACACTTGCTGCACAAACATATTTGAAAATTACTATTCAGGCACATACGCAGGCACAATTTGTAATTTATAACAAAGCAAATAACAATTGCACTCGAATGTGAAAATTTTGCCACAGTTTCTGAGTTTCGCTGCAAAAGTACGTGATGTGTGTTTTTAAAGAAATCACGGAAAACTGCTCGAAGTATTTTTTTTATTTTCTTACTGATCATTCCCTTCGAAAGACCACAAAAACAAGTTTAAGCTTTTCTTAAATTTCTCTACAATATGAAAGTTCAAAGTAATTTTTGAGGAAATTTCGTTGTAATTTATAAATAAATATTCCTACAAGACATTTGACTTGGGACTTGGGCTCGTAGCGGCCCTGTGGCTGAGTTTGTTTTAAGCTCGACTTACCTGCGTGGGGGTCGTGTGTTGAACCCACCAGGTGATTTAGTTTGTCCCTACCGTAGCATCAAAACATCTGTAACGTCGTTAATCTAACCTAAACCAAATCTAACGCTCCATAAGGAACCTCAAGAATCTTTTGCAAGGTAAATTTCCTCCAAAAACAGCAAATTTATGCTACGGTGCATAACACTGCTCGGCCAATGCATCCTGAAAAAGTAACAGTTTGGTGCGGTTTATAGGCTGATGGCATCATTGGACCGTACTTCTTCAAAGATGATGCGAATCGTAACTGTGAATGGTGAGCGCTATCGTGAGACGATATTCAACTCTTTTTTTGTCCAAAATGCAAGAGCTTGACTTGAATGACTTGTGGTTTCAACAAGACGGTGCCACATGCCACACAACACGTGTTACAGTAGACTTTTTGAGAGGCGAGATCGGTGACCATTTTATTACACGTTCGGGACCGGCCAATTGGCCGCATAGACTATTTTTTATGCTATTTATGCAAGGGTCCATAACACCAGAAATAAAGGGTGAGTTTTTAACTATTATATTTTTGGCGACACTGGTTTAAACAGCTCAAGCTAGTTTCCTGTTTTGTTCACTATCAAACATCTTCAGTTTTGGTCATGAATCGTCTTACAAACGAACAACGCTTGCAAATTATTGAATTTTATTATTAAAATGTGTGCTCTGTAAAGAAAGTTCATCGCGCGCTCCTTCCATTCAGCCACGAAGCCAATTTTTGGCTCAATGTTTACGTAAATAAACAAAATTGTCGATTTTGGAATGAAGGTCAGCCTGAAGCGTTACAAGAGCCACCAATGCATTAAGAAAAAGTATAAGTTTGGTGCGGTTTATGGGTTGGTGGCATCATTGACACGTACTTCTTCAAAGATGATGCGAATCGCAACGTAACTGTGAATGGTGAGCGCTATCGTGAGTTAATATCCAATGATTGTTTTGCCCAAAATGCAAGAGCTTGACTTGCATGATATGTAGTTTTAACAAGACAGTGCTACATGCCACACAGCACGCGTAACAATGGACTTATTGAGAGGCTAGTTTGGTGAACATTTTTTTTTTCACGTTCGGGACCAGTCAATTGGCCGCCTAGATTGTGCGATTTAACGCCTTTACACTATTTATTGTGGGGCAATGGTAAACCTCATGTCTCTGCAGACAAGCTTCAATTGACGCATTGGAAGACAACATTGAAGCATTTATTCGTGAGATAGGGGCCGAAATGTTGGAAGAATATACCAAAATTGGACCAACCGGATGGCGCAGTCACGATCTACATTTGCATGAAAAAAATCTTCAAGGATTAAATTATTTGGACCGTACTATCCATTCAAGTAAAGATTTTATAAATTTTTCTGAACATTATGTGTTTTTTTTTTTTTTTTTGAAAAACTCCTATAACCCGTATAGCTTTTCCTATAGCTCTTAAGAATTCACCCTTTATTACGTTATCCCTACATACCAGCTTCAAAAGTAACTCCATCTCATGACTTTCTTCTTTTTGCGGGTCAAGATGAGAAAATGCTTTACGCGTGTGATGAGCATGTCTCTCGCCTTATGCCGGACTCTATTATCAACGGTACTGGCTAAAAACCCACCCTGTGTCACTCCTGGGGATTAAAACCAACATGGAACCGCTTTCGCAATACTTCGAGGTGGACCCTATATCTGATGATTATCCATATCATCTTCATTGTGTCTGCGACCAGACCTATGTTCATACTCTACATCGCTGCGTCCAGGTCTACCTTCTTCCTATGCAATACTTGTTCGGCGTATTTCATCATCGCCTCCCACTTCCTCTCGTCTTCCAGCATTCTCTGGACTATAGTCTCAGGCGAAACGTCTCCAATCGCTATTTCCAATTCCCTGCGCCTTTCGACCCATCGCTCGCAGTGAAAAAATGTGTGTTCCACATCGTCTACAACTTTCAGCTCCACATAAATACAGCTTCTTGAGGATCATTTTCCCATTCAATGCAGGCATTTCCGGAAGTAACCATGTTCTGTCAACAGCTGTGTGACATAGTAGTTTAGGTTCATCTCTCTCCACATCCGTACATCGGGTATTAGTTGTCGCGTCCACCTGGCCCGTTTTTCATTTGTCCACCTTTGTTGCCATCTCTCTATAGCCTTCTCTCATATGACCCGTATATAATCCGTTTGAATCTTACCCTGTCCTCTCTAGGTGTTGCACTTCGCTGTGTAGAGCGTGGCTCGATCCATGGCATGTAGGTATATCGGAACCATTCTGGCTATTACACTGTCCGGTAGGATGATATGACCCTAAGAGCCGGCATCCTCCGTACTGAAGTTGGGATTTCGCTCGGCATCCGCTCCCATAGAGGAGGATGCTATTGCATGTCTCCATTAAGAGTCTGCGCCTGCTCGGGAAAGGCCCACCTATGTTTGCCATCAGTCGGCTGAGTTGCGACATTATCCTTGCGGTCTTTGTTGTCGCATGTCGCATGACGGCATACTTGGTTTTCACCTATATGCCGTCTATGTGCATATCCACTTCCAATGGGATATTTTTCGTCCTTAGGAGTTGCACCTCCGTCTTCTGCATGGCAAGTTGCAAGCCCTCAAAGTCAAACCAGTCTTAAGCATCATCTGTCGTAGTTTGCGCTCTGCACCTTCCGTGTCTTTTGCCATGATGACTGCAGCCAGGTCATCAGCATATCCTACTAGAAATGTTCCATCTGCCATTTCTAATCGAAATATTCCGTCTGGCATTCCAAAGATCCGGTCCATGGATGGATCCTTGCACCGCTTCTTATGTGACCTTATATTTACTCGTTCCATCCTGAGAGTTATAGATAAGTACCCTATCATGCAAATAACTTCTCATTATTCTCATCATATACTCTGGGATATAAAAGTCCTCACTGAGCGCTTGGAGGACATCAGACCATCTGAGGATATTAAATGCGTTCTTCACATCCAGTGTGGCCAAGAGGACAATTGGTCTAGAGTAGTGGTTCCTAGCAGCCTCTACTATCTTCACCACAACTCTGAGTGCTCTGATCGTGGACATTTCTGCCCGGAAGCCATGTTGTCTCATTGAGAGTTCACCTCCCTTAATTATGGCGTCCTGGAGCAGTGGTTTTATAAGTCGCTCCAAAAGCTTGCCGGCAGTATACAGCATACATAGTCTGTATGAATATGGAGATGGTGGATCAGCTTTGCTCTTGCTTATGAGCACCAGCTTTTGTCTCTTCCACACCTCCGGGAAAACACATTCCAATAAACATTTTAAGAAAAAATTCCGGTCGGTTTTCAGCTATCTACCTGATGACCTCGGCTGGTATCTGCCTGATGGCCTCGACTGGTAGTCCGTGGTTTCCGAGCTCGCGATTTTCGCCGCGTGGTCCTCTTCGGTGTCTTTGACTCTTTGTCGGGCTTTTTCTTTTTAACCGTTTTCGCTCTTCTTACCAGGGTTTTCATTGAGAGTACTCGGTACGCTCCTCTTGTTTTGCGCCGTAGAAGACGTCAACACGTTACTTGATGTCGTGGGAGACTCTGCTGTTCTTGGCCTGTATAGCTACCTCTGCTGCTCCGCGGTTTTCCTGTTTATGCGGTAGCTTTCTGTAATGTCCAAGAGTTCTTCTATCTCTGACACAACATTCTGGATATCCCTGCTGATATTTTTCTGCCTTCCTATGAGCAGTTGCATTTGGCGAAGGGCTTTCTTGCACTTTCTAAGCGATTCCTTCTCTGAAAGTTGCATCTTCAAGATGAACTCTTGTCTAGGAGAACTAGTGTTGTTCTCATATGCTTCTGCATTATTTTCTGCTGGGTGACAGCATAACGCCACACTTCTCAATTTCTTTTCATTCTCGACACTAGGCCCGGAAGATCGTAGAGAATTCACTGGTGATCGATGTTCTTTCGATGTCCTTCCAAAGATCGATTCCATCTCCTCTGCTGCTGTGTTGGCTGGTGTCTCCAGTTTGATTGGCCATCAGCTTAAAGCCGTATTCTGTGTCCGAAAATGTAGTCGCACTTCATGTTGACCTCGAGGGTGCCTTTGCAGGCAGTAAGGTCCTCGTGAGGGATAACGCAAGACCTTATAAGTACTTGCGTTCAGGGCCTGGTCGGGCATCAATCTGGATATAGGATCAACGGAACCTACATTGTCAACTTAATGGGGACGAGGCACTGAGCGTTCTCTCAGCCCTGCCAGGGGTTTAGCGGAACGGAGACAGCGGTGGCATTAGCTTGAAAGCCATTTTGAGAGGGATATCACTCCCTCCTACTCAGGTAACAAAATACCATAGCTGTCAGCCCATAGCATCAATCCAAATCCGTTATCCAAATTATATTCCAGTATACACGCCAGGGTCAAGGTCTCCTTGATTGGGGAATTCATGGGGCCATCGCTACCCAGACTCCGTCTGTCTGTAGAGCACCTCACTCAAGCAACTGGCAGCATCAGTTTGCCATGTCGCAAAGACGTCGTCGGGTCGTCGTTGGCCCTTTTGTAGCATGTCCCCGGTCTTCGCCGCTCCTGGTCGGGGGCTGCTTATTTTTCACAGCTAACCTATAGGTAGTTCAGATATCCACCATCTGCTGACCCCGATAGTACCATGAGCTCGGCCCTATTAACACAATGAGCCTAAACGATGCAATTCTTTTGTTATTACAATTTATCAAAAATATATATTTTCTTGTGTGAATTTATTTTCCCAATTGCCAACAATTTAAATTAATATGAGTTTTTTTCTCTTTCACCAAAAGATTTTTTTTTTGTGTGATCACCATCATTCCGCAACAAATTGAAGTCGAAATGTGTATTGACGAAATAACGGCCACATTCAAACAAGGCAATCATAAAATAAATTGCTTTCACAAAGAGTAATGAAAGCAGCATTGGCTTTGGCCAATAATATTACAAAAAAAAATTGGCTAAAATTATAATCATTTCAAATCTGTTTGTATGGATGTGCGTAATCCAATCTCTCACATACGGGACTAGATTCAAACCGCAATTGCAACTCGGCATCTGAGTCTAGTATGTGTTATCATTATGTGTTGACATGCAATAAAAAGGGCAGGGCCAGCCATACACATTCACACGCATTCACACATTTTACGAAAAAATTCAAACACACCCATAAAAACCCCAAAAAAGAATTTCAAGTCAAATTATTATGCATTTGAAAATTATATAGATTTATTGAACCGCAAATGCATAAATATCGCATGCATGGTGCTACGCTACGAGGATGTGTATGATAAAGTTGTTAAATGTATTGCGCCACCGGGCAAAGGAATATTTTAATGAATAATCCGAAAAAAAAAAAATAAAATTTAACTGCGAAAAGGCCAAAGCATCAGAAATAAAAACAAGTAAAAAGGCATCGGCCGAGCCGAACTTTGGATACCCACCACCTCGGGTATATATGAAAACCCCCTTTCGTCACAATCTGATGAAAATTGGATAACTTATGCACCCAAATTCAGCACGGACATTGAGTGGTCTAATATATATGTCACTTTCAATTTTGTAGAACAAAATATTGCTCTCTTTGCAGATAAATCGAGTTATAAACCCATCTGAACCATATTAAGGTCGGATATCGTGAGGCTCAAAAAAACTCACTGTTTCAAATTTCAGTGAACTCTGGTAATAGTTAAAGCTTTTATGGGCTTCAGTCCCTTTATCGGCAGATCGGTCAATATGGCAGCCATATCTAAATATAGTCCGATCTGAACCATATTTAGGTCGGATGTTGGGAGGTCTAAACCTACTCACTGTTTCAAATTTCACGGAAATCGGGTAATAAATAAAGCTTTTATTGGCTTCAGACCTCTTATCGGCAGATCGGTCTATATGGCAGCTATATCTAAATATAGTCCGATTGGAACCATATTCAGGTCAAGTTTCAGGAGGCTAAAATAACTCACTAATTCAAATTTTAGCGAAATCGGTTAAAAAATAATGCTTTTATGGCCTTCAGACCCTCTATCGGGAGATCGGTCTATATGACAGCTATATCTAAATATAGTCTGATCTGAACAATACTTAGGTTAGATAACGGAAGGCATAAAATAATTCACTGTTGCAAAATTTCAAAGAAATCGTGTAATAAATAAAGCTTTTATGGCCTTCGGTCTATATGACTGCTATATGTAAATATAGTCTGATCTGAACCATATTTAGGTCGGATGTTGGGAGGTCTTAACCTACCCACTGTTTCAAATTTCAGCGAAATCGGATAAAAAATAAAGCTTTTATTGGCTTCAGACCTCTTATCGGCAGATCGGTCTATATGGCAGCTATATCTAAATATAGTCCGATCTAAACCATTTTTAGGTCAGTTGTCGGGAAGCCTTAAACTACTCACTGTTTCAAATTTCACGGAAATCGGGTAATAAATAAAGCTTTTATTGGCTTCAGACCCCTTATCGGCAGATCGGTCTATATGGCAGCTATATCTAAATGTAGTCCGATCTGAACCATATTTAGATCGGTTATCAGGAGGCTAAAAATAACTCACTGTTTCAAATTTTAGCGAAATCGGTTAAAAAATAAAGCTTTTATGGGCTTCAGACCCTTTATCGGCAGATCGGTTTATATGACAGCTGTGTCTAAATATAGTCCAATTCATACTATATTTTGGTCGGATGTTGGGAGGCTTAAAACTGCGCACTGTTCCAAACATCAGCGAAATCAGATAAAAAATAAAGCTTTTATGGCCTTCAGACCCTCTATCGGGAGATCGGTCTATATGACAGCTATATCTAAATATAGTCCGATCTGTACTATATTTTGGTCGGATGTTGGGAGGCTTAAAACTGCGCACTGTTCAAAATTTCAGCGGAATCGTGTAATAAATAAATCTTTAATGGCCTTCAGAGCCTTTATGGGGAGATCGGTCTATATGACAGCTATATCTAAATATAGTCCGATCTGATCCATATATAGTTCAGATATCGGGAGGCTAAAAATAACCCACTGTTGCTAAATTCAGGGAAATCGGGTAATAAATAAAGCTTTTATGGCCTTCAGATCCTTAATCGGCACATCGGTCTATATGACAGCTATATCTAAATATAGTCCGATCTGAACCAAAAGATAGGTCAGATATCGGGAGGCTTAAAATAACCCACTGTTGCAAATTTCAGCGAAATTGGGGAATAAATAAAGCTTTTATGGGCTTCAGACCCTTTATCGGCAGATCGGTATATATGGCAGCTATATGTAAATATAGTCCGATATAGACCATATTTAGGTCAGATATCGGGAAGCCTAAAACAACTCGCTGTCTCAAGTTTCAGCGAAATCGGATGTAAAATAAAGTTTTTATGGGCATTATACCCTTTATCGGAAAATCTGTCTATATAGCAGCTATATCCAAATATGGTTCGATTTCGTCCGTTCAAGAACTTAATCAGCGTTAATCAAAAAGACGCATCTGTGCCAAATTTCAGCTCAATATCTCAATTTTTGAAGCCTGTAGAGTGATTACAACAGACGGACGGACAGACGGATAGACGGACAGACACACGGACATCGTTAAATCGTCTTAGAATTTTACGACGATCCGAAATCTTTTTCGAAAATCGGAAATTTATATTTCGATGTGTTGCAAACGGAATGACTAATTGAATATACCCCTATCCTACGGTGGTGGGTATAAAAATAAATTGGAACACAAACATTCTGCTAAGAACCATGCATGCGAACATTATACATGTAAATGCATGCATTCTTTTTGTACCCTCCCCCATAGGATGGGGGTATACTTATTTCGTCATTCTGTTTATAGCACCACGAAATATTTTAAGTCGAACTAGCCATGTCCGTCCGTCCACCCGTCTGTCTGTCCAAAGCACGCTAACTTTCGAAGAAGTAAAACTAACCGCAAATTTTCCACAAATACTTCTTATTAGTGTAGGTCGGTTAGGATTATAAATGGGCCATTTGGGTCCACGTTTTGATATAGCTGTCATATAAACCTATGTGGGGTCTTGACTTCTTGAGCCGCTGTAGGACACAATTCCTATCCGATTAAGCTGAAAAATGCACGACGTGTTTTGTTATGAATTCCAACAACTGTGCTGAAAGCGTTGACATAAGTCATTGTGTCAAATTTCAGCGAAATCGGATTATAAATGTGCCTTTTATGGGGCCCAGAATTTAAACCGAGTGATCGGTCTATATCCAAATCTGAACTGATTTGAACCAAACCAAAGAAGGTTATAGAACCTAACCCAAGTCACTTATTGCGCCTTTCATGGGCCCAAAACCTTAAATCGAGAGATCAGTTTTTATGGTAGCTATATTCAAATCTGGACCGGTTTGGGCCAAATTGCAGAAATCGGACAATAAATGCGCCTTGTTTTTGGCCCAAAACCTTAAATCAAGAGATCGGTCAATTTGGCAGCTGTATCCAAATCTGGACCGATCTGAGCCAAATTGAAGAAGAATGTCGAAGGGCCTAACTCAACCCACTGTCCCAAATTTCGGCGACATCAGACAATAAATGCTCCTTTTATGGGCCCAAAACCTTAAATCGTGAGATTGGTTTATGTGGCAGCTATATTCAAAATGGACCGATCTGGGCGAAATTAAAGAAAAATGTAGAGTGGTCTAACGCATCTCACGTTCCCAAGTTTCAGACAAATCGGATAATAAATGTTACTTTTATGGGCCTAAGACCCTAAATTTGCGGATCGGTCCATATGGCAGCTATATCCAAATCTGGACCGATCTGAGCCAAATTAAAAAAGAATGTCGAGTACCCTATCGCAACTCACTGTTCCAAATTTCAGCAAAATAGGATAATAAATGTGGCTTTTATAGGCCTAAAACCCTAAATCGGCGAATCGGTCTATATGGGGTCTATATCAAGCTATAGTCCGATATAGCCCATCTTCGAACTTAACCTGTTTAGGGAAAAAAAAGAATCTGTACAAAGTTTCAACTCAATATCTCTATTTTTAAAAACTGTAGCGTGATTTCAACAGACAGACGGACGGACATGGCTAGATCGCCTTAGATTTTTATGATGATCTAGAATATATATACTTAATAGGGTCGGAAATGGATATTTCGATGTGTTGCAAACGGAATGACAAAATGAATATACCCTCATCCTTCGGTGGTGGGTATACAATGTGATCGTTTGAATTGGTAACACTTCGTGTCAGCCACCTTGTAGACTGTACCGTCGCAATCTGGAAAAGATCCAGGTAGCTCAGTAACTACACACATGGTATTAGACGTGCAGCCCTCGTTTTCTTTCTTATCAATTGCCGCCTTAACTAAACCGTCCTTTTTATACCCTCCACCATAGGATGTGGGTATACTAACTTTGTCATTCCGTTTGTAACTCTTCGAAATATTCGTCTAAGACCCCCTAAAGAATATATATTCTTGATCGTTATGACATTGGAAGTCGATCAAGCCATACAATAACTTACTAAGCAGATTTTGCGTTTCTATGGAGAAAAATGCTATCCCCGATTAGCTAAGCGGTTTGTCCTATCAAGGTGTATCTATCCCCGATTGTAAATGACATTGTTGGTAAGCATATAAAATAGAAAACATATTAGCCATCATTTAATCTGAATGGCAATGATTAAAAGAGGACAAACGCAATATACGTCCTTGAATGCGACAAATAGCTACGATAGATTGACAGAAAAAAGAAAAAAAAAAGCTAATCTTATCTTTAGTTTTTTTGGAATAGGTTGTTTCGCCGCAGTATTTTGAATGACTGCCATACAGTTGTCCAATTAGGGTTAGCCTTTCCGTTAACCATTCCCCGAGCCCAATTAAGGTAGTGTCTCTCGTTTATTGTGACAATTTTAGGATGCATCACACCAATCCACTCAATTAACTGAGTACGTGATATTAATCTTCTTGAAAGGGCAACGGCCGAAGGCCTAGGGGAGGCCTTCATAGGTATTAAAAATCAAAGCGAAAATCATTGTCTAGAACTTCGAACAAGTCGGATAATTATTGAGACCTGAGGGAGTAAGGTTTAGGTTGAATAGGTAGCCCACTATGAAGGGTGAATTCGAAGTTCTGAACTAGCAGTCTACCCCACTGTGATACGCCAGTAAGAAAAAGAAATTTAGGCGAAAATTTAAAACAGAAGTGTAAAATTTAAGATATATATCAAGTAAAAGCGTGCTAAGTTCAGCCGGACCGAATCTTATATACCCCCCACCATGGATCGCATTTGTCAAGTTCTTTTCCCGGCATCTCTTTTTAGGCAAAAAAAGGATACAAGAAAAGAGTTGCTTTGCTATAAGAGCGATATCAAGATATGGTCCGGTTCGGACAACATTTAAATTAAATTAAATGTTGAAGGCCTGTGTAAAATGTCAGCCAATTCGAAAAAGAATTGCACCCTTTGGGGGCTCAAGAAGTAAAATAGAGAGATCGATTTATATGGGAGCTGCATCCGGCTATAGACCGATTCAGACCATAATAAACACGTATGTTGACGGTCATGAGAGGATCCGTCGTACAAAATTTGAGGCGAATCGGATAATAATTGAGACCTCTAGAGGCTCAAGAAGTCAAGATCGCAGACCGGTTTGCTTGGCAGCTATATCAGGTTACGAACCGATTTGAACATTATTTGACACAGTTGTTGGATATCATAACAAAATACATCGTGCAAAAATTCATTCGAATCGGATAAGAATTGCGCCCTCTAGAGGCTCAAGAAGTCAAAACCCAAGATCGGTTTATATGGCAGCTATATCAGGTTATAGACCGATTTCAGTTATACTTGGCACAGATGTTGGATATCATAACAAAATAATTCCTGCAAAAATTCATTCACATCGGATAAGAATTGCGCCCTTAGAGGCTCAAAAAGTCAAGACCCAAGATCGGCTTATATGACAGCTATATCAGGTTATGGACCGATTTAAACCATACTTGACACAGTTGTTAAAAGTCATAATAAAATACGTCATGCAAAATTTCAGCCAAATCGGAGATGTATTGCTACCTCTAGAGGCTCAAGAAATCAAGACCCAAGATCGGTTTATATAGCAACTATATCAGGTTATAAACCGATATTAACCATACCTGGCACAGTTTTTGGATATTATAACAAAATAATTCGTGGAAAATTTCATTCCAATCGGATAAGAATTGCGCCCTCTAGAGGCTCAAGAAGTCAAGACCCAGGATCGGTTTATATGGCAGCTATATCAGGTCATTGGCCGATTTGAACCTATTTTGGGGGAGTTGTAGGAAGTCATAGCGAAACACGTCGTGCAAAATTTCATTTTAATCGGACGAGAATTGCGCCCTCTAGAGGCTCAAGAAGTCAAGACCCAAGATCGGTTTATATGGCTGTCATATCAAAACATGGACCGATTTGGCCCATTTACAATCCCAAACGACCTACACTAATAAAAAAACTTCCGAAAAACTTCAAGCGGCTAGATTTTCTCCTTCGACAGTTACCGTGCTTTCGACAGACAGACGTACGGACGGACGGATTGACTAAAAATTACATGACGATCAAGAATATATATACTTTATGGGGTATCAGACGCATATTTCGAGGTGTTACAAAAACAAAATGACGAAATTAGCATACCCCCATCCTTTGGTGGAGGGTATAAAAATAACTGTAGGCAAAAAGGTTAAGCAGAAGTATAAAATTTATGAATATAAGAAGAGAGTAGGGAGCAAGGAGGCCACCATAGCGCAGAGGTTGGCCGCCTATAACGTTGAACACCCGGGTACGAGTCCATCAGAAAAAAAATTCCAGAGGTGGTTTTGCCCTGTAATGCTGGCGACATTTGTGAGTTACTATGCTATGAAAAAACTTCTCTCCAAAAGGTGTGGTACGCCGTTCGGACGCAGCAATAAAAAGGAGGCACCTTATCATTGAGCTTAAAACTTGAATCGGACTGCACTCACTGATATGTGAGAAATTTGCCCCTGTTCATTAATGGGATGTTCATTTGAGTTCCCGGAACATAAGTCCACGCTCATCTGAGTGTCTACTCGGTGGGTGCCCATTGGTTCAAAAAAAAATTAATCAACGCACAGATGTTATCAACCACAAATATTCATAAATCAACAACAGTTATTTTGTGCAGAAACGTACGAAACTATCCCCAGGCTGATGTCTAGTGCACAGATTTTTTGAAGACTGCAAATAGTTTTTGTGTGCTGCTGAGAATCGAACCTTTGTTCTATCTGTCCCATGGTTGTGTGTTTAAAAAAGCGTTATCACATTGCCCCGCAGACACCCATTTACATACAGGGTGGCTGATGAATATTGCTACAATGATGAATATTGCTACATTTTTTTTTCGGTGTATGGAATACATTTTTCTTTTATTCATGTTAAATTAAATTATTAAATTAATTATTAAATTATTATTAATTAAATTAATTAATTAATTAATTAAATTAATTATTAAATTATTATTATTAAATAGAAAAAAAGTTATTACATTTTTTTTGGTAGCGGCTTTCATCAGCCACCCTGTACAATGTCTAATAGTCATTAAAACTTATGGTGGCTATACACAGACATGTTGCAGGGATGATGTTCCTAATGGTCGATCTATGAAATTGACAACGTTAGTTCACAAAGTCAGCACCACATATTGTCAGTATTTTCAACAACGCCTGCATAGATAATGGCACCATTGGAGCATGGGGTGCTATGTGCTCAGAAAAATTATCCATAGCACAGTATGGACACCTGGAGCAACGGTCGACGCCCACACTAGTGTCTATTGGGAAAGTGCCAACCAGTGATCCTGCTTTGGCAGTTTTATCTAACAAGTATTGCTGCAAAATATTGAGTGACAAGCACACGTTCGAACGTTAGAATGCTTCCTACAGCCAAATCGACATGAAACGACAGGTTTTCAAAGAAATGAGAATGCACATACAGAAGTTGTTCTATAGTCTCTTCTTCTTCGATGTCCCCACAGCTTCTGCAAAAGTCGTTGCTGGCAACCTTCTGTCTGTCAGCATGTTTTCCGATTAGACAGTGAACTGTCATGACGGACACAATGACTGAGACGTCTGTTCTAGCCAATGACAGCAAAGTCTAGATTAGACCACATAGTTTTGCAATGCTCACAGCCCTCTCATTTTGAAAATCTATCAATCGTTGCCCTTCGGACCTGGTCCTGAAAACTAAGCTTACATGTCCCTAGAGACATGCCCACAGATTTCTGTATACCTGGAATGTGTAAAGTAGTTCCCAGTCTCGCAAGCTCTTCTGCTTTAGAACTCCCTGGGATATCTCTGTGGCCCGGCACCTAGAACAGGTGAATTTTGAACTGTTCAGCCATCTTGTTGAGAGATCTTTGACAGCCGTGGGCGGTTTTTGTGTTCAGAAATACATTATCCAAGGATTTAATGGCTGGCTGTCTGAGAATATTTTTATGCCAATCGTCGTAATGACATTATATCTTAGCCATTCCACCACTTCCTTAATTGCAAGGATCTCTGCTTGATACACACTGCAGTGGTCGGGTAACCTTTTCGGTATGACAAGTTTTAGATCTTTACAGTACACTACAAAGCCCACCTGGTCGTTTAGTTTGGAACCATCCGCATAGAAGTCTATGTAACTTCTGTTACCAGGGATATCGTCGTTCCAATCGGTTCTATCAGGAATAGTGGTACAGTAATTTTTATCAAAAAGTGACACAGGTAGGGTGTAATCCACATTACCTGGAACATCGGATATTGTATCAAGAATAACACAGTGTCCGTATGCGCCACATGAGCAATGAGAAAGCTCCCTAAACCTCATGGCAGTGGTTGCTGCAATTTGGATAGCCACAATGTCCAGAGGGATAGGTGCAGATATAAATCCGCCCCATCCCACTATGAACGTACACCTCAGCCAGTAATCGGCTTGTTGTGCGCTCTAAAAACTATGAAGTAGCCTCTAAAACTATTCTATAAAGTGCTGATTTTCTCCATCAGAGCGTGTGTAGCAGTCTCGCTAAGGTGATGGTTAATCTTGATTACCTCAATCATTCGTGTCCCTGTTCGTTAAGCTGTATTGGGACTCCATTCCATGTACCGCCTGATTTTTCAATACTAGGATCTTTGCATTCCAAATCTTTAGTAAATGGGCTTTTTGGGAGTAGGTGATGGTACCATCATCGGCTCCCAGTTCGTTGGGTTGCATTGAGTCTCCTATCGCTGCGCTGCCTAATGTTTCAATATTAGGATCTTTACCAATCCCAGTATGGGTGATGGGTCCGTCGTCGGGTTCCTGTTTGTTAGGCTGTGTTGGGTCTCTCGCCACTGCACTGCCTGCTATTTTATTATCTTTAGGATCTTTGCTTCTCCTAGTCTTTCCAATATTGAGAGATGCTGTGATTGTTTCGTTGTCGGCCCCCTCTTTGTTGGGCGGTGTTGAGTCACCTGCCACTGATAAGGCATCCAGAGGCATAAGATGCGGCATTAAATACAGTACATCAGATGGTGTCGTCCTCAGTGCGGCTGTGATGCACTAAAAAGCCATCCTTTGGCTCCGGTTTAGTATTGAGCAGAAGATGGATTTTTGAAGCGTCGTCCACCCGACCACAACACCATATAGCATTATAGATCTGACAACTGCTGTATATACCCAATGCATGACACGCGCTATAAGTACGCAACTTTTGCCAATGGCTCTCTTGCAGGTGTATAGGGCAAGAGTGGCCTTTCTTGCCCTTTCCAAAATGTTGAATTTGAAGTTCAATTTCCTGTCCAGCAAAACACCCAGGTATTTTGACCTTTCGGTAAATGGAACATTCTCTCCACTTGTATCTCCTGCTGAAAAGAACTACTTCTGTCTTGCACGGATTTATAACTAGACCATTTTCGGTAGCCCACTTTGCTGTTGCACGTCGATCTTCCTGAAGTATATCTCTTAGAGTGCTGGGAAATGTTCCCCTAACCGTAATTGCCACGTCATCAGCATACGCGACCACTTTTACTCCTTTTTCTTCCATAGACAATAATATATTGTTAATGGCTATATTCCAAAGTGGAGGGGGACAGTAAACCTCCTTAAAGTGTTCCTCTGTTGACCCATCTTTTTAGATCCACAGATCCCAAGCCTGCCGCAATGCATCTTTTAGTAAGTAAGTTATTAATAAACTTTCTTACGGTAGAGTTGATGCCTAAAAACTCCAACTCATTCATGATTGACGTCGGTTTTACAATATTGAAAATGTCAAGAAATGCTACCATTGCATATTCCTTGACAGCGAGAGAACCCTCTATGTAGCCGAGCAGGTACTGAAGGGCTGTTTCAGTGGATTTGCCTTTACTATATGCATGCTGCTGGCACGACAGGCGATCTCCAGGGATCTTTGACCTAAGTTATGTTTTGATCAACCTCTCAAGAGTCTTCATCATAAAGGATGGCAGACTAATAGCACGCCTTCGTGTGGTCGGATTTTCTTGCTTTCGGAATGAAAATGACCTTCGTGTCCCTCCATCCCACAGGTATAAGTCTATCAGACAAAGCTTGTAATTCAACTGGTGATTTATCTTAGGGGCCTGGCCACTTAAAGGAGTCGAAACTTCTTATCGCCCAAAGGATTTTCGGATCAGACACAATTTCTCAGTTTTTCAGGATCAATTTTGAAGATCTTCAAGTTTTCTTAGCAGCTAAAGTTGATGTACCAAGTTTTACATTCATGAAGTAATTAGCAAAATTCTTTTAACATCAAGCAATTATTGAAGACGCTCAATTTTTCCCATACTCACCAATCCGACTGCCAAATTATAGGCTAATAATGTAACCGCTGTGACAATATAACATTTCATCGCTTCACCACAATCATATTGACAAAATGCCATGTTGTTACATGTTTAGCCGCGCCCATAGATGCGAACCGCATACTCATTTAAATCAATTTTTAATTTATGACTTTGCATACACATCTGTGTTGTTCAGTGCGTATTTAATGGGGTATTGTGGGTGAAACTCGTCACTATAACAATAATTTCCTCGCATTAGAATTTAGTTCGATTATTGAGGCCATTAAAATAATAAACTTCATTGAATTCTAAAACATAGCATTTAAGAATGATAATTACAAAAATTTCGTACATAAATGGCTATTCGTTTTTTATACCCTCCACCATAGGATGGGGGTATACTAATTTCGTCATTCTGTTTGTAACTACTGGAAATATTCATCTGAGACTCCATAAAGTATATATATTCTTGATCGTTGTGACATTTTATGTCGATCTAGCCATGTCCGTCCGTCCGTCTGCCTGTCGAAATCACGCTAACTTTCGAAGGAGTAGAGCTAGCCGCTTGAAATTTTGCACAAATACTTTTTATTAGTGTAGGTCGGTTGGCATTGTAAATGGGCCATATCGGTCCATGTTTTGATATAGCTGTCATATAAACCGATCTTGGCTCTTGACTTCTTGAGCCTCTTGAGGGCGCAATTCTTATCCGATTGGAATGAAATTTTGCACGTATGATATCCAACAACTGTGTCAAGCATGGTTCAAATCGGTTCATAGCCTGATATAGCTGTCATATAAACAGATCTAGGGACTTGACTTCTTGAGCTTCTGGAGGGCGCAATTCCTATCCGATTTAACTGAAAATTTGTATGACTTATTTTATTCTTACTTTCAACTACTATGTCAAATAAGGTTCAAATCGGTTCATAACCTGATATAGCTGCCATATAAACCGATCTGGAATCTTGACTTGTTGCGCCTCTAGTGGTCGCAATTATTATCCGCTTTGCCTGAAATTTTGTACGACGGATCCTCTCATGACCATCAACATACGTGTTTATTATGGTCTGAATCGGTCTATAGCCTGATACAGCTCCCATATAAATCGTTCTCTCTATTTTACTTCTTTTGCTCCCAAAGGGCGCAATTCTTATTCGAATTGGCTGACATTTTACGCAGGTCTCCAACATATAATTTAATTGTGGTCCAAACCGGACCATATCTTGATATCGCTCTAATAGCAGAGCAAATCTTTTCTTATATCCTTTTTGCCTAAGAAGAGATGCCGGGAAAAGAACTCGACAAATGCGATCCATGGTGGAGGGTATAAAAGATTCGGCCCGGCCGAACTTAGCACGCTTTTACTTGTTTTTTTTTTTTGCAATAATTATTTTTGCCGTTATGTACAAACAAATTGTTTTGACATTATTTCGTTTAATGCTCACTCACTATTTAGGCGTTTAATTTTTTCCCCTCACCCAAGGGTTAAGAGGTTGCGGCTATTCAATTAGTTATGTGGTGGCAGCATAAATTGTTACATCAGCAATGGGTTTGCTCTTTTCCAAATAGTACTGTGGGTTAATTTAGAAAGCCACTTAACGGTCCACCAATTACTTTTGCAATTTCTCAAAAATCACGGCATATCTTTAGGCGCTTTTTAGGAAGAGTGTTTGATCATTTCGAATGGCTTATGCGCAGGCAGCTTACACAAACATTGGGCAAATTTAAACGGTTGCAGTAAGATAAATCGTGTTAAGTTGGACAGGCCCAAAATACCCTCCACCAAATTCTTTGGAACCTTTATAGACAGAACATGATTACGCTTGGTTAGGTTTAAGTGGCAGTCTGCCATCAGACCCACATTGAAGTTTTCGTCCATTGTGATACCACAGGAACAGTAGAAAGAATATGCCTTCTAGTTCCTACAATTAAACCATCCAGATAGCTTTAAAAAGCCCAATAACTTGCGAATTTTAATATCAACTACATCAAACAAGTTCTCAAAGAAATGCGAACCTGAAGTGGAAATCCTGACTGCCATTGCAGGACACACACAGCAGATGTCCTATAGTCACTTCTTCCTCGACATCCTCACGGCTTTAGCAAACTTCGTTACTGGCAACCTTCTGTCTGTCAGCATGTTTTCCGATCAGACAGTGACCTGTAATGAATGACGCAAAAACTGAGACGTCTGTAAAAGCCAGTGACAGCAAAGCGGTGGACCTCTTTAAGTCTAAAATAGGCCACATAATTTTGTAGTATTCACAACTCACACTTTGTGACCATTTGTCACTCGTGACCTTCGGGTCAGATCCTGAAGACTAACATGTTCCCAGCGGCACAGTCTTGGACTGACGCAACCCTAGTATTGCCGCCTGGAAGATCATGTTACACGGATGGATCAAAGCTAGGGGACAGAGTGGGCCTGGGGGTTTACATTGAGAACCCAGGGACTGAGATCAGTTTTAGACTGCCTGACCACAATACGGTACTGCAGGCGGAGTTCCGGGCGTTCATGGAATGCGTGAGGTGGTGTGGTACTAACGCGAGTACTTCGAGTGTGAATACCTTTACGGACAGTAACATGGCTATAAGGGCAATAATAACCAGAAGGGTAAGGTCACGAATAGTCTTGAAGTGCAAAAAGGAGATTAACGCCTTCTCTAAGAATGGCACAATCCGCATCGTTTGGTTGCTGGGCCATAACGGAGTAAGGGGAAATGAAAGGACGGACGATTTGACGGTAAAGGCCAGAGAACTACCGTCGATAAACTTGGTTAACCCGAACCCCTGGGGTCGAAGCAGTCCTAGTTAGGGGCGTGGGCGACGAATGCGCCATGCAACATTGTGGAACAGCGAAACGGTCGGTAGGGTGGCGAAAATCCTATGGGGAGATCCAGGTCATGAGAAGACGAGGCTATTGCTGAAATGAAATAAGAAGGTGGTCAGTGTAGCTTTCGGTATCATAAAGGGACACATAGGAGTACGAGCTCAATTATGTAAAATCGGTGCGGCAAGTGATGGGATGTGTAGAGTATGCGGGGAAGATGATTAGACGTTGGAGCATTTCCTATGTCATTGCCCTGCTTTGGCGTTAAACAGATACCGGTACTTAAATGGAGACA
This sequence comes from Stomoxys calcitrans, assembly GCF_963082655.1. Taxonomy (NCBI): domain Eukaryota; kingdom Metazoa; phylum Arthropoda; class Insecta; order Diptera; family Muscidae; genus Stomoxys; species Stomoxys calcitrans. The sequence goes on from NC_081553.1 coordinate 116,745,037, forward strand.
CAATACCAGACACAAACCAACTTAGGGGGAGTGGTATGGAAAACAATTAAGGATTTTGTAAGTAGCACTGAATTCTTAACTTAAAATGTTCTTTTTTGAGGTTAGTTTTTAGTTTTTAGAGCGCACAATAAGCCGATTACTGGCTTAGGTGTATGTCCATAGTGACATAGGGCCGACTAATATCTCCATCCTTTTTTCAACCTAACCTAACCTACATTTCGCTAAAGACTTGCCCACTGATTCAAATTCGCCTGACATGTGTAAGGTAGTTCCTAGTCTTACAAGCTCGTCTGCTCTACCATTCCCTGTGATATCTATGTGACCCGGCATGCAGAGCAGTCGAGTGCGGTTTTTCAATTCAGAAATACGTTCTCCAAGGATTTAATGGCTGTCTGATATGATATTTATTCCTATCGTCGTTATGGCATTTCATCTGAGCCATTCCACCACATCCATAATTGCAAGGATCTGCGCTTCATACAAACTACAGTAGTCGGGTAACATTATCGATATGACCAGTCCTTATTATTCCAAGTCCGCCCCAAAGCCAACATGGTTGTTTAGTTTGGAACTATCCGTATAGAAGTCAATGTAACTTCTATTACCATTAATATTGTAGTTCCAATCGGTTCTATAAAGAATAGAGGTACAGTACTTTTTATCAAAACGCGGCTCAGACAATGTGTAATCCGTACTGCCTGGAACATCGGACATTTTATCAAGAATAACATAGAGTCCGTAGGCGCCTCATGACCAAAGAGAAAGCTCCCATTTTCTTACAGCAGTTGTTGCTACAATGTCCGAAGGCATTAGATGTAGCATTAAATTCAGTGTATCAGATGGTGTCGTCCCCAGTGCGACTTTGATACACAAACAAGTCAACCTCTGAATTCGGCTTAGTATTTAACAGTATGTGGCCATTTGAAGCGCCGTTCACCAGACCACAACATCTTGTAAAGGGTGATTTTTTAGCTATTGAATTTTGGCAAGACTGGTTTAAACAGCTCACACACTTTTCGTGTTATGTTTCACTGTCAAACATCTGCAGTTTGGTCTATAATTTAACCATGAATCGTCTTACAAAGGAACAACGCTTGCAAATCATTGAATTTTATTATCAAAATGCGTGCATCGTTAAGAAAGTTCATCGTGCGCTCATTTTTGCTCATTTTTGGTTCAATGGGTACGTAAAAAAGCAGAATTGTCGATTTTGGAGTGAAGATCAGCCAGAAGCATTGCAAGAGCTGCCAATGCATCCTGAAAAAGTCATAGTTTGGAGCGGTTTATGGGCTGGTGGCATCATTGGGCCATACTTCTTCAAAGATGATGCGAATCGTAACGTAACTGTGAATGGTGAGCCCTTTCGTGAGATGATATCCAACTATTTGTTTGCTCAAAATGCAAGAGCTTGACTTGCATGACATGTGGTTTCAACAAGACGGTACCACATGACACACAGCACGCGTAAGAATGGCCTTTTTGAGAGGCGAGTTCGGTGAACACTTTTTTCACGTTCGGGACCGGTCAATTGGCCGCCTAGATTTAACGCCTGTAGACTATTTTTTGTGGGGCTATGTTTATGCTCTAGTTACCTCTTGTAGGTAACTAGTACCTCCTGCTGAAAAGAACTACTTCTGTCCTGTAAAGATTAACGCCTAGTCTACTTTTGGTAGCCCACTTCGCTGTAACATGTGGAGCTTCCCGAAGTATATCTCTAAGAGTGCTGGGAAACCGCAGTAGCCACATCATCAGCATACGCGACCACTATTACATATTTCTCTTCCAGAGACAATCATATATTGTAAATGTCTATATTTCAAAGTGGCGGAGACAGTACAACTCTTTTAGATGACCCTCTGCCGATCCAACTTTTTAAATCTGCATAGATGGGTGTCCCTCAGCCGTAATGGATCATTTAGCTGGTAAAGGGTGATACTATTGTTCGGTTCGGTGTACAATATGTTCGGCTCTCACAAATTTTTTCGCGATTTTTATACCCTCCACCATAGGATGGGGGTATACTAATTCCGTCATTCTGTTTGCAACTACTCGAAATATTCGTTTCAGACCCCATAAAGAATATACTCCTGATCGTCATGACATTTTACGTCGATCTAGCCATGTCTGTCTCTCTCTCCGTCCGTCCGTCAGTCTGTCTGTCGAAAGTACGCTAACTTTTGAAAGAGTAAAGCTAGCCACTTGAAATTGTGCACAAATACTTCTTATTAGTGTAGGTCGTTTGGGGTTATAAATGGGCTATATCGGTTCATGTTTTGTTATAGCTGTCATATAAACCGATCTTGTATCTTGACTTCTTAAGCCACTAGAGGACACAATTCTTTTCCGATTTGGCTGAAGAGGTATTTTACTCTAACTTCCAACAACTCTGTTGAGTATGGCTAAAATCGGTCCATAACCTGATATACAATAGCTGTCTTGTAAACCTATCTGGGGTCTTGACTTCTTGAGCGTCTAGAGGGTGCAATTCCTATTCGATTTGGCTGAAATTTTGCCCGAAATGATTATTATGACTTCCAACAACTGTGCTAATTATTGTTCAAATCGGACCATAATATAGCTGCCATATAAACCGATCTTGACTTCTTATGCCACTAGAGAGCGCAATTTTTATCCGATTTGGCTGAAATTTTGCAAGAGGTGTTTCGTTATGACTTCTAACAATTGTGCCAAACATGGTTCAAAACGATCCATAACCTGATATAGCTGCCATTTAAATTGATCTGAGATCTTGACTTCTTGAGCCTCCAGAGGGAGTAATTATTATCCGATTTGAATTTTGCACATATACTTAATTGATGTAGGTCGTTGGTGATTCCAAATGGGCCACATCGATCAAATTTAGATATAGCTCTCATATAAATCGATCTCGTCCTAAAAGGCGCAATTGTTAACCGGTTGGGCTAAAATTTAGCGTGCATTGTTCTGTTGCAACTTCCAACAACAGTTAAAATCGGTCTATAACTTGACATAGCTCCCATATAACCCGATCTCCTGATTTCATATCTTGAGTTCCTGCAAGCTGCAATTTGTGTCCGAATTAGCTAAATTTGTGCTTGTAGTGTCCTGTTGCGACTTCTAATAACCGTGCCAAGTATGGTTAAAATCGGTCTATAACTTGACATAGCTCCCATATAACCCGATGTCCCGATTTGATTTCTTGAGCACTTACAAGCCACAATTTTTGTCCGATTTGGCTGAAATTTTGCATACAGTGTTCTGTTATGACTTACTTCACTTCATAAAGTTCAAAACGGTCTATAACCTGATATAGCTCCCATATAAACCAATCTCCCGATTTGATTTCTTGAGCCATTATAAGCTTCAATTTTCGTCCGATTTGGCTAAAATTTTGCACGTGGTGTTCTATTATGACTTTCCACTACTTTGTCAAGTACGGTTCAAATCAGTCTATATAGCTCCCACATAAACCGGTCTGTCGATTATCCTTGTTCGGTTCCTAGACTAAATTTAGTTTGTAAAAATTTTTTAGCAGAATCCATGGTGGTGGGTTCCCAGGATTCGTCCCGGCCGAACTTTACACGCTTTCACTAGTTAATTTTTGCTTGTTTTGATTTGATTGGCTCTATAATATAAGTTTCATTCTTTCAGGGGATATTTTCACTTAATCATTTATTGTAGTTGCCACTACTGCGAGGAATTCAAGCTTTCACTCGCCGAAAAATTTTAGGTGTTGTTTCAGTTATTTTTATGGCACATGGTGTTTGGCAACGCTTTCGTATCATTATAACGATTTATGGTGCGATATAGAAACATTTTGTTCACATTCAGGTGTTATAGTTCGCCAACAATAGCCTGTTATGATTTTTCAGCCAAGATGGGGTATATTCATTTTGTCATTCCGCTTGCAACACATCGAAATATCCATTTCCGACCCTTTAAAGTATACATATTCTTGATCAACGTAAAACTCTAAGACGACCTAGCCATGTCCGTCCGTCTGTCTGTTAAAATCATGCTACAGTCTTTAAAAATAAAGATATTAAGTTGAAACTTTGCACAGATTCTTTTTTGTCCATAAGCTTGTTAAGTTCGAAGACAGCTATATCGGAATATATCTTGATATAGCCCCCATATAGACCGATCCGCCGATTTAGGGTCTTCGGCCTATAATAGACTCATTTATTATCCTATTTTGCTAAAATTTGGGACAGTGAGTTGTGTTAGACCATTCGACATCCATTTTCAATTTGGCCCAGATCGGTCCGGATTTGGGTATAGCTGCCATATAGACCAATAAAGCCTCATTTATTATCCGATTTCGCTGAAATTTGGGTTAGTGAGTTGTCTTAGGCCCTTCGACATCTTTATTCCACATAGGTCCAGATTTGGATGTAGCTTCCATATAAACCGATCTCTCGATTTAAGGTTTTGGGCCCATAAAAGCGCATTTATTGTCCGATGTCGCAGAAATTTGGGACAGTGAGTTAAGTTATCGACATATTTCTGCAATTCGGTCTAGATCGATCAGGATTTGAATATAGCTGTCATATAGACCAATCTCTCGATTTAAGGCCTTGCGCCCATAAAAGGGCATTTATTGTCCGATTTTGCCAGAATTTGGAACAGTGTGTTGTGTTAGGCCCTTCGACATCCTTCTTCAATTTGACCCAGAGCGGTCCAGATTTGAATACAGCTGGAATATAGTCCGATCTCTCGATTTAAAGTCTTGGCCCCATAAAAGGCGCATATATAATCCGGTTTCCCTTATGTTAGACTTTTCGACATCCTTGTCTTTTATGGTTAAGATCGGTTTATTTTTAGATATGTCTACTAAAAAGACCAATTGTTCATGGAACAGGCTTTTGTTGATTCTCTAAAAATGTAACCTAAAATAAATCTATGAGCGTCAATGGTATTTTATGATTTGGGATAGCAAACATTGATGCATCGAGCAGATACAGATTGTCAGGGTAATTAAAATTGAGTTGTGATAAGGAAGTAAAAACTGTGTGAATGGAATTTTCCACTCATTTGAAGACCATGATAATGCTATCTAATGTTTGTTTAGGATCGTGGCTTAGGCTGGTTGGTCTGCGATTGTAGAATATTTGGTTATGTTTCGTGGCGTATTTCGATTGGTCAGTTTAGGTTTAAGATTGAAAGAGAAAGAGCTAGTTTAAGTTATATAGTTGTCTTTTTTTTTAATTAGGATAAGAATTATTGTAGTTTATAAATTTTCAATAAATGATCAGTACGAATTTAATACTCAACATCAATAGTTCGGTAACTACCAATATTTTGTTATGCACAATTGAACAATGACTTATACTTATTAGTGTTTGGTCTAAATCGAAACATATTTCGATATAGCTGCTATGGGTCATGAGGTATGCATTTTTCACCGGATTTTGATGAAACGTGGTTTACATATGTACCCGAGGTGGTGGGTATCCAAAGTAAGGCCCGGCCGAACATAACGCCTTTGTATATCCTATGATGGAGGGTATAATACAAGCCATCTAGCCATCTCCGTCCGTCTGTCTGTCAAAAGCACGCTAACTTTCGAAGGAGTAAAGCTAGCCACTTGAAATTTTGCACGAATACTTCTTATTAGTGTAGGTCGGTTGGGATTGTAAATGGGCCATATCGGTCCATGTTTAAATAAAGCTTCCATGTAAACCGATCTCGGGTCTTGATTTCTTGGGCTCCTACAGGTCGCAATTCTCGTCCGATTTGACTGAAATTTTGCACATAGTGTTTTGATATCACTTCCAACAAATGTGGCTGAAATTTTGCATGAAGTGTTCTGGTATAACTTACAACAACTGTGCCAAGTATAGTCTATATCAGTCCGTAACCTGATATAGCCTCCATATAAACCGATCTCCCGAATAGACTTCTTGAGCCTCTGGAGGGTTTAATTCTTATCCGATTCGGCCGAAATTTCGCATGAAGTGTTTTAGCCTGATATAACCGCCATATAAATCGATCTTCCGATTAGACTTCTAGGGCTTCTAGAGGGCGAAATTCTTATCCAATATGGTTGAAATTTTGCATATGTCGTTATGGTATGACTTCCAACAACTGTTCTATGTATGGTATAAATCGGTATATAACCTGATATAGCTGCCATATAAACCGATTTCCCAGTTGGACTTTTTGAGCCTCTGGAGGGCGCAATTATTACTCGTTTTGCCGGAAGTTTTGAAGGCGGTGTTTTTCTACTACTGGTGTTTGTACCCTACACCACCACTGTAGTACAGGATAATATAAGTTTGTGTATTTGTTTGCAACGCTAAGAAGGAGAAGAGCTAGACCGATTGATAAGTATACCGATCGACTCAGAATTACTTTATTATTCGATTTAGCCATGTCCGTCTGTGAGTCCACGTATTCTTGTAATCAAAGTGCAGGTCGTATTTTTTTGCACATGATGTTGGTAATAATCGGTTCAGATTTAGATATAGCTCCCATATACATGTATCGCCCGATTTGCACTTAACTGGCCGTAGTAACTACAATTTTCAACCCATCCGCACAAGATTTGGCACGGATTGTTTTCTTGCTGATCTAAACTTATCTGAAAAATTTTATCAAAATCGCTTCAGATTTAGATATAGCTCCCATATATATGTACCGCCCGATTAACCATTAAGTGGCGGTAGTAGCTACATTTTTTAACCGATCTGCACAAAATTTGGCACGGACTGTTTTGTTACTGATTCTAACATATCTGCAATATTTCATCAAAATCGGTTCAGATTTAGATATAGCTCCCATATATATGAATCGCCCGATTTGCACTTAAATGGCCATAGTAGCTACAATTTTCAACCGATCTGCACAAAATTTGGCACTGATTGTTTTTGTTACTGATCTTAACATATCTGCGAGATCTTGTCAAAATCGGTTTAAATTTGGATGTAGCATCCATACATATTAATCGCCGGATTTGCGCTTATATGGACGTAGTAACAACAATTATCTGTTTGAAAGTCGGTTTAGATATGCATATAGCTCTCATATACATAAATATTTATATATTGCCCGAATTTATAATTGTAGAGTACAAATTCGATCGAGAGACTAAAAGGCGCAGTGAAGAACACCGGGCCAGTCAATGATTCATATCTTTTTCTTTCCTTACCACGCAATTTCTTATTTTAAATATGTTTTAATATGTTCAAAATGACACAGTATACCTACTCGGTCATAACTGATAATTTGAATAGATTTAAATGTTATCTCCTGACGTCATTATTAATGGCATTTGCCTTCAATTCTCCTTAGCTGTTTAAACAGAAACCACTTTGGGGGAAAAAAAACTTTGTACACTTTTCGAAATTACCTGTTGTTGTAAGTCAGGTAATTGAAATTAAACTTCAAATCATCGCAATACTCAAGGTGATCGCACAAATCCATCTACAATGTCAACAAAGCAATATTTGGAGACGACAACAGTGGTTGTATCCATTATGGAACGACTGCTTCCAAACCTGCTGCTGTGTGCGTTTCCCCCCTTTAAATGACCAATAGTGACGTAATGATGAGCAAATTTTTCAGTTTTTCTTTATCGCTACGCTATGAAAAGCAAATAAATTTTAAGAGGTCTTATTCAAAAGACTAAGTAACACATATTTTTAGGTACACACACACACACACATACATGCATGTAAGTGAGTCAGTTTATCAAGCCAATTAGTATGCAAACGGATTCCGGTATATGATAATAAGTGTCAATTTTGACGCTCCAATTATGCTCTTTCCATGGCAGAGCACTATTCGAATAAGGAAATGAAAACTTTGAACTCTGGCCTGCTTGAAGTGTCAGCAGTGGATATTTACAACCTCCATGGTTTAAGAAAAAGCAAATGATACCCTACACCTATCGGACGCAAAAATACAATATGTATATGACAATTATTGAGCATCAGTTTTAATTGTACAGGGCAGCTGACAAAAAGTGCTACCGCTTCAAACGATCATATTTTCATGTGTGAATATATTTTTTATTGATTCAAAAGACAAACATTTTTGTGGAACTAATCTACATTTCAGAATAAATTAAATTTTGCTGGATATGACCACCTTACCTTGCTCTTTTAAATTAGCGGCTTGACACATGGCATAGCGGACAGCCACTGGAACATGAATTTTAGATTTTTAACCCCTGTTGGTTTACACGTGCTTTATGCGACGGTGCCGAGTCAATGAGTTAGTTTGGCCCTATCTATGCGGCTTAAGACCTGGTAAATCCACCAAATCATGAGAAAGACCCGGTGACAGGTAAACTCTTAGCATCTCTTCGTTGACTACAAAGCCGTTTTTGACAGCTTAAAGGTATTTCAAGTCATGTCTAAGTTTGGTATCCCTACAAAATTACTCTGCAGGATAATGATCGTTGATACTCGTTTCTCAGTAGGAATGCAAAAAAGTGTTTATGCAAAAAACGCTGCATTGGCAGTGGTACTGCATAAACGTCGCTGTACCCCTGAGGCGAAGATTTTTTCGGATCTTATCTCCTTTGGGTTCTGAACGAACTTCTATTTTTCGTTTTTCAAAACAGCAAAAATGTTTGCTTAAACAGCAGTTTTTATCTGCTGAAAATGGGAAAGCAGACATTACTGCTGTTTCAGCAAACATAGGGCTGCTGTATTAGTGAACATTTCGTACTGCTATTTCAACTAACAAAATCTGCTGTTTTAAGTACACAATTCTGGTTCTGGTATGGTTTCCTGTTACTTGTTTTGATCTGCCCTCTAGAAGATCAACCGAGATCTGCCCTCTAGAAGATCAAGAAGTCAAGTCGTGAGATCGGTTTATATGGCAGCTCTTTCAAAAAATGGACCGATTTAGGCCATTTACAATCTCACTTGACCTACACAAATAAGCAGTAATAGCTTGCTTTCGAATGACAGGCGGACGGACATTACAAGATCGCCTTAAAATGTCATGACGATCAAGAACTTATAAATCGAGATATTGGTCTATATGGCAGCTATATCCAAATCTAGGCCGATTTTCACCAAGTTGCAGATAAATGTCGAAGAGCCTAACACAACTCACTGTCCCAAATTTCGGCGATATCGGACAATAAATGCGCCTTTTATGGCCCACAACCTTAAATCGAGAGATTGTCTATATGGCAGCTATATCCAAATCTGGACCGATCTGAGCTAAATTGCAGATAGATATCGAGGGGCCTAACACAACTCACTGTCCCAAATTTCGGCGACATCGGACACTAAATGCGTCTTTTATGGGCCTCAAGACCTTAAATCGAGAAATCGGTCTATAAGGCAGCTTTATTCAAATCTAGACCGATATGGGCCAAATTGAAGAAGGATGTCGAAAGTCTTATCACAACTCACTGTCCCATATTTTAGAAGTCATTGTGTAATATTTCAGTTTATTCGAATAAGAATTGCGCCTTGTAGGGGCTCAAGAAGAAAAATCGGGAGACCGTTTTATATGGGAGCTGTATCAAGCTATTGATCGATTCAGACCATATTGAACACGTATTTTGAAGGTCACGGGAGAAGCCGTTGTATAAAATGTCTGCCAAATCGGAAGAGAATTGCGCCCTCTGACGGCTCAGGAAATCAAGATCCAAGATCGGTTTATATGGCAGCTATAACCGGTTATGTACCGATTTGAACCATACTTAACTCAGACGCTGGAAGTCAAAACAAAACATCTTATGCAAAATTTCAGCCAAGTCGGAAGAGAATTGCGCCCTCTGGCGGTTTATATGGCAGCTATAACTGGTTATGTACCGATTTGAACCATACTTAGCGCAATTGTTGGAAGTGATACCAAAACACCACGTGCAAAATTGTAGTCAAGTCGGATGAGAATTGCGCCCTCTGGAGGCTCAAGAAGTCAAGACCCAAGTTCGGTTTACATGGCTCCCATATCAGGTTAGGAACCGATTTGAACCATTCTTAGCGCAATTGTTGGAATTGATACCAAAACACCACGTGCAAAATTACACCCATACTACGGTGGAAGGTATAATAAAATGTTAATTTATGGTATTTCACATATTCTAGCATTCTTTGTGATGGTTGAAATATATGTTTCCACATTTTCTTGCTGCGGGACTGCCAAAACACTACAAGCGGCACGTTGTTAAACAATGTTGGTTGCTATCCATAATCGACCCATCAGCTTGTCTTCGACAGACAAAAGGACGGACATGGCCTTAACGCCTTGGAAAGCCAGGAAGGTGAATTACAAAACTACTTTGTTGTGTCTCAGATCAATTTTTGGACGAGTTACAAACGGACTTACAAAGTTAATACACTTCCATTTTTTTGGTGGAGGTTATAAAAATTAAATTAATTTCTCCACAGATGAATAAATCACTTCAAAAATGCCCAATCATTTTGTGCTTGTTGAACATAAATGTTATTGCTGAATAACCACACTACCTACCTTTGATTTATGTACCTTGGTCTCGTCCAATGAAATATGGCATTTGCTTTAAATGGCTACAATATGGAATACATATTCGCCATCCCTAAACCGGTCTTAACAATTCGAATTTGGCATCCCTAAGTGATCAAAGTTTGTTTGCTGACTCTCTCATTCTCATTACTCAGACAATAATTGAACAGCACATGGTTGCGACATTGGGATAGCGCACACCACAGTTTAATCTAATCAAGCCCACGAACAAAATGCTGTACTTGCTTATTATGTTATATGCATACATACATACACGCGAGTATAAATTTAACACAATTGAATTCTTCTTTATTTTCTTATTCTGTGAGACTCTCACGTGAGGTGAGAGAGCCGGTGTGTGTGTGTGTGTGTGTTTTTATGAATTATTTCTAACAAAGCCGCCTCAATACCACCACTTGTTGACATCGGTGCTGTTGGGTGTTATCAACATTACCCGTTCGTCTGTCTGTCCAACCGTCGCCAACAAACACAAGAAAATCAAACCAAAGTAGGAGAACAAAATAAAGAACAACAGCAACATCAACGGCAACATAATTCCCTCGCAGTCATTCATTGAGACGATTTTACTCAGACCACCACCATAGGCTGTGGGGCATTTCGTTTTTAGTGTGCTCTCATTATCAGACCAAGCAGTACGACAACGAGTCTTTGTATCTCGGCGCGCGTTCAGTTCTATCTGTTAATTGTTTTTGTTACATACCCAGCTACATACACGGTTCGGCTTCGTTTAGCGGTACGTGCGTACATACTACGATTTTGGGATCGTTATTGTTAAAAAAAAATACACCAAAGCGGGACAGTATCTTTCAGTACGTTGGTGCGTGTGTGTATATCTTTAAAGAGGTCTATCAACGTAATCACCGTGTGTGCTCTATATCGAAAATAGTTCGGCCCAAAACACGTTGTAGCACCGTTGTCGTCGTTGTTGCTCGTTCAAAGTGTCATCAGTGAATAGTTGAAGAAGTGTTGTTAGTGTTCCATTAGCACCTGCACAAAGTCAATTTCGTTAATTTGCCAAGCAAAATCAAATTTTCCTTTTTCTTCGCCAAAGCAAAGTTTAATTAAATCTAAATCCATCCAACATGAGGGAAATCGTGCATTTGCAAGCTGGTCAATGCGGTAACCAAATTGGTTCTAAGGTTAGTAAACATTTTTTCTTTTCTCTTTTGCTTTATCCAGATTGAAATGTCTGTCCCTACGACTGTCGTGTGCCTTTGTGTGTTTGCCGCTTTTTTCTGCCATGGTCTTGTTCTTCATTGCAGATTATGCTTTCATCTACAATAGCTTCTTCTACCCTCTAGTTTCCCTTCATTTTCTCTTTTTCATCAATTTTTCCTAACCTCAATATTTAATTATAACACATGTGTGTTGTTTGTTTTCTTTTTTTCTTTTGTGCTTTGGCTGGTGTGTTTTTATTGTTTTTTTTTTTCATTTCTCTTTTCTCATTTCATCAAAGAAAGCGTGTAGTCTTCATGTTGTTGTGCTAACACCCACCCATCTTCTTTTCCCCCCATAGCGTCTTCCTCGGCCACTGAACATGGCTGTCTCTTAAATTTCTTCTCCATTGGCCGCTAGTTTCATTGAGCTAATTTTTTTAGTCAAATTGAATGACATAATAATTGTAAATGTCAAAATTGTCATAGAAAATATGACGGTTTAAGAATAAAATCCCATATAACCCAGTGGGAGAGGTCGTTGGAGAGCATTGATCTAAAAAAAAAAATATTTCTCTCTACACTATGTGAATTTAAAATGTTCGTGTATGAGAGAATGTATTAGGCCAGGTCGACAAGTAACATTAAAACAAATGTGCTCAAGCCGCAATTACACGGCATGTAGTTGTCGTATGACATATTGACATGTTATTTAAAATTTTTGTCAAAATTGTCAATTTAGACACGATTCGGACCATATTTGATTGAATATTGGAGACCATATTAGAAGTAATTCTGTAAACTTTCAACCTTTCAACTTTCTATTCTCAAGAAGTAAAATAGGGAGATCGGTTTATATGGTAGCTATAGGCCGATTCAGAGAAGCCGTTGCACAAAATTTCAGCCAAATCGGTTAATAATTACGCCTTCCATAGGCCATATAAATCAGATTCCAGTTCGGTTTATATGACAGCTATATCAGATTATGGTCCGATTTGAACCATACTCTGCACAGTCTTGGATTGACGGAACCCTGGTATTGCCATCTGGAAGATCATGTTACACGGTTAGACCAAAGCTAGAGCACAGAGTGGGCCTTGGGTCTACATTGAGAACCCTGGGATGGAGATCTGTTTTAGACTGCCTGACCATAATACGATACTTCAGGCGGAGATCCGCAGGACGCGAGGACGTCGAGTGTGAACATCTTCACCGACAGTAAAATTGCCATAAGGGCAAAAACAACCAGGACGGTAAGGTCACGAACAGTCTTGTAGTGTAAAAAGGATATTAACGCCTTCTCTGAGGATGGCAAAATCCGCATCGTTTGGGTGCCGGGCCATAACGCAGTAAGGGGAAATAAAAGGGCAGACGACGCAGTCCGAGTTAAGGTAGTGGGCGACGAATGCGCATGCAACATTATGGAACAGCGAAACGGTCGGTAGGAGGGCGAAAATCCTATGGGGGGGTCCGGATCGTGAAAATACGAGGCTATTACTGAAACAAAGCAAGAAGGAGGTCACTATAGCTTTTGGGTATCATAACGGGACACAGAGAACTACGAGCTCACTACTGTAAATTCGGTGAGGCAAACAAAATTTCAGGCGAATCGTATAGAAATTCCGCCCTCCAGTAGCTCAAGAAATCAAGATCGGTTTATATAGCAGCTATATCAAAACATGGACTGATATGACTCATTTGCAATCCCAAACGACTTATACTAAAAGTAAGCGTACTCTCGACAGACGGACGGGAGGACGGATAGACGACGGACATGGCTAGATCGACTGTCATGACGATCAGAAATATATATATACTTTATGGGGTCTCAGACGAATATTTCGAGGAGTTACAAACAGAATGACGAAATTAGTGTACCCCCATCCTATGGTGGAGGGTATAACAAGCAAATATGTGTTTAGCTGATCTGATCCTAATTTAACTGTTTGTTTTAGATGAACCAAAGCCCTTAAAGTGTTCTCAGTCCAAAATTTATTTGGCCCTTCATCCCATAATTGCCGGTATATTCAAGTTATATCTTTGACAGGTAAATCGAATTATGCATATTTTTGTTTAAACTTTATGGGCAACCCAAAATCACAAATCCAAATTTAGGGGGAACGCCCCACCCCAAATCTCCCCCAAAGGGCACATAGACCTACAGTTAGAATTTGGGGCTTAGATAATCGGAATTTAAGAGTAGAGTACGAGTTTGATATAAATATTTGAGATGAATTGTCAGGGAGTCCGCTTCAACCCAAAACGCCCCTAACTGACGTATAGACTTACAAATAATGTATAAGTGAAATAGGCCAAAAAGCATTTGTTAGGTTAGGTTGAAAAGAGTGTGCGAATATTAATCCACCCCATGCCACTATGGTCATACACCTAAGCCAGTAATCGGCTTGTTGTGTGCTCTAAAAACTAAAAAGTTACCTCGAAAAAGAAAATTTTAATTTAGGAAGTTAGCATTTGTTGATAGGCCATTAAAAAAACGGCTGAACCGTTTTTTTTTTAGATTTTCGCTGATGGTGTAGAATTTACCGTAGGAGGAAATAGAGTACTACAGATTTCCTTATCTTAAGGAGGGTGGACCCTCCCTTTCGCGGTTCAAGCGAAATTTTGTTTGCACTCTTATATTAGTCTTAAAGTGGGTCAAGTTTATGAGAGGCCGCCCCTCCCCAAAACCCACCAATCAGATATATAGACCAATTGTTTTTTAGTTTATTATTAACATGGGACTCAAACAAAAGGCATTTGAGAGTAGAAAAGAAATCTGATGTTATGTTTTGGGGCCACCTTACCCCAAAAACCTCCCAAACCAGACCTTTTAACCGACCATATCAATATGGGTCTCAAATGAAAGATATTTGAGAGTAAAGCACGAAATTGATATCCACATTCGAGACGAAGGGTCTGAGGAACTGTCCCGTCTAAAAAAATTCTCAAACAGAACACGTTTATCAGTCATGTTAATATGGTGCTCAAATGAAAGGTAATGGGACTAAAACGCCTTTCGGGGTCAAGTTGATTGGGTTACTCTATCAAATGCAAAACCTTCCATTAAGGAACAGGGGAAACTTCTCACATATCAATAAGTGCAGTCCGATTAAAGTTTAAGCTCAATGATAAGGGGTATTGGTTTTATAGCTGAGTCCGAACTGTGTTCCGCAGTGCGACACCTCTTTGTAGAGAAGTTTTTACATGGCATAGCACCTCGCAAATGTTTCCAACATTAGGAAGGGAAAACCACCGCTGAAATTTCTTTTTTTCTGATGGTCCTGCCAGGATTCCCGCCCAAGCCCAAAAACGGACATCATTAAAAATCGAATGATAGTACATAGGATTCAAGATGTTTTAGAAACTTTTACCTTGGGGTATAATTATGTTATAATCCCCGGAGTTTTTAACTCAAACGTCCTTATCGATTCAACTTTTACTGATGCTATGTTGACACTTTGGCTCTTCGTCACCAGTTGAATTTGCCCTACACATTTAAAGTCAACCGTCAATACTATATTGGAGTTATTCTTTGTCAGTAATTCTTTGAGGGTCTTATAGTATGACAAAATTTCTGTTTTATGTTTCTCTAAACATGATCTGATATACCTCAACTACGACTTTGCTTTACGAGAGGAGGAGGAGGAGAACTTGTCTTATCGGGATTATAGAAGTTTGAATTACCAGCAATTACTCGATATGGTCTACCAGGTAGACTGTCGATCAGCAAAAAGGCTTTTATGACGGATAAAATTTTACGTCTTTATCATCCAACTGTTTCAATAAGGGTTAAAAGGGCCTCGAATAACACTAAGCCATAGTTTAGTTAGAAGATTAAGCCACTAATTGGTGACAGGGACTTTTTTTAATCCCTAATACACCCAATTTCATGGCTTAATAATCGATAAAAGTAACAAACTATGCAGCTGTCAAGAATTGTAAATCCAGATCTTAAAAATTTCAATGTAAGCGAGCTATTAGCTTACTGTAAATAGAAGCGTTTCAAGTCTCTAGAGATCAAAGAACATTTCCGTGACGCCAGAAAACAGGTTAACAGTTTCCTCTATGCTGCCAAATGCGAATATTATTCATTTAGATTAATGTGGTAGGTGGAAGGTGACTCATGATATAGGAGTTGGAAACCCAAGTCAGACACTCGTTACCATGGTGATTTAGATGAACTAAACAGAGATTTAATAAACATAACTAATATACAAACGCACACTCAATTTTACCTTAGTGATGATAAAACAGCCTAAGACTTTGGCACCCGCTGACCTTTTAAGCTTAGATGTTTCAGCTATGAGGAAGTTTATAGGAGTTTTGTACATGTACAAGTCAAATGCAATAGGCTTGGACGGAGTCGACCCGAAACTTCTCCGAATATTATTTCCACATCTCCTACCGTATTTTTCGTACATGTTTAATATAATTATGAGCTCCAGTGAATAAGGAGGCTAAGGTCATTCCCATCCCTATATCCAACTTAGATTATCGCCCGATATAAATTCTTTGTTATCTCTCGAGAATATCCTAAACAAACAAATGTCAGAAAACCAACACCGAGAGTTCTTTTAGTCTGAAAGACAGGCAAGCTTCCTTTCTAATCATAGCTGCATCACTGCATTGGTTGAATCAATCTGGAGTGATATCGAAGTCGGATTTCTTGTTATTTTGGATCACTCCAAAGCTTTTGACTCTGTTTGTGACCTTTTTCGAACAACTGGCCAAGTATGGCCAAAATCGGTTCATAACCTGATATAGTTCCCATGTAAACCGATCCAGAATCTTAAGCTTATAGAGGGTGCAATTCTTAATCGGTTTGGCTGAAATTTAGCATGAAGCGTTTTGTTTTAACTTCCAACAACTGTGCTAAGTATTGTCCAAATCGGTTCATAACCTGACATAGCTTCCATATAAACCGATTTCGGATCTTGATTTCTTGAGCCGCTAGAGAGCCCAATTATTGTCCGATTTGCCTGAAATTGTGCATAAAGTATTTTAGTTCGACTTTCAACAACTGTACCAAGTATGGTCCAAACCATTTCATAACCTGATGTAGCTCCCATATAAACCGATTTTGGATCTTGATTTCTTCAGCCGCTAGAGGGCGCATTTATTGTCCGATTTGCCTGAAATTGTGCATAAAGTATTTTAGTTCTACTTTCAACAACTGTACCAAGTATGGTCCAAACCATTTCATAGCCTGATGTAGCTCCCATATAAACCGATTTCGGATCCTAACTTCTTGAGCCGCTAGAGGGCGCAATTATTGTTCGATTTGCCTGAAATTGTGCATAAAGTATTTTAGTTCGACTTTCAACAAATGTACCAAGTATGGTCCAAACCATTTCATAACCTGATGTAGCTCCCATATAAACCGATTTTGGATCTTGACTTCTTCAGCTACTAGAGGGCGCAATTATTATCCTATTTGGCCAAAAATTTTGCATGAAGTGTTTTGTTTTATCTTCCAATAACTTTGCCAAGTATGGTCCAAACCGGTTCATAACCTGATGTAGCTCCCATATTAACCGATTTTGGATCTTGACTTCTTCAGCCACTAGAGGCCGCAATTATTATCCGATTTGGCTGAAATTTTGCAGGAAGTGTTTTGTTATGACTTCCAACAAATGTTTTATGTATAGTTCAAATCGGTTCATTACCTGATATAGCTCCCATATAAACCGAGCTCCCGATTATATTTCTTGAGCCTCTAGAGGGAGCAATTCTCATGCGATTTGGCCAAAATTTTGTACAACGGCTTCCCTCATGACTTTCAAAATACGTGTCTAATATGGTCTGAATTGATCAATAGCTTGATACATATAAACCTATCTCCCTATTTGGCTTCTTGAGCCCCTACAAGGCGTAATTCATACCCGAATGAACTGAAATATTACACAATAACTTCCATTATGGTCCTCAACATTCATCATTTATGGCCCGAATCGGACTATAACTTAATATAGCTCCAATAGCATGACAGTTCTTATTCAATATTCTTTGTTTGACTAAAAAGAGATACCGCGCATAGAACTCGACAAATGCGATCCATGGTAGAGGGTATATAAGATTCGGCCCGGCCGAACTTAGCACGCTCTTACTTGTTTCATAATAATTTCTGCTATGCCACCAACATCTAAATCAAGTACCCGAATCAATCCATTTCTCCCATATTAACATATCTCTCGCTTCAGCTTCTTGGCCTTCCATTATTCTTTATTAGTTTATTCCTATAACTATAAACCATGCAAAAAACATGACAAATGCAGTCCAAGCAGGGGTTGTACAAGAATCGACCCGGCCGAACTTAGTTTTTTACTTAATTTTTTTTTTTATAATATCTTTAATCATTTCAAAGAATAAGAAAGACAATCTCAACGTAATTAGACAGCAATCATTAATTATTTCATTGCTTAAAGTTTCGTTTTAACATCTCTTTGTTGTTCTATTGCCTAAGCTATTTTAAATACCTATGTACATGCTGACAACTGTTAGTGGCCCAAATAACAGCTTTCCGCATTGAGTAACGCCGGTTGTGAATTACAATGGCATGCAATTTTCTTATTCTCATGTCCACACTGCATACGTGTATGTACGTACACAGCCATATATGCACAACATAGCCAAGAACTCATAGTCAACGAATATATTTTACTCTCTTTCTGGCATGAAGTAGAGAGCTGCAGTTGCTTTGTTATCATTCTACAATACTTTATTAACAATTTTCATATTGGAAATACATATGAATCATTTGTTTCCTTTTGAATGAAAGTTTTCATATCTACACTTGTCTCTTAGTGTGCATCTGAAATTTCAGTTTGTTATTCAGATCATTGTTGACTTGCTGTAGAGTGCTAGTTTTCTTTCCCGCTATGTAGGCCGAATCAATCAGCTGTTTTTCTCTGTTTTGCTTTGCTTGCGGAATGTACTGTGAGAGCGTTCTAGTTTTGTTCTCCAAAAACATTGACGTCAATTCTCTTTGGCACATGGGTTACCTATAAATCAGAGAAGAAGGTACACACACGTACATATGTACAAATGTGTATACACACTACAGCCATTGATAATTATGTATGTATGTTTGTGCTTACATTTATAACTGCATGTGGTGCGTTGCTTAATAAGTAAGTGGTGAGTAAGTAAGTTTTTTACCTTTCGCAGTAAAAGGGTCTCGGGTATTAAAATAACCATTGCGTCAGAGTATATGGGTATATAAAGCTTTTTGGTAAAAAATTGTTTTTTATTCCCTCCACCATAGCTAGAGGGTGTGCTGGTGGCGCTAAGCACCCCTAGCGAATCTGTAAAATTCCCCAGAATTTTTGTTAATATAAGCCGCTATCAACTATTGATTGTATTCAACTGTATTTCAAACCTTCCGATTCTAAATATATATAAAGGGTGATTTTTTTGAGGTTAGGATTTTCATGCATTAGTATTTGACAGATCACGTGGGATTTCAGACATGGTGTCAAAGAGAAAGATGCTCAGTATGCTTTGACATTTCATCATGAATAGACTTACTAACGAGCAACGCTTGCAAATCATTGAATTTTATTACCAAAATCAGTGTTCGGTTCGAAACATCGGTTTTTTTGCTGAAAATGGCTGTTGCTTAGTTATGAAGGAGATGTTAGAAGAAACAAGTAAAAAGGCGTTAAGTTCGGCCGGGCCGAACTTTGGATAACCACCACCTCGGCTATATGTGTAAACCACCTTTCGTCAAAATAAAGTGAAAAATGCATACCTTATGCCCCATGGCAGCTATATTGAAATATGTTCCGATTTGGGCCAAATACTAATAAGTAAAAGTCATTGTTCAATTGTGTATTGGTCTTTTTAGTAGCTCTATCCTAAAATAAACCGATCTGAACCATACACGACTCGGATGTTGAAAAGTCCAACCTAAGTCAAATGCAAATGCAAATTTTGCCCATGAACATTCCACTTAGGAACAGGAGCAAACTTCTCACATATCAATGAGTGCCGTCCAATTCAAGTTTAAGCTCAATGATAAGGGGCTTCCTTTTTATAGCCGAGTCCGAATGACGTGCTGCAGTGCGACATCTCTTTGGAGAGAAGTTTTACATGGCATAGTACCTCACAAATGTTACCAGCATTAGGAGGGGAAAACTACCGCTGAACATTTTTTTCTGATCGTCTCGCCAGGATTTGAACCCAGGCGGTCAGCGTCATAGGCGGACACGCTAACCTCTGCGCTACGGTGGCCTCTATAACATAAGTCACTGTGTCATCTTCCAGTTAAATCGGATTATTAATGCGACTTTTATGGGACCATGACTTTAAATCGAGATATCGGTCTATGTGGCAGCTATGTCTAAATATGGACCGGTTTGGGCCAAGTTGCAGAAAAATGTCGAAGAGCCTAACACAACTCACTGTCCCAAATTTCGGCGAAATCGGACAATATATGCGCCTTTTATTGGCCCCAAAACCTTAAATCGAGAGATCGGTCTATATGGCAGCTATATTCAAATCTCGACCGATCTGGGCCAAATTGAAGAAGAATGTTGAAGAGCCTAACACAACTCACTGTCCCAAATTTCGGCGACATCGGACAGCAAATGCGCCTTTTATGGGCCCAAAACCTTACATGGGGAGATCGGACTATATGGCAGCTATATTAAAATTTAGACCGATATAGACCAAATTGAAGAAGGATGTCGAAGGGCCTAACACAACTCACTGTCCCAAATGTCGGCGACATCGGAAAATAAATGCACCTTTTATGGGCCCAAAACCTTATATGGAGGGATCGGTCTATATGGCAGTTTTATCCAAATCTAGACCGATCTGGGCCAAATTGCAGATGGATTTCGAATATACTCATCTGATGAGAACCCATCTACAATAACTCGTATAGTGCGATCTCTGAGAAAGCTCGATATAAATCGAACGAAGGTATTTTACCGACACCGGGGCACAAGAAATCAAATTTAGAGATCGGGGGGCTCTTTATCAGGTTAAATAGGGATTCGGACCATTCTTGGGATAACTGTTAGAGCTCATAGGAAAATACATTAAGAAAAGTTTCAATCAAATCGGATAAGAATTGCGCTTGAAGTGTAGTTGAGAGATCGATTTGTATGGGAGCAATATCAAAACAAGGTCCAATTTGAACCATTTTGTATTCCAATCAACCTTCAGTCGCTCGAATTGCCTTCGAATTGTCTTCCACGGAGTTGAAGAATTCCAAGCATGAGTTTTTCTAAGACTTTGTCGGCCTATAGATGTTCCATTCCTGTGGTGACCTTGTGGCCTTCGCTTTATTGAAAATTCTTCTGCAACCAGTCCTTAGACCCATCAATTTTGTGGACCATCATGGTTCACATTAGTTTTCAATAACAGTTCAAAAATGTCCAAAGTATTTTTCATAAGCCCCAAAATGGGGCAATTTAAGAATTGAAATCATTCCAAAAAGACTCAAGTCATAATGATTTGCACTGAAATAGCAATCAAATTGCTTGGCAACACGGCAGCACGAGTTTTATTGTTAGCCATGGATTTTTCATGAATCATTTTGATAGCAATTTTCAAATACAAACATGCACCTGGTCATGAAATGTAATTTGTTTAGAACCCACTACCAATGTATTCATCTTTGTGGACATTATTTACCGCCGACTAAGTTTTTTTTATCAAATATTTTGATATGTGCTAAATGTTATCTTATCGATTTGGCTTACCTTTGTATCAAAGAATTCGGTTGTTAGTTATATCATATGACATTATTCTAATAACACCACCCAGTAGGCCAAGTTTTCAAATCCCCTTTAACGAATATGTTTTGTTATGTTCGTATAAGTTAACATTGATGTCATTTCTAATAAAAATATGCTCTCACAAACTTGAACAAATATGACCAAATATATGAACGGCCAAGGCTGATAATGGCTATAGGAGTTTAAAATACCTTTCAAGGTCATCGACATTGGCAATATAAACGAAAAGCTACGAATGCCGAATTTACTTCGCAAATCTAAGTAAAAAGGCGTTAAGTTCGGCCGGGCCGAACTTTAGATACCCACCATCTCGGGTATATATGTAAACCACCTTCCATCAAAATCTGGTGAAAATTGCATACCTTGTGTCCCATAGCAGCTATATCGAAATATGTTCCGATTTGGACCAAATACTAATAAGTACAAGTCCTTGTTCAATTGTGTATAACAAAATAATGGTCTTATTAGTAGCTATATCTAAAAATAAACCGATCTGAACCATAAAAGACACAGATGACGAAAAGCCTAACATAAGTCACTGTGTCAATTTTCAGTGAAATCAGATTATAAATGCGCTTTTTATGGGGCCAAGACTTTAAATCGAGAGATCGGTCTACATGGCAGCTATATCCAAATCTGCACTGATTTGGGCTAAGTTGCAGAAAAATGTGGAAGAGTCTAACACAACGCACTGTCTCAAATTTCAGCGAAATCGGACAATAAATGCACCTTTTACGACCCCAAAACCTAAAACGGAGAGATCGGTCTATATGGTATCTATATCCAAATCGGGACCGATCTGTACCATATTGCAGAAGTATGTCAAGGGGCATAACTTAACTCACTGTCCCAAATTTCAGCGATATCGGGCAATAAATGCGCCTTTCATGGGCCCAAAACCTTAAATCGAGAGTTCGGTCTATATGGCAGCTATATCCAAATATGAATCGATCAGGGTCAAATTGAAGAAAAATGTTGAAGGGCCTAACACAACTCACTGTCCCAAATTTCAGAAAATCGGATAATAAATGTGGCTTTTATGGGCTTAAGACCCTAAATCAGAGGATCGGTATATAAAACAGCTATATCCAAATCTGGACCGATCTGGGCCAAATTGACGAAGGATTTCGAAGGGCCTAACACAACTCACTATCCAAAATTTCAGCAAAATCGGAGAATAAATGTGATTTTTATGGGCCTAAGTCCCATAAGATATGCCAGCTATATCCAAATCTGGACCGATCTGAGCCAAATTGAAGAAGGATATTGAATGGCCTACCAAAACTCACTGTCTTAAATTTCAACAAAATCGTATAATAAATGTGGCTTTTAAGGGTCTAAGACCCTAAATCGGAAGATCGGTCAATATGGCAGCTATATACAAATCCGAACCTATCTGCGCCAAATTTACGCGTAAGCTGTCGATATGCCTAACACAACTCACTGCCTTAAATTTCAGCAAAATCGGATAATAAATGATCGGTCTATATGGAGGCTATATCAACGGATCAAGATATAGTCCGATTAAGCCCACCTACGAACTTAACCTGCTTATGGACAAAAAAAGAACCTGTGCAAAATTTCAGCTCAATATCTATATTTTTAAAAAAGTAGCGTGATTTCAACTGACAGACGGACGGACATGTCTAGATTGTCTTAGATTTTTACGCTGATCAAGAATATATATACTTTATAGGGTCGGAAATGGATATTTCGAGGTGTTGCAAACGTAATGACAAAATGAATATACCCCCATCCTTCGGTGGTGGGTATTAAAAATTAACTTCAATAAAATACTTTTATGAAGCCCAATTTCAAGATAGATTAGTTGTATAATCTAATCTTGAATACCATTATGTTAGGGTGATTAGTTCGGCTTTTAAAAATCGCTTATTTGGTTTTTTGAGTTCAATATACATATGGGTTATGTGAAATGCCATTTTAAATTAAAATTTCCGATACATTTTTGAAAACAAGTAAAAAGGCGTTAAGTTCGTCCGGGCCGGGCCGAACTTTGGATACCCATCAACTCGGGTATATATGTAAACCAACTTTCGTCAAAATCCGTTGAAAAATGCATACCTTATGCCCCATAGCAGCTATATCGAAATAGGTTCTGATTTGGACCTTTGCTTCGGATATTCACAATTTGAAAGATACATTTTCGATGGGGATTTCAATAGTCGGCACCAATCATGGGGTTGTTCAAGGGCGAATAGCTGCGGCAACATATTGTATGAGAAACAGGATTCTTATGACCCTATTATTTGCAATCCTATGGAAAGCACACACATACCTATTTCAGACATCTGGGACAAGATATTGTATGAGAAACAGGATTCTTATGACTATATCATTTGCAATCCTATGGAAAGCTCACACATATAGTTGTAATAAGAGGTTACCACAATATATAAAGTCAAGTTGTCGTAGACGTAACTATTTTCGTAGGCAATGGATCAGGCATAGAAACACGAACGATTACTATGAATATAAGGCATTAAATTCCATGATCAAAGGACAAATAGAAAGTTTCAGAAACAGATCATGGTTCCATATCTTTTAAATTCATTAGACAAGACTTCACCGCCATTCTGGAACTTAAAAATTATATTAGGCAAGAAGTGTAAAAATATTCCTTTGTTGAAAGAAAACGGGTTCGCGTTTCATTATCACGACAGAGAAATGCCAAATCTTGGGTAAGACTTTTTATAGCAATCACTGTATAGCGAATGTTACCGATTCTCTTACGGAATCTGAGGTGACAGAAGCACTTCATAATTTCGAATTCAGTTCAAACCAATCATTTATTCCTACGACTTTCACTAAAGTTTCTGCTGTAATTAAGAGTTTGAAACTCAAAAAAAGCCCCGGTCCTAGATGGCATTAACAACAGATGTCTAAGATCTCTTCCAAACAACGGAGTTAAATTTTTGACTAATTTTATAAATGGATGTCTTAAGCAAGGGAATTTTCCAGACAGTTTTAAGGATGCAAAGGTCGTTGCCATTAGGAAACCAAATATACCAGCGGATATCACGTAATTATACCGCCCAATCAGTCTGTTGTCGTTTGTTAGTAAGATACGGTAAAGGGTAATTAAGGAACAGGTTGCCGACTTTGTTGAAGATAATAATATTTTACCTTCTCAGCTGTTTGGGTTTCGCAGAGGACACAGCACTGTGCACCTCTTAGTTAGA
Source organism: Stomoxys calcitrans (assembly GCF_963082655.1). Classification (NCBI taxonomy): domain Eukaryota; kingdom Metazoa; phylum Arthropoda; class Insecta; order Diptera; family Muscidae; genus Stomoxys; species Stomoxys calcitrans. The sequence goes on from NC_081553.1 coordinate 116,769,589, forward strand.
ATAGCGAATAAAGTCAAGTCCAATTTTGAAAATCAAATCTCTAATGGAATGGTACTGCTAGATATTAGAGCTGCTTTTGATACTGTGTGGCATGATGGATTAATGTTTAAACTCATACGATACAATTTTCCGAACCATATAATACGAATCATTTAAAGTTTTCTAAGATCATGGACTTTTAGAGTTCATATAGGTTCCACAGTATCAAACCTCTTCAATATAATCGCTGGATGCCCTCAGGGCTCATGTTTATCTCTGGTGCTGTATAATATCAACTATCAACTTTTGCCAATGACACTGCCATTTTATGTTTTGGTAGTTTAGCTTCCGACGTTATAGCGGACATCCAACAGGATCTTTTCAGTATATTTGAGTATTTTTCAATGTTTAAAATAAACGACAACTGTGACAAAAGTCAGGCAATTTATTTTTTGTGAAGAATGAGAGATATATTTATTCCTCAAAACGATATTACCTTTAACAATGGGATAATAAAATGGGAGAAAAAGGTCAAATATTTAGGACTTGTTTTAGACCCTAAACTTACTTATAAGGATCATGTGTGATACATTATAAACAAATGTAATATACCAATAAGATGTCTGTATCCATTTATTAATAGATCTTCCGCATTAAACATTGACAATAATACAATATGTTAATATTCAGAGTAATTTTTCAAGCTGTTATATTTTACGCAGCTCCCGCCTGGGGTGCCACATCCAAAAGTTATTTAACAAGGCTTCAAATCATAAGAAAAGTCTTAAAGCTAGTAAACAATATGTTGAGATACTACTTTACCAAAAGACTTCACCAGGTCACTAATACTGACCTAGTGTAAGTTAGATTAAACAGTGTAACGCAGTCCTTTAATGCCAAATGTTCCTACTCTGAACATAATCATATCTCAGAGCTGGTCTCTTAAGATATCTATCTAATCTTAGTTTATTTAAGTTTTATCATATCAAAAATTGTTTACATAGGTTTTTTGAAAATGTTCTTGCTTTCTTTCTTCTCCACTTCTTATATATTATACAACCAATTAAGAATATAATAACCAATTTTTAATATTTAAGCAGAACAAGTTTATAACTTAAGCTCTTAATATGTAAGATACTACAATAAAGAATTGAATTGAAAATACAAAAATTAAAGACCATTCTCTTTTTATCATTTTTAATGTTCAATAACGAAGAACTTAAGTCGTTGTAAATAAACTCTATTGTAAATAAACTCTAACGTTTAAAGAGAAGTTTTACATGGCATAGTACCTCACAAATGTTGCTAGCATTAGGAGGGAAAAACCACCCCTGAAAATTTTCTCTGATGGTCTCGCCAGGATTCGAACGCAGGCGTTCAGCGTCATAGGCGGACATGCTAACCTCTGCGCTACGGTAGTCTCCAAGGAGATATGTGGCTATTGAGTCATAATTTAAGGGGATTTCCCATTTGGAATGACATAATCTTTGTTTTTTGTTTAAGTGGTCTACATTCACAAATCTAACGAATTATGTTTTTTTGATTTTCTAATATTGTTAGAAAAAACCTAAATTGCTGTCACAACAACTACATTTTATTTCATTCAAAAGTTTAAAAAAAAATCATATTTATCACTATTCCATGTTGTTAAGATAAATAACATGTATGTTCTATTGTTAATTCATTTTCTACATTGGTATTAACCATTATTAAACTTCAATTAAAAACTCATTAATTTGCTTGTTTCAGTTTGAAAATTATAATGTGTGGACCTACGGATTTAATGTATTAAAGAAAATATACATACGTATATCTCAAATTTATGTTGTTACATTTGACCACAATTAACTAATAGTGACAGTTTCATTTTTTAATACAACTTCTTTTTTGTGTACAACCATTTTATGCACTTGGCAAAATATTTTAAAATAGCTTGATATACATCAGCTGGATTTTCAACAAAAATGAAATAATTTGAAGTAGGATAATGAAGTAGGATATTCACCATTATCCTGTTTTAAACAGACACAACTTCACAAAAAAATGTAATTTTTTGAATTTCTTCTATATAATCATGTCATGAAGTAAAAACAAGTAAAAGCGTGCTAAGTTCGATCGGGCCGAATCTTACATACTCTTCGCCATGGATCGCATTTGTCAAGTTCTTTGCCCTATATCTCTTTGTAGAGAAACAAATGATAAGAATTTCCATACTATTGGAACTATATCTTTTTATAGACAGATTCGGACAATATTTAGTGTTGAAGCGAGCTCTAAAATTTGTACTATAAACCTTCTTTAACTCACAACAGTATGTCCGCTCACGAAGAGTACTAATGGAAAACGTTCCAACAATTACATTTAAGCTCATCTTATTCTCAAATATTTACTCATTTACTCTTCAGCGATGGTCATCTTTTGTTGAAAACTTACAACCTGTATCAAACATACAAATTAAAAGAGAGGTTCAATTCTTGCCGGGAGCGTCAATTCAAATTCATGGTTTTAGTGACGTCTCTGAGGCATCATGTGTAGCGGTATACATTCGAGTTGTCCATCAAAACGGCAACATTTATTCAAACTTATTAATCTCAAAAACAAAAGTAACTCCCTAAAAAAAACCACCATCCCTAAATTGCAACTATTCGGAGCAGACTTGCTAATAAAGTTAATCCAAAGCATGTCGAAGGACACAATGATCGAATACGAGTAATTTTTTGGACAGACTTATCTATTGTTCTTGGATGGCTTCAAAAGTTCTCCCAAGCATTAAAGACCTTCGTGGACAATAGGATAGGTGACATATTAAGCGTGGTAAATGTAAGTCAGTGGAATTACGTAGAAATAACGAAAATTCAGCTGATATCGGTTTACGAGGGTGCGTTCCTCATGACTTATCAACATGCCCGCTTTGGTGGCATGGACCTTCTAGTTACATGTTATATCTTCAGATTTTATAATTCATTGAAAGTTAAGGAAACCTTTTGCGCAAAGTTTCATCCAAATCGCTGAAGCATTGCGCCACTTAGGGGTTAAAGAAGGGTAACAGTTGGGTAACAGATCAATACTTCGGTTGGGTAACAGATCAATACTTCGATGTGTTACAAACGGAAGGACGAAAGCTGAAAGATTAGAACAGCACTTTACATGTTGTGGTAAATTATTATTACCGCGAAAATTTTATTCGCTGTATAGTTGTCTCTGTACTGCAAAGAGCAACACGAAGTTGTTCATTTTTCCTAGTGTTAGGTTTGGTTAGTTTGAAAGGAGGTATGAACATCCACCTTAGCCAGTAATCGGCTTGTTGTGCGCTCTAAATAGTTAAAAAGTAGGTTAGGTTAGGTTGAAAAGAAAAAAAGTAACCTCGAAAAAGAAAATCTATGTTAGGAATTCCGTGGTACTTACAAAATCATTAATTGCTTTCCATGCCACGCCCCTAAGTTGATTCATGTCTGGTATTGTGTCCCCACCTAAGTGCCGGTATATGTTGGACGCAAAAGCCGGACAGTGACATAAGAAATGCTCCAACGTCTCATCATCTTCCCTGCATGCGCTTGCCTCACCGATTTTGCATAAATGAGCTCGTAGTCCCATGTGTCCCGTTATGATACCAAAAGCTATACTGACCTCCACCTTACATCCTCTCAGTAATAGCCTCTTCCTCTCACGATCCGGATCACCTCATAGGATTTTCGCCGATTTTCTACCGACTGGTTCGCCGTACCACAGTTTGCCGCCTACGCCCTTAAATCGGAATGCGTCGAATCGAAAAGTTTCGGGTTAACCAAGTTTATCGAAGGCTTCTCTGGCCTTCACTGCTTCTTTCTCATTTCCAGTTACTCCGTTATTGCCCGGCACCCAAACGATGCGGGTTGTGCCATCCTCAGAGAAGGCGTTAATCTTCTTCTTTAACTGCAAGATTGTTCGTGAAATTACACTTCTTGTTATAATTGCGCTCATGGCCATTTTACTGTCCGTAAAGATGTTCACACTCGACATAATCGCGTTAGTACCTCACCACCTCCCGCATTGCGTGATCGCCCGGATAACCGCCTGCAGAACAGTATTATGGTCAGGCAGTCAGAAACAGATTTCAGTCCCTGGGTTCTCAATGTAGACCTTCAGGCCCACTCTGTCCCCTAGCTTTGATCCATCCGTGTAACATGATCTTCCAGACGGCAATATGAGGGTTCCGTCAGTCCAAGACTGTGCCGCTGGCTGCATGGTATGAGCTGCTCCCATCCTCAATCCATTCTCGGATTGTGCCATCTTCAGAGAAGGCATTAATCTCCTTCTTAAACTGCAAGATTGTTCGTGGCTGCCTCACACTTAATCTGTATGTCTATGGATCGGATATCTAGAATGGTTTCCATTGCCCTAGTGGGCGTGGTCTTCATTGCTCCGCCTATGCCAAGACAACATATTCTCTGAACCTATTGTATTATCTTAACGTTGCACATTTTCTCCATGGCAGTTCACCAAACTACTGAGGCGCAAGTAAATATTGGCCTGATCACTCTCCTATAGAGCCAGTGGAGTAGAACCCAAGATCATACCTAAGTATTTGACCTGGTCAGATATCGAAATCGTTTTATTAAGGAAACGTGGTGCGATAAATTGGCCCACGTTCGTCTTCCTCGTGAACAGGCATATTTCAGTTTTCAGGGTCTAGCTCAGTCATATGCCATATGCAAGACCCTTTCTGCATAGCATATAGGTTCAAATCCCTCCTCTGTCAGCATCCGTAATAGGTCATTTATGGTGGTCACCCATAGGAGTGGCAATAAAGTACCCCCTTTTGTCACTTTCTTCCTTATATTTATGTCATGGGATACACAATTTATCCACCTGTTCCTTAGCACATGATTTATCCAGTCTCTAAGGACCTGGCCCACACGGTACTGGTCTAAACATTGGATCAGTGTGTCGGTCCGCACATTGTTAAAAGCCCCCTCGATGTCAATGCATATCGCCAGTGTGTACATTTTGGCATCGAAGGATTCCTCTACTTTATGCACAACCTCGTGCAGGGCAGTCTCCACCGACCATCCCTTGACATAGGCATGCTGTTTGTATTTGAGCAGTTCGCTAGATGTCATACTCTCTATCATGGCGTCCACAATACGTTCCATGGTTTTGAGTAGAATGTATGTAAGGCTAATGGGTCTGTAGGCCTTTGGTGTCGCATAGCTTGCTTTGCCGGGCTTGGGTATAAACACCACCCTTGCCTCTTGCGAGGACTATAACAACGCTGTGAAAATTTTGGCCAGACGAGGTGCCAGATGGTCTGTCTCTTTCTGTAGTAACGCCGGAAATATTTCATCAGGTCCGGCTGACTTAAATTGTTTGAAGCTCCTCAAGGATTCCTTCACCATAAATTCCGTTATTATAAACCTTCGATCAACGTCATTATTCCAAGTTTCCGGTGTCTCCGTGAGTCCCTTCGTATCCTGTGGAAAAAAGGTTTTCATCAAAAGCCTCAACATGTCCTCGTTGTCTCTGCTCTCACTCCCATGTTGTCTACTAAGGTTTAAGTTTGAACATGGGTTTTTAAGAGAAACTTGTTTATCTTGGCGGCGTCATTAACGCTATCGACCTGTTTGTGGAAAAGCTTCCAGGAGGCACGTTTGGCTGCTCTGGTAATTTTATTGTATTCCTTGAGCCGTGTGTAATACACTTCCGCCTTTTTACGATGTGCTCTGTAAAAAAGTCTGCGGACCTCTTTCCCAATATTGCGAATCACTCGGGTTATACAGGGTTTTTCTTGGGCTGATTTGCTTTCCCGAAGAGGACAACTGTCTTCGAAGGAACCCACAAGTGCAGCCTGTTGACATTTTCATCAATGTCTTCTATGCTTGGACAATCTAAATTATCTTGCCCAAGTCTTCTTTTGAGTAGCCTTCCGAATTTTGTCCAGTTGATCTTTAACTTATTCCAGAGGCTTATCGGATTCGGCGCTGGCCGTGCTCTTCTAAACCTAATGTAGCGATGGCCAGAGAAATAGTGTTCCATGGAGACCCTCCAATTCTGAACCTCATCGATCAGATTTTCTAATCCTATTAACAAAGGTTACCAATATTAAGTGTTTTTAGGTCGTTAGTATTCAAGAACTCTGCCAAGGCTTGGCCCCGCTTATTAGTGTTGGTACTACCTCACGAAATCGGGTGAGAGTTCGCATCGCACCCTATTAGTACTTCGTTTCCTGTCCGTTTTGCTTTCCTCATCAGCCGTTGCAGCTCCGACGTGGGTGGCGGTTTCAGAAAGTCGAAAGGTAGATAAAGTGATGCCAGGTATGCTTCACCGTTTCCCTGTCTCACCACTGTTGCATCTGACGTTGACAACTCTGGGAAATATATATAATTCAAATTTTTATGATAAATAACACAGGTCCTCTGCCGAGTACCAGTGTTAACATAGAATAATTGTTAGTTCATATGGTTCAGTCCAGAAACTTTGTTCCGGGTCGTCCATGGCTCCTGAATTAAGGAAATATGAATCTTGTCCTTGCTGATTTTCTCCATCAGAGCGTGTGTAGCAGTCTCGCTTCGGTGGAGGTTTATCTGGATTACCTCAATCGTTGGTCCTCCAGTAAATGGGCATCTTGGCAGTAGGTGATGATCTCGTCGTCTGCTCCCTGTTCTTTAGACTGCAATGGTTCCGGTAATGGTTCCATCGTCGGGTCCCTTTTCGTTAATCCATGAATTTAGATTGCGTTTTAAAATAGGTAAAGTACATTTCTCAGTCGATGCAGCATCAATACCAGATTGTATACAATTCCTCAAGTTAGATGTGTCATGACAAGGATTACCAGAAATTGTAAGGCAACAAAGTTCAATGGAAAGTTGACAACTTTCGAACATTACAGTGTACAAATTTACGTTCAACAGTACCGTTTATCACATTCATGTTTACAGTTATGTATATCAAATTATGAACCGATATATCATATTGTATTGATGAAATGGTCATTGGTTTCGAAATATTGCTGTATATGTGATGTATACAAGTACGACTTATTGGACGCGTTACTAAATTGTGACATTTCCTAAAATTATAACTTGAAAGAGTATTTAAAATATCAGCCGATACTCGGTCTTCTTGGATATCTATGTTGCCGTCGCCAACTGTTATTGTTGTTGTATCTTCATTCATTATTTGCTTAGTAGGTTATGTTGAACATCAAACAACTCATTGCAGAGTTCTTTAATCCAAAAGAGTAATCTAGCTTTTGAACAACTTTGGGTTTCCATTTGGTGAGGTCTCAGGATGTTATAACAGTAACGCACTCTGTGTTCAAAAGTACGACTTATTGCCCAATAACCAAATGGTGACATTTCCTGAAATTATAACTTGAAAGAATATTTAAAATATCTTGGATATCTATGTTGGCGTCGCCAACTGTTGTTGTTGTTGTATCTTCATTCATTATTTGCTTGGTAGGTTCTCGATATCTATGTTGGCGTCGCCAACTGTTGTTGTTGTTGTATTTTCATTCATTATTTGCTTAGTAGGTTTTGTTGAATATCCAACAACTCATTGCAGAGTTCCTTGATCCAAAAGAGTTATCTAGCTTTTGATCAACTTTGGGTTTTCATTTGGTGAGGTCTCAGGATGTTATAACAGTAACGCACTCTGTGTTACTGCTTTTTTGCAAAAGATGATAAAACTTTCTTATTTAGATGAATCAACCTTTGGTTTTCCACTTTTCGGTGTACAATAATGTTAATATATTTTTAATTCCACACCAAATAATGTGATGTGCACTTTTTTTCTCAATGACATAATTGCAAGCATGCCTTTTTTATTGGCATTTTTCTTGTTGCTGTTGTTATGCTGGTGCTAAATATTTCACATATTATTGTGAATGTTATTACACTACAATTGCGGTATATAATACTATTAAAAGTCTCTAGCAATTTTCGCACTTTAATTAAAACTTCGTTCTTTTTTTTTTTGGTATTTGATTTATTATGATGCAGTGTGAATTATTGTTAAATTTTATCATGCAATCACAAGTGTTGGCCTCAGAATTGGTAAATATATGTGCAAACATAGGCCACAAGGAATTCATTGTACACTGTGAATGCTTTTCAATACTAGGTTATTTACAAAAGGAGTTCATTAGTAATAGTTAAAAGAAATATCCTTTTCCCGTTTATATTTTTTCATTAAATGGTGTATATTCAAAAGATTGGCTCTACCCTTTTCATTTATTCCTGTTTAGCATTTCTTGCTCCTTATATTCTTGCAACAAAAATCTGTGTCTGATCCATACTTTCGCCTTTAATTTCTCCATGTGTGTTTGGTTCATTTTCAATTTTCATTAGCAGGTTTGTTTTTATTTTTGATTTTTTATAACGAAAGTAGTGGAAATTAAAATTAAAAATTGCATTCCTTGATATATCAGCTGCACTACCATTTAATCACATTAAAGTAAATTGTGCGAGATATTGATTGTTGAAGTCGAGCTGGTTTCGTTCGTTATTATATCTCGCCCATGTGTTTCATTGGGCAATAATGAATGGATAGTTTTGCATATATGCAATTAAACTTTAGTTTGATTTATCATCTGCTAAACGTTCCTTCATTGATTGCAAAATGTAACATTGTAATGGGATTTATCTATGTGAACTTCTGATATTAATAAAGCCAAATTTTGCAAATACTATAAAAGGGAAAAGAGAAACAACAAAAAAACCAATATATGGATCAGCCATGAAAAGTAAAAGTCTTTATTCATTCTGCAGTTGTACGGCATTTGCTGTGGCCTGGCGCTTCGTTGCGGTTTTTGGTGCGGTTTATGGGCTGGTGGCATCATTGGACCGTACTTCTACAAAGTTGATGCGAATCATAACGTAACTGTGAATGTCATACATGTCATAGTACCTCACAAATATTGCCAGCATTAGGAGGGGAAAAGCACCGCTGAAAAAAATTTTTCTGATGGTCTCGCCAGGATTCAAACCCAGGCGTTCAGTGTCATAGGCGGACATGCAAACCTCTGGGTCTCTGGCCACTTTCGTACACGATTGGCGTTTTTGGGGTAAGAGGGAGTGTCCGCCTCCACCCAATATCTAAAAATTCTATAGCCTATGTTTCCTTCCAGACAAACGTACACAATTTATGAAAATTTTAAGAAAATCAGTTCAACCAAGTATTATATAGTCATAATTGGTCTAAATGCGTTTTAGAGGGGTGGCGTAACCCCCTATACTTCGATTAGATTTTGTATGCCAGATTTGAAATCTACTCCCGAATACCTTTCATTTGAGCCCCATATTGAAATGAACGTCCAATATGTCTGTTTGGGGGAGTTTTGGGGTTGGGGCGCCCCGATGGGAAATTAGACAAATTTTAATACCATATTCGTTTTCTACTCTCCAATACCTTTCATTTGATACCTATATTGTTCCACTTTTGATTTTGGGTTGTGTTTTTGCCATTAGGGGTAGGGTCCGTCCCCCTTCCGATACCGAATAGTTATATATATTCGAAATTTTCGAGAAAATCGTTACTGCCGTTTTTCAGTAACGGCAGTTACTGCCGTTTTGGGCGTATTTGGCGACATGAATTTGTATACCAGATTCGTTATATACTCCCTCACACTTTCCATTTGATACCCATATTGTCCTTATCGATCCACTTTTAATTTTGGGTGGTGTTTTTGGGCTAACGGTGGAGGGTCGGCCCCCTTCCGTTATCAATAAATTATAAAGCCTATTCCTACTTCCTGACCATATTTGTAATCTACCCGAATACCTTTCATTTGAGTCCCATATTGTCATGATCGTCAAATAAGACTATTTTAAGGGGGGTTTTGTGGCTGGGGCGGCCCTCCGGGTACTTGAACTCAACTTTTATTATGAAATTCGTACTCTACTCTTGAATACCTTTCATTTGAATCCCATATTGTCCCGATCGGTCCACTTTTATTTTTGGGTAGTACTTTTAGGGTAAAGGGAAGGGTCCGCCCCCCTCCCGATATCAAAAATTATATAGCCTCTATTTCCTTCCTGACCAACCTGCGCTCGTAAGAAATATCCTTGTATTCTGTCGGGGCATGAGCGCAAATAAGGCTGATGTTGAAGAATTGGGCCTTTATGCGGATTATGGCTAGCCTCTCATCCGCCGGAGTAAACCTGAAGACAAGGTGTTTCAGTCTCCGACTAACCACAAATCCACAGCCATGTCTCGTTTCATGACAGTTATCATATAGGAAGTCACCTCTCGGTGTTGTTGTGGAGCCCTTTCCGAGCCATCGGACTTCCTGCATGGCAGTAATGTCTGCCCTGTATTTCTCTAATTCATCCAACACGGCATATACTGCACCCTCTCTATAAAGAGTGCGAACATTCCAGGTGTATATACACAAATCATGTTCCATGGTCCTTAAAACGTTTGCGGGGTCGTTAACATTGGGTGGATCCGTTTTTAATCTTCCTCGTTTTTATACCCTACGCCACCTCTGTGGTACAGGGTATTATACCTTTATGCAACTCTAAGAAGGAGAAGAGCTAGACCCATCGATGTGTATACTGATCGGCTTAGAATCATTTCCTGATTCGATTTAGCTATGTCCGTCTGTCTGTCTGTCCATGTATTTTTGTAATCAAGGAACAGGTCGTAATTGTTGCCCGATTTTCACAAAATTTTGCATAAGTCTCCTTTTTGGACCAAGGATAAACGCTATTGATTTTGAAAAAATTAGATATAGCTCCCATATATATTTTTCATCCGATGTGCCCTTTTAAAGCTGTAAAGGCCACAATTTTGGTCCGATCTTTACCAAATTTGGCGTGAGATGATTTTGTTGACGTCAAAATATTTGTGGAAAATTTCATCACAATTGGCTTAGATTTAGATATAGCTCCCATATATAACTTTCATCCGATTTGACCTATTAAAGCTGTAGAAGGCACAATTTTGGTCCGATCTTTACTAAATTTAGCACGCTTTTTGCTTTTGTAACGTCCTAATATGTGTGCAAAATTTCATCAGAATCGGATCAGATTTAGATATAGCTCCCATATATATCTTTCATCCGATTTGGCCTTTTAAGGCTGTAGAAGCCACAATTTTGGTCCGATCTTTACAAAGTTTTGCATTGGGTTTTTTATTTAACGTCCTCATATGTGTGCAAAATTTATTAAAAATCTGTTCAGATTTAGATATAGCTCCCTTATATATCGTTCATCCGATATGGTCTTTTAAGGATGTAGTAGCCAGAATTTTCGTTCGATTTTGCATGAGACGTTTAAATTGACATTCCAATACGTGCGTAAAATTTCATTAAAATCGGTTCTAATTTAGATATAGCTCCAATGTGTATATTGCATCCGATACGGACTTTTAAGGCAGTAAAATCCACAATTTTGGTCACATCTCTACAATATAGGGCGTGAGATGTTCCATTTCATGTCCCAGTATGTGTCGTTAAAATTGGCACAGGTTTCGATATAACTCCCATTTTATCTTTTATCCGATATGGCATTTTAAAGATGTGGAAATCTAAATCTTTTGTCCTATGGTAGGAAAATCTTACAAGGTTCTAAATTGCTATTTCAATTGGTCGGACTAGACTTCGAGATAAGTTATGCATATAAAAAGTACTACATTTACTAGTTTCATAGTAATTTCTTCAAATTTTCCGGATGACAGCCTACTAACTCGACGTGCCAACCCAACTTTTTATACCCACCACCATAGGATAGGGGATATATTCTTTAGTCATTCCGTTTGTAACACATGGAAATATCTATTTCCAAGCCTACAATGTATATATATTCTGGGTCGTTGATGTCTGGGTCGTTCAACGATGTCCGTGTGCCCGTCAGTTGTCATCACGCTACAGTTTATAAAAATTGAGATATTCAGTTGAAATTTTGCACAGACTCGTATTTCTTCTATACGCAGGTTAGGTTCTTAAATGAGCCACATCGAGCTATATTTGGATACTTGACTATATTTTTCTTGTTATCGTTCTACAGGTGTTCTTGTGGCACATTTTAGCTCACTATCTTTAATGGATGTTAAAGGTAGCTACCCAGGTGACACCGCGTAGAGGTTTTTGTGTCCACATTTAAGATAATAGAACGCCAAGATAATCCTGGATTTTGCCAAGTTTAAACCAGTCAGAACCGTTGCTCCGACATCCCCAAGTCACCCAGCTTCTTTCTGCTATAATATAGAAATCACCAGTTTACATTTTATTAAAATATTTTAAATTTATGCTTCCCAGAGGACAAAAAAAATTGAAATATGTAAATCTTGAAATGTTATCAATATGTTTGCCATAAATACTATTGTGATTAGCACACTATTCCATTTCTACATCTTCAGATGGAAAATCCTTCTTTTTGAAATAATAATAAGAGATGACTCCTTGACTTTGGAATTTTTCAACGAGATTAATATTTGAAAAGATGAATAATCCCATTATTTACGTTTAAACCACGATAACAATCAACCTTTGTTATTTTAATTTTTTTTTTACTTTTTGCTCTGCTATTTAAATCGTCTTTGGTGTATTGTACTCTGCTTCATTGACTTCACCGCAAAAATGGTTCATTACGCAGTGAACCTCATTGAAACTCAAAATACAGTCATCATTTCCTAGTTTAATATAGAATTCCAAAAACCTGAATTCCTTTTTAACCCATTTTAGACCACTTCCCATTCTTGTGATGCAATCGGTTTGAAATTTTACATGTAAGAAGGTTTCTGTTCCCTGATAAATAAACGGTACACTTGGTAGTATAGTTGCTGAAAAATCTGTCCTCACTATATTTTATACCAAAAATAAAATTGAATATTTGTATTTTTTAAATTTTTTGTTTTCTTTAAGTGGACTTTGAAATGTTCTAAAAGTGAAATTATGGCATATTTCTTTATTCCATCAAAATTAAAAGGTTGTAAAAAAGTTCAAATTTTTACATTTACAATGATTCTTGTACGTGGACAGGAAGATTTTCGTTTGAATTACAACCTTAGCCCATAATAGCATAACTATATGCCAGTCTATTGTTGTAGCCTTTACCATTGTAAGGGGGGTAAACTAAAATCGTCATTATGTCTGCAACCCATCGGTTTATTGGTCTGAGACCCAACAAAGTATACAATAATTTATTAATCGTCTTGAAATTCTAAGTCAATTTAGCCCTGTTCGTCCTACTGTCTGTCTGTTGACAGCACTCTAACTTTCGAACGACTAAAGCGCTTGCAATCTTGCCCAAATACTTCTTATTAGTGCAGGTCAGTGTGGATGGTAAATGGGCCGAATCATTTCATGTTTTAATATAGCTCCTATATAAACCGATCTGCCAATTTAACTTCTTGAGCCTCTAGAGGGCGTAACTTTTATCCGATTTGGCTGAAAGTTAGACATGTTTTTTTTGCTTCTAACTGCCACAACAAGCATGATCCACATCGGTGCATAACATGATTGAGCTCCTATATATTTGAAAATTCATTTAAAGAACTTACCCCATGCGAACCCATGTGAGGTCGTAGTGCTATGTTTTCCGTTATGATACTGAAAGCTATACTGACCTCCTTCTTACTTCGTTTCAGTAATAACCTCGACTTCTCATGATCCGAATGTTCCCATAGGACTTTCGTTGTCCTACCGACCGTTTCGCTGTTCATTAATGTTACATGCTAGTTTGTCGCTCAAGTGTTTAACTCTGACTGTGTCGAAAGGCTTGGGCTTAACAAGTCTATTGACGGCAGTCCCCTTTCCTTCACTGCCAATTCCCTTAGTCCGCTTTTCCAATCCCCCTTAGTCCGCTAAGATCCGGCATCTAAACAATGTGGATCGTCTGGTGTCTTCGTTAAATGCCACTGCTGACCAGTCCAGCCTGGAGCTGCCGCGCAACCAGTCGAGGTTTCAGTAGCAGACAACATGCTAAAGTCTGATACCACCACCCCAGCTGTTGGGTCTATTCGGTCCATTCTAAGCCTACTCTAGATCTGCCGCTACACTGGCAACAGACGCAGTTTACCAACCGTCTAATGGATACTATTGGGTTGCCCAAAAAGTAATTGCGGATTTTTCATATAGTCGGCGTTGACAATTTTTTTTACAGCTTGTGACTCTGTAATTGCATTCTTTCTTCTGTCAGTTATCAGCTGTTACTTTTAGCTTGCTTTAGAAAAAAGTGTAAAAAAATATATTTGATTAAAGTTCATTCTAAGTTTTATTAAAAATGCATTTACTTTCTTTTAAAAAATCCGCAATTACTTTTTGGGCAACCCAATAGTATCCATTATCATAGCTATTCTTGAGTGACTTTAAATTTTCTTCCAAAACAAATGACCTATTACGAGTTACAGAAAAATTCTTGCGGAGCGAAATAACAAAACGTCCGCTCCACTAAACGGTTCAAACAAGAATCGTGCTATAACTCCCATATAAACTAATCGGCCGATTAAACTTCTTGAGCCTCTAAAAAACGCAAGCATGTACAAGTGTATTTAACTCGCTCCAAGTGCAACGAAAATGTTGTGATCAAAAACGAACACCTCACGGTAGCGTTCACCACTCACAGTTACATTAAGATTCGCATCATATTTGAATAAGTACGGTCCAATGATGCCACCAGCAATTAAACCGCACCAAACATGGACTTTCTTCTTGAGCCCCTGGAAGCCGCAATTTTTATCCGATTTGGTTGAAATTTTACAATTGGTGTTCTTCACTGTGCCAAGTACGGTCCAAATCGGTCTATAACCTGATACAGCTCCCATATAAACCGATCGCCCGATTTGAATTTTTGAGCCCTTACAAGTCGCTTTTTTTGTCCGATTTGGCTGAAATTTTGCATGTAGTGTTTTTTTATGACTTCCAACAACTGTGTCAAGTGCGGTCCAAATCGGTCCTTAACTTGATATAGCTCCCATATAAACCGATTTCCCGATTTGACTCCCTGAGTCCTTACAAGCAGCAAATTTTGTCCGATTAGGTTGAAAGTTTGCATGCGATATTCTGTTACGACTTTCAACAACTGTGCCAAATATGGCCAAAACCAGTCTCGATCATCCTTGTTCCGTTCCTAGAAGCTTTAATTTTTGCTGTTTTGACCGAAGTTTGTATGTAAATAAAATTATGCCCTACAACTAAATTCATTTTGTATAAATTTTTTGCAGAAGCCATGGTGGTGGGTTCCTAAGATTCGGCCCGACCGCTTAACATGCTTCAATTTGTTGATCGTCACGACGTTCTGAGTCGATCTAGTCATGTCCGTCCCTCTGTCGAAATCACGATAGCAGTCGAACGCGTATATCTAGCCGATTGAAATCACGATAGCAGTCGAACGCGTATATCTAGCCGATTGAAATTTTGCACAGATGATTGATTAGTTGATGTAGTTCGTTGGGGACTGCAATTGGGCCATATCAGTTCAGATTTGGATATAGCTCCCAGATAAACCGATCTCCCGATTTGACTTCATGAGACCTTACAAGCTGCAATTTTTATCCGATTTGACTGAATATGTTTGACAGCGAAACCAAACACGAAACGTGCGTAAGCTATTTTAACCAGTGGTGCCAGAAAGATAATAGCTAAAAAATAGGGACAGTAGGTTGTGTTAGGCCCTTTGACATTCTTCTTCAATTTGGCTCAGATCGGTTCAGATTTGGATATAGCTGCCATATAGACCGATCTATCGATTTAAGGTTTAAGGCGCATAAAAGGCGCATTCATTTTCTGATATCGCCGAAATTTAGGACAGTGAGTTGTGTTAGGCTCTTCGACATTCTTTTTTAAGTTGGCTCAGATCGGTCTAGATTTGAATATAGCTGCCATATAGACCGATCTATCGATTTGAGGTTTTGGGCCCATAAAAGGCGCATTTATTGTCCGAAATCGCCCACATTTGAGACAGTAAGTTGCGTTAGGCCCTTCGTTATCTTTCTTCAATTTGACCCAGATCGGTCCAGATTTGGATATAGCTGCCATATAGACCGATCTATCGATTTGAGGTTTTGGGCCCATAAAAGGCGAATTTATATTCCGATTTTATTGAAATTTGTCACAGTGACTTATATTAGGCTTTTCGACATCCGTGTCGTATATGATTCAGATCGGTTTATTTTTAGATATAACTGCTAAAAAGACCAATATTTTGTTATACACAATGGAACAATGACTTGTACCTATTAGTATTTGGTCCACATCGGAACATATTTCGATATAGCTGCTATGGGGCATAAGGCATGCATTTTTCACCGGATTTTAACGAAAGGTTTACATATGTACCCCAGGTGGTGGGTATCCAAAGTTCCTTCCGGCCAACTTAACGCCTTTTTATTTGTTTTTTTTTTTTTTTAATTCACTTCCGCAAACAATAGAATATAAACATTTTTTATGTCTTTATTAGAAATTTTAATAAATGCCTATATTGAATTTCATTAAAAAAATTTAACACAAGTCGAAGTCAGTTCACTTTACGTATGGAAGCAAAAGCACTTAACTAGTATATCAACCACCATTAGACAATTATTACTCGAAAACAAAAACAAAATAAACGTTTTGGTGTCTTTATTATAAAAGCAAAAAAAAAAAGATTTTGTTTTTTGCTTGTTGTGCTTTGTTATAATTGTCTATGATGTTCTAGAATGTCAAAGTCAGTTTAAGCTAAGAACTCTTTACGAAAGAATAATGTTTACAAGTCACATTTAATGCACAAAGTACGAGTACAATGGCAAAAGTCCAAGCAATTCTAGTAAATCAAATTATATTAAAAAAATTATTGACAACTAAGACAATGACACAAAAAATCCTAATCTTTGGCTTGCTAGGCAAAAGAGAAGGAGATGGAGTGAGATGACAGCAAATAAATCATGAATGACCCAATTATTTGATGGGCAGTTTTTATTAGAAAATTTGCATAGGCAACAACAAAAACGTCATCATCATCATCATCCATTGTTATCATAATTTTTGCATTAATTCAATAACAGCACAATAAAAAGATTTGTTGTCCCCAATAACGATTTGTATAGACAACAAAAAGTCCTTGCTGCCTTTACTTCTGCACTTCATTTGCATTATCTCTTCTTTTTGTTCTTTCATAGCATAGCCATTTTAATTAACCTATCATCATTTATTTAAGCATTGTTTATTCATAATCGTTGCAGTTTTTTCCCCCTAAGATTTTGGTATCCAGCAGATGTTCGCCTTCAGGCTGTATTTTACATCAGAAGCAGAAGAACATTTAAATTGAATGCAAATGTTTGCATATTCATACATTTGTGTGCACATCCATACATTATAGCAAAGCATGAGGACTTTGTTATTTTTACCAACGCTTAAAATCTGTAATGGATAATTAAAAGGGGGAGAGATTAAAGGAGGAAATTCATACCCCCATCTACAAATATATATCTTTATTCTACTCAAACCCTTATTCTTAGAGGTTGGTTTTAGCAGTGGGGGGATGAGGTGGGTTGTTTGCGCCTTATGCAATTGAAAGAAAACAATTAAAACACAATGTTAACTACCTTCGGGCCCTCAAATCATCGAGGTGCACAAATTAGCGAGTTGTTCCGACTTGCCTATGAATGGTAGGGCACTATCATTGAGCTCACTGCTAATGCTGATAACATTACTGAGTCCTAATATCATGAGAAACTGCTCTACGAAAAGGGGTCGCTCATCAGCGCACCAACCACCAATAAAAATAAATATTTTGCAATTAAACTAAGTCCTGCATCGGAAAACACACATTTGATATAATAGAAGTCTTCCCGCGGTTCCTTAATAAACTATGAATTAGGACAAAAACTATTGAAAGCTTTACTGAAATGTTTTCAAGTTCTAGCATACACAGAAACAAATAAAAATCAGTTTCAATAATGAAATTGATTGATCTAATTAATATTTTAATTGAAATTGCTTCAGTGACGAAAATGATAATATCAATCACTGCCCTCGAAAAAGTAAAATTGCAAATTTTGCCCATAAACATTCCACTAAGGAACAGGGGCAAACTTCTCACATATCAATGAGTGCAGTTCGATTCAAGTTTAAGCTCAATGATAAGGGCCTCCTTTTTATAGCCGAGTCCGAGCGGCGTGCCACAGTGTGACACCTCTTTGGAGAGAAGTTTTACATGGCATAGTAGCTCACAAATGTTGCCAGCATTAGGAGTGGAAAACCACCGCTGAAAATTTTTTCTGATGGTCTCGCCAGGATTCGAACCCAGGCGTTCAGTGTCATAGGCGGACATGCTAACCTCTGCGCTACGGTGGCCTCCTCGAAAAAGTAATTCTAGAAAAACAAGTAAACGCGTGCCAAGTTCGGCCAGGCTGAATCTTGGGAACCCATCACCATTGATTCTGCTAAAAATGTATACAAAATAAATTTGGATGAAGTGCTTGACACAGTTTTTGGAAATCGTGACAGAATATCGCATGCAAAATGTCAGCCAAACCGGACAAAAATTGCGGATTGTAAAGACTCAAAAAATCAAATCGACAGATCGGCTTATATGGGAGCTGTATCAGGTTATCGACCGATTTGGACCGTACTTGGAAAAATTATTAGAAGTCATAACAGAATACCATGTGCAAAAGTTTAGCAAACATTGAGGCATCCAGGGTATAAAGATGCCAAATGGGGAGATAGGTCAATACGGACACTGCTGTTAGAAGTCATAACACAAGAGTATGTGCAAAATTTCAGCCAAATCGGACAAAAATTGCGTCTTGTAAGGGCTGAAGAAGCCAAATCGGGAGATCGGTTTATATGGGAGGTATACCCAAATCTGAACTGATATGGCCCATTTGCAATTCCCAACGACCTACATCAATAGTAAGTATCTGCAGCTAGATCGACTCAGAATGTCGTGACGATCAAGGTTATTGATACTTATAGGATCTTGGATCAATATTTCAAGGTGTTACAAATTGAATGACTAGATTAGTATACCCCATCCTAGGGTGATGGGTATAAAAAAGGCATTGAGTTCGGCCGATGCGAACTTTAGATACTCACCACCTCAAGTATATATATTACTCACATTTCGACAAAATCCGATGAAAATCAACCATTAATGAGACCGTAACAGCTTTATCGAATTATAGCCTGATAAAGGCCAAACCCAGCATGAACGTCAAGGGGTCCTTCACAACTCACTGTTCTAAAATTAAGCGATATCGGGTAACAAAAAAGCCATTTATGGATAAAAACCGTAAATCGGAAAAACGAAGATGGGCTATATCTCGATGTTGCCCTCATATGGTCCGATTTGAACCACACTCTGCACTAACGACGAAAGGCTTAGCACAGCTCTCAGTGTAATCGGATAATAAATGGAGTTTCTTTAGGTCTTAGACCTCACATCGAGAGATCTGTCTGCATGAGGTCTATATCAAGATATTGTCCGATCTAAACCATATTAGATGAGGATGTCGAGGGTACTAAAATAATTTACTGTAATAAGTTGCAGTTCAATTTGGTAATAAATGCGCCTATTATGGCTCCAAGACCTTAAATCGGGAGATCGATATATATGGCCAAATCATATTCGGCGTTAAGTTTAAAGGACTTAACAAAACACTCTCTGCTGAATGTCAACAAAATCGGACACAAAATGCGGCTATTATGGCCCTAAGCCAATATTTCTGGAGATCGGTCTATATAAGGACTACATCATGATATAGTTCTAAGCCCATCTTCGAACTTAAACTGCTTATAGACGAAAAGTAGAAGCGTGTAAAGTTCGGCCTGGGCGTATCTTTGGAACCCACAACCATAAAAATGTATTCAAAATTAATTTATTGTAGGGCATAATTTTATTCTACATACCAAACTTCTGTCAAACCAACAAAAATTTACATGGAAGCTGTTTTCAGGTTATAGACTGATTTAGACTGTATTTGGCGCGTTTGTTGGAAGTGGTAGCAGGACACAGCATGCAAAATTTCAGCCAAATCGGACGAAAATTGCGACTTGTAAGGACTCAAGAAGCCAAATCGGGAGATCGGTTTCTTTGGGAGCTATATCAGTATATTGACCTACGTGAACCGTACTTAACGTAGTTCTTAAAAGTCATAACATAACACTACATGCAACCAAATCGGACAAAAATTGCGAATCCAGGGGCTCAAGAAGTCAAATCAGGTTATATGGAGCTATATCAGGTTATATGGGAGCTATATCCTATTATACACCGTTTTGGACCGTACTTAACGCAGTTGTTGGAAGTCACAACAGAACACTACATGCAAAATTTCAGCCAAATCGGTCTAATATTCCGGCTTCCAGGGGCTCAAGAACTCAAATCGGGAGATCGGCTAATATGGGAGCTATATCAGGTTATAGACCAATTTGTACCGTACTAGACACAGTCGGTGGAAGTCACAACAGAACACTTCTTGCGAAATTTCAGCCAAATCGGACAAAAATTGCGACTTTTAAGGGCTTAAGAAATCAAATCAGGAGATCGGTTTATATGAGAGTTATATCTAAATCTGAACCGATGGGCTCAAGAAGCAAAATCGGGAGATAGGTTTATATGGGAGCTGTATCAAGCTATTGATCGATTCAGACCAAATCGGATGAGAATTGCGCCCTCTAGAGGTTCAAAAAGTCAAGATCCCAGATCGGTTTATATGGCAGCTATATCAGGTTCTGAACTGATTCGCGCCATACTTAGCACAGTTATTGAAAGTAATAACAAAACACCTCATGCAAAATTTCAGCCAAATCGGATGAGAATTGCGCGCTCTACTGGCTCAATAAGTCAAGATCCAAGATCGGTTTATATGAAAGCTATACCAGATTATGAACCGATTTGAATCATACTTAGCGTAGTTATTGGAAGTGCTACCAAAACATTACGTGCAAAATTTCAATAAAATCGGACGAGAATTGCGCCCTCTAGAGGCTCAAGAAGTCAAGACCCAAGATCGGTTTATATGGCAGCTATATTAAAACATGGTCCGATTTGTCCCATTTACAATACCGTGCTTTCGACAGACAGACGGACGGACATGGCTAGATCGACTTAAAACGACATGACGATCAAGAATATATATACTTTACGGGGTCTTAGACGCATATTTCGAGGTGTTACAAATAGAATGACGAAATTAGTATACCCCCATCCTATGGTGGAGGGTATATAAATTGTAGTGCGATCACAAACGATAGGCATACCGTTGTCAACTAGCTAGCTTAGCTTCCACAGTTTTTGGATCGCTCAGCTCGGTTCCTGCTGTCTAATTATTATGCATCTGGGTAACAGTTATTTAGACCTCTTTTTTGGTTTGTTTACAGTGCAGTGGAGGGTACCGCCTGGTTCGAATCCGGGCGAGACCATCAGGAAAATTTTTCAGCGGTGGTTTTCCCCTCCTAATGCTGGCAACATTTGGGAGGTACTATGCCATGTAAAACTTCCCTCCAAAGAGGTGTCGCACTGCGACTCGCCGTCCGGACTCGGCTATAGAAAGGAGATCCCATGTCATTGAGCTAAAAACTTAAATCGGAATGCACTCATTGATATGTGAGTTTGACCCTGTTCCTCAGTGGAATGTTTATGGTCAAAATATGCAATTTGCACAGTGCTGTTTATATACATAAGGTTATGATGTTAAACCGAAAACTCAATCTTTTATTCGATTACCAAAAATACCACTAAGGGTGTCCTTCTTAAGGCGATAACGACGATAGTCCTTCGTCCGAGGTAAGTGTGTGGACACAAGTGCTGAATAAGACTCATATTTTAAGAGGCTTAGAGAAGAAGTGATTTTACTGTTCACTTCACTTCACTTCATATTTGGCTTCTGCTACTGATATTTAACATTTTGTATATTCTGTATCATTGGTCAATACGTTTGTACAGATGAACTTAATATTGCACATCAAATATTTGTGTTTGCAATCCCATTCTGTTTTGATTTAAAAACTAATATTTGCCATCAATTAAAGGCAAAAGCATTTGCTTAATAATTACAAAAATTGTGTGTGCTGTTACTTTTATACCCATCCCATGTAGTTTAGAAGTTATACTTTATTTATTATGAAATTTTTAACCCTTCGATGTATTGATCAATGACTCCTTTGGAGTTTTGGGGATTGGGATTAGGATTTTTGATTATAGTATCCATCTGAATTAAGGTTGGTATTTTTGCTCCTCTTGTTTAACGAATCGTAGCATATTCTGTCAATCTTAGTCCCACAAAAGACGTAAAGTTTTATATATAAGAAGACATCTCTGTAAAAACAATTATTAGTGTAAGAAGTATGCATCTCGTAAAATCAAAAAATTGTTTTAGACTTTTGAATTCAAAAGTTTCTACACATTTTTTAAAACAAGCTAAAAATGATGTTATCAAATTGTCCTTCTTTTTCATTTCAGGTATGATAGTGAATTTCTTCAAGCTTCTATATAAATCAAAGTGGTAATTATAATTTTCAACCATGCCTCGTAAACGTAAACATTTTTGATTTGATTATTTTTTGTGGGGATGATATTTCATTAATTTATTTTTTGTTAATTTTGGAAAATACAATAAATAAAATTTATTTAATTGTGGTCATTTCATGCACTGTTATGGCCCCAATAAAGCTAATGAAGTGCTGGAGGCATTGCAGAAGAGAGAGAAGAAGACCAAACAGAAAAATAAGGAACAGGACATAAATAAATACAATTGAAATTTATTAATTAAAATGCAAATTAATATAATGCTCATCTACGCAATTACACAAACATAGGCGAATAATTAAAGGTAATATTGTTTCAATTAATATTCAAACTAAATGCATAACCACCGGGCAGATAAATGTTAACTATATGTGCATCGATGTACTGCATCTATAAAATTTTTGCACGTAAGCATTATAGGCGTGAGGACAGTAATGAATTGGCATCGTTGTGGTATTGTTTAAAGAAGTGGGATTGGGAATATTGAAGGGTTACCAGATCACTGCAGTAAGTACCGTGTGGAGATACAGGTTGCGCCAGAGAAACTTACTTATTTGAAAAAACTGAAAAAACTCGGTGAGTTGAACGGAGAGTCGTTTGAGAGTGGACGCATCTGGGTGGTGGGGAACGTCCCCAAGTTTGTTTCTTTTTCCAGTCAGCTGCCATCATGCTCTGGTCTAGGGAGCAGCGGGCCTTCATTGTCGAAGCCTTCTTTTCCAACGGTCGTTCACGTATTTCTACGCAACGTACCTTTATCGCCTTAAATTTTTTCTTCACAGACTCGTTCTTGGTTTTAATTCGTTTCTTTAAAGGGGTAAGGAACAATATTATGATATGCTGCAAAGGGTGGACACGAATTCTAAAATTCGACTAAATCAGTGTACACCCATAGAAAGAATTAAGCACGGCGTCGACAAATTGGCCACATTCGTTCATAAAAGTGAATCAACACACAGATGTTATTAGATCAGCAACAAAAATTTATAAGCCATCAACAGTTATGTGGAACAAAACGTCCACAGACGTTCACATTCTGACAACCTCTAGTGCACAGTTTATTTTAATATTACAAAAAGATTTTGTGTGACGATGAGTATCGAACCTGTGTTTCATCAATCTCATTGCGTGTTTACAAACGCCTTACCACATGGCACCACGGACGGGTATAAACATACAAGGTTTTAAGAGTCATTTAAACTTAAGGTTGGTATACATACACATTTCGAAGGGATGATGTCCACAACGGTCATTGCATGAATCAACAACGCTTGTTCACAAAATCATTCACACTTGTTGACCATATTTCCAACATCTCCCGTGTATGATAATCACCATGTTGGCGCACATTTCGCAGGGATGATGTCCACAACGGTCATCGTATGAATCAACAACGCTTGTTCACAAAATCATTCACGCTTGTTGACAATATTTCCAACCACGCCTGTGTATGATAATGAGAACCCCTTACCCTAATTTTCAGAAACGCCAGATCTCGGAGATGGGTGGTGCGATTTAAGCGAAACTTTGTGTGCCCTCATATAGTACCCTAGAAATAAAAATTTGGTATCCAAATTTAAGATGGGGTACCAAGGGCGGCCGCCCCACCCTAAAACCTACCAAACATATTCAATATTTAGACCAATCACGACAATATGGGACTCAAATAAAAGGTATTTAGAATAAGAAAAAGTATCTGATATCCAAAACACCCCTAGATCGGACATATTTACCGACCATGGCAATATGGGACTCAAATGAAAGGTATTTGCGAGTAGAATACGAATCTGATATCCAAATGTGGGACCACGTTTCTGGGGGTCCACCCCTTCCCCAAAACACCCCCCAAACAGGACTTATTTACTAACTATGGAAATATGGGGCTTAAATAAAAGGTATTTGAATGTAGAATACGAATCTGATATCCAAATATGGGACCAAGTGTTTGGGGGGCCGCCTCTCCCCAAAAACATCCCCCAAGGGAGCAAATTTACGACCATAGGAATATGGGGCTCAAATGAAATGTCTTTGGGAGTAAAGCACGAATCTGATATCAATATTTGGGAAAAGTGTCTATGGGGCCAGCTCACCCCCACAACACCACCCAAATAGTAAGTATTTTCTGACTTTTGCAATATGAGGCTCAAATAAGAGGGTTTTAAAGTGGAACAAATCCGATATATATTTTCAAGGCCAACTCACTGAGTGGCCGCCCATCCCCAAAACACCCCCAGCCGGTCATGTTAGCCGACTATAGAAATATAGGGCTCAAATTAATGGTATGTGGGAGTAGACCACATATCTGATATCAACATTAGGGGCCAACTTGATACCCTTTTTTCGGAACCAAATACCCCACAAACTGCAATTTTTGAGTGACCATCGCTATATGGGACTCAAAGGTATTTGGGAGTAGAATACGAATTTTATATCCAAATGTAGGATCATGTATTTAGAGCATCACCCCTTTCCCAAAACACGCCCAAAGGGAAAAAATTTTTCGGCCATGCCAATATGTGGCCCAAAAAACAGGTATATGAGATTAGAAAACGAATTTGATAACCTATTTTGGGGCCATGTGTTTGGGGGACGCCTCATCCTGTAACTCCTCTTAAGCCAATGGCAATATGGGGTTTAAATAAATGGTATTTGAGAGAAGATCACGATGCTGATATTTTTTCAGGACCGTGTATCTGGGAGTACAGCTTACATCCAAAATTAAATTCGTAGACCAATAAAGATCATATGGGATTCAGATAAAGGCACTTTTATTGTTAAACTGTTAGCCAAGCGAAATACTATTTTCGTAGCATGGTATTTCACCAAAAAATCTTTAATTGTCGAAAATAAATATTCCATGGAAACTTTTGTTCCATATAAAGTAAAAGAAGGTGCAGCGGAGCGGGCCCGGGTCGGCTAGTATTAAAGACAATTCATGTTGAAGGTTATTAAACAGAATATTGGTCTTTGTGGAAGCTAAACCATATTTGGCACGGATGTCCAAAAACCTAACATAGGTCTTAAGATCGGGTGATCGTTTTATAAGGGAGCTCAAGCAGTTATTGGAGCTGTATCAAGTTATGTACCGATTCGGGACACACTTTATTTGGATACCATAGTTGGAGTATTTTACTTTCTTTAAATTGGCTGTGACAGAACATTTGTTCCACTAGTCGAACGTGGAATAGCCTCATAAGCGCCTCGATCTTAAGCGCTCATATAATAATCTCTAACACCAAGTTTCGAGGTGTCTCCCACTACTTGATCTTTCCATTGGGCTTTTCGTCGTCCCGGTTTGCGTATACCAACGTATTGCCTTCAAATGACTTCTTTGCTGGAGCTCTTCATCCATTCTGACAACATGATCTAGCCAATGCAGCCGTAGTATTTTGACAAGTGTAACTATGCTATCGTCGTCATACACTTAGTGGTTCATACGACGCATATTGTATCAATTGACGCAAACTGGTCCATATATTTTACGAAGAATCTTTCTCTCAAACACTCCAAGTACTACCTGCTTTCACAAATACCCATGCTTCAGAACCATATAACAACACTTGTAGTATCAGTACTTGTATAGTGTGATTTTCGTCTGTCGAGAGGTGACTTTGTTTCTAAACTGCTTACTTTATCCAAAGTAGCATCAGTTTGCCAGTATTATTCTTAGCTTTATTTTGAGACTATTGTCATTCGTTTCGGTTACGGTGGTGCTGAGGGAAATAAAGATGTTGACTATCGTAAAGTTGTTGTTCCCAACTTTCTCCACTTTCTTTATCTGATCGGTTATACAAGGCATTTTTGGGAGTTGAAACCATCCACTTCGACTTATCTCTATTTACTGCCAGACCAATTTTCACTGACTCTTAAAAGCTGCAGTTACTACCTCCGATGACCGACCTATGATGTCGATGTCGTCGTCATAGGCGTGTAGAATGTGTTCTCTTGTGATTAGTGTGCCATATCTATTCAGATCTGCATCTCGTAAAATCTTCTTCATCAGGATATTAAAGAGATCACACGATAAGCTGTCTCCTTGCCTATAATCTCGTTTGGTATTGAATGGTCCGAAGAGATTCTTTCTTATTCTTTTTGAGAACGTACAAATGTCATCCTGCAGAGCCTAATTAATTTTGCTGGGATACCAAACTCAGACTTGTGTTCAACAAAGAGATGGTAGGTGTTGATTTGTCCTTCTCGGGTCTTTTCCAGGATTTGGCGCAGTGTGAATATCTAGTCTAGGGTGGATTTACCAGGTCTAAAGCCGCATTGATAGGGCCCAATTATCTCATTGACTTTAGGTTTTAATCTTTCACACAGTACGCTCGAGAGTATCTGGTATGCGATGGGGAGGAGATTTATTGCTCTGTAGTTGGCACATTCCGTTTTGTCTCCTTTCTTGTGTACGGGACATAATATGCTAAGGTTCCAATCATCGGGTATGTGTTCTTCTAGCCAGATTGCGCAGATAAGCTGATGCATACGCCTTATCAGCGTGTCGTCTCCGGTCTTAAATAGTTCAGCGGGTAACCCGTCGGCTCCTGCTGCCTTGTTGTTCTTTAGTCGGGTCACTGCTACTTGGACGTCATTCTGACTAGGAGGTAAACATTCCATACCATCATCTGTATACCATCCGCCAACGTCGGACACTAGCAGTTGGGTAAAATGTTCTTTCCATATCCTCAGCATATTATCTGTGATAGTTACCAGATTACCTTCTTTGTCTCTGTAGGAGGATGTGCCTGAACCAAAGCCATCCGTTTGATGTTTTATTTTTTGGTAGAAATTCCGGACTCACACTCACATATTTACATTTCCTTTTTCTTTTTGCGGAATATACGTTTCTCCTTTCTCCTTTTCTCCGGATACCTCTCCTTCATCTGGCGCGTTGCTACTGATTGCAGGGTTGCTCAATATGCCGCATTCTTGGCTTCAGTAGCATCTCGACCTCTTGGTGGTGCCATGGGTTTCTTGGAGGAGGCTTCCGGTACCCAAGTACGGATTTCGCTGCATTTTGCATGGAGTGGGCATTAGTTTGCCATTGCGCCATTATATCATCGGAACAAGGAATGCTTTCATCAAGCAGTTGAGTCAGTCGAGTGGAGTATGCTGCTGCCATTGGTTGTGTTTACAGCTTTTCCATGTCCAGCTTCCGTGCAGTGTCTGATCGTACTTTCCTCGCCATGTTCAAATGCGTGCGAACCTTTGCTGCAACAAGGTAAAGATCTGAATCTATATTCGCTCCACGGATCGATCGTTCATCTAACACGCTGGATGAATGCCTTCCATCTATCACAACGTGATCAATTTGGTTTTTCGTGTTTTGATCGGGCGACAGCCATGTGGCTTTGTGAATATTTTTGTTTTGTGTTATAATTAAATGATCAAATTTCAGATTGAACAAACTGAAATATTTCAGATTTTAGTCCATTAAGTTTACATTTAGTAAAGCTTAAAGTCCATTTATTACAATGTTTATCCTTTGCCATTCTTATAATGTATCTATAAAATTCCATAAATATATTCCATCTATCATGGTATTATCTTGATATCCTTAATCACATTGAAAAAATAAAAACAATTCACATAATTCACGTGAGGCATGCTGATGCTGTGACCAACAAAATACTTACGTGTGCATTATCATTGCAACAACGCATACTACGGTGGTGCAACATCACACGTCTGTATCAGCTTTCAACGATAAATTAAAATTTCTCTGTGATGCCGCAAAATTCAACAGTATCGTGTTAATATGGTTTGCCAATTGCAAGAAAACATATTTCATTTCCGACCAAAGAGACCATAATGACCATTGTTCACTTAAGTGTGCAAAAGCAAAAAATAACAACAAACACCAATAAACAGCATCAAGGATGCAAAGCCATTTTGCACTTAAAAATTTTTACCAAACCCAAATGCAATGGTATGCAACAAAAAACAAAACAAAACAACAAAAAAAAAACGGACGAAATCAGCTGCATAAAAACCAACAATTTTTGCATTAACATTAATAAAATTCCAATGATAAGTTGAAATTACTGAAGTAATTACATAAGCAGCACTGTGCAAAATAAAAACACTTGTATCTGGCGGAAGCAATTCGATATAGTTTTTAGCTACAATAATGATAGCAGACAAGCTGAGATCTACAGATCGTTTATAGATAAGGTTTAAGTGGAAAACTGCAATGAGACTCACTTAGACATTTAAGTCCAGTTTTTTACCATGGAACAGCGGGGGATACTTGTGTCACTTCAATGGGTGCTGTCCGATACAAATTTAAGTTCAAAGGACCTCCTTTCCATTGCCCAGTCCGAACGGTCGCAGAGTGAAACCACTTAACTTTCGTAAGTTGGAAATTACAGAAATTTTGTTGGTCTAGCCAAGCGCCTCGATCTTCTGCACTTCCTCTCCAATCTCTGACAGCCAGTTTCCAGATGTCCTTCTTCACTTGGTCACTCCATGGGAGTTTTGGTCTTCCCCTTTAGCGTAAACTATTATGGTTGCCTTCAAAAGACTTATTAGCTGGAGCATTTTTATTCATTTTGACAACAAGAACGGATCAACGCAACCGTTGCATTTTGATGCATTTAACTATGCTATCGTCGTCATACAGCTCGACGCCCATACGCCACCTATATTCTCCATTAACGCAGACTGGTCCATATATTTTACGTAGGATCTTTCTCTCAAGCACTCCAAGTACTGTCTCATCTGCTTTCGCAAGTACCCATGCTTCGGAGCATACAACAGCACAAGTGGTAGCGGTGTCTTGTACAATTGATTTTCGTCTGTCGAGGGGTGGCTTTTCTTCTAAGCATCTGCTAGCCAATATTATGCTGCGTTTTATTTCAAAAATTGTGTCTTTTGTTTCGTTCACGGCTGTGCCGAGGTAGATAAAGTGGTTGACTATCTCAAAGTTGTAGTTCCCAAATTTCTCCATTATATGCTTGGGTATACAGGACTTTTTGTGAGTTGATACCATCCTTACTTACTTACTTTAATTGGCTATGACAGAATATTTCTTCCACTAGCCGAACGTAGAATAGCATTCCAAGCGCCTCGATCTTCTGCGCTCATTCTAAAATCTCTGACACCAAGTTTCGAGGTGTCTCCCAGAACTTGTTCTTTCCATCGGGCTTTTGGTCTTCCCGGTTTGCGTGTACCACCGTGTTTGCCTTCAAAAGACTTCTTTGCTGGAGCTTCTTCATCCATTCTGACAACATGACCTAGCCAACGCAGCCGTTGTATTTTGATGCATGTAACTATGCTATCGTCGTCATACAGCTCATACAGCTCGTGGTTCATACGTCGCCTATATTCTCCGTTAACGCAAACTGGTCCATATATTTTACGAAGAATCTTTCTCTCAAATACTCCAAGCACTGCCTCATCTGCTTTCACAAGTACCCATGCTTCAGAACCATATACCATCCACTTTGTCTTATCTCCACTCACTCGCAAACCCGCTTTCGATACTCTCAAAGGCTGCAATTGCAATTGCTTCTTTCGGTGACCCACCCATAAAACTGATATCGTCGTTATAGTCTATAGTTGTCTTGTGGAGGATATTAAAGAGGTCACATGAAAGGCTGTCGCCCTGTCTGAAATCTCGTTTGGTACTGAACGTTTCGGAGAGGTTATTTCCCATTTTAACTGAGGAGCGTTAAATCAGCAAGCGTCATCCTGCAAAGCCGTATCAGTTTTGCAGGAATATCAAACTCAAGCATGGCCTAAAATACCTTTGAATGTAGAGGATTTTCAAAGGCGACTTGGTGATCAACGAAAATATGGTGGGCGTTAATTTGTTCTCGTGTGTCTTCCAGGATTTGGCGCAGCGTAAATATC
This sequence comes from Stomoxys calcitrans, assembly GCF_963082655.1. NCBI lineage: Eukaryota > Metazoa > Arthropoda > Insecta > Diptera > Muscidae > Stomoxys > Stomoxys calcitrans. The sequence goes on from NC_081553.1 coordinate 116,799,846, forward strand.
GGTCTACGGCGGATTTACCAGATCTAAAGCCACACTGAAAGGGGTCAATGATTTCATTGAAATCGTAAATCTTTCACACAGCACGCTCGATAGTATGTTGTATGCGATGGGGAGGAGACTCATTCCTCTATAGTTGGCACATACTGCCTTGTCCTCTTCCTTATGTACGGGACATAGTATGCTGGAGTTCCAGACATCGTGTATGCGTTCTTCTAGCCAGATTGCGCAGACGAGCTGAGGCGTACACCTTATCAGCATATAGCCTCTGGTCTTAAACAGTTCACCAGGCAACCCATTGGCTCCTGCTGCCTTGTTCATAAGTCAGGTCACTTCTACTTGGACCTCACTCATCAGGGATTGATTCGGCGGTGGACTCTTCACCGCCATCGTCGGACACTAACAGCTGCGTATTATGTTCTTTCCATATCCTCTGCACGCTATCTGTATCAGTTATCAGATTTGCTTCGTTGTCTCTGCAGAAGGATGTGCATGTATCAAAACTGTCGGTTTTATGTTTATTTCTCTGGTAGAATTTTCGGACCTAATCTGGCTCCTGGACATTCCTTTTGTGCATTTGTGTGCATCGCTGAGAAGTAGAAGAGCTAGACCCATTGCAAAGTTTACCGATTGTTTAAAGTCCAACCATCACAAAATTTTGCATATCTAATTTTTGTGATCCAGGGAGAAACGCTATTAATTGTGGTACGAATCGGTTTAGACTTTAATATAGCTCCCATATATTTGTATCGCCTGATTTGCATTTAGTTGTAGCAACTACACTTTTCAACCGATCTGCACAAAATTTGGCGGGGATTGTTTTGTTACTGATCCATTAACATATATCTAATGTTTCATCAAAATCGATTCCGATTTTAATTTAGCTCCCAAACATATGTTTCGCCGCCGTAGCACAGAGGTTAGCATGTCCGCCTATGGGTTCAAATCCTGGCGACACCATCATAAAATTTTCATCGCTGGTTATCCCCTCCTAATGCTGGGGACATTCGTGAGGTATTATGCCACTTAAACTTGAATCGGACTGCACTCATTGATATGTGAGAAGTTTGCCCCTGTTCCTTAATGGATCGCCCAATTTGTACAAAAACAAATGAGATATAACGAATAGCTTATGTTGTATCATTTACTGAGTACTGCTTTCAAAGTAGTTGTTGGCGCATCTAGTGGTGTAGGGTATTATATGGTCAGCCCCGTCCGACTATCCAGCACAATTTTAGGAAATCTGACCACAAACGAAGATTTGGCAGCCCTAACAAATTTTCGATATACCGAGGTGACCAACTATAAAGGCCTGAATTTTCTTCGTGAAGGCTAATTTTTTCGATCCAAGATTGGGCCCTAGATTATTTCCTTCCCTGTTTTCGCATCTCGCAGAATGACTTCAATATCATAGGGGGACAGCGGCCATAACCCAGAAGACACTCATTGAAAATATACTTGGTCTGTTCGTCCTTGTCTTCCATCGCAATAAATCGATGGTCGCAAATAAAGCTAATGTTTAAGAATTTTGCGAATAATTACCAGTCGAAATTACCTCACATGTGTCGCCAGAACTAGGAGGGGAATTTCCGCAGATATTTTTATACCCACCACCGTACGATAGGGGTATATTCCGTTTGCAACACATCGAAATATCAATTTCCGACCCTACAAAGTATAATATTTCGGATCGTCGTAAAATTCTAAGACGATTAAACGATGTCCGTGTGTCTGTCCGTCCATCTGTTGTAATCACTCTAAAGATTTCACAAATTGAGATATTGAGCTGAAATTTAGCACAGATACGTCTTTTTGATGGACGCTAGTTAAGCTCTTGAAGGGGCCAAATCGGACCATATTTGGATATAGCTGCTATATAGACCGATTTTCCGATAAAGGGTCAATGCCCATAAAAACTTTATTTTTCATCCGATTTTTCTGAAATTTGAAACAGTGAGTAGTCTTAATTCTCCCGACAACTGACCCAAATGTGGTTCTATAGCTACCATATAGACCGATCTCCCGATAAAGGGTCTGAAGCCCATAAAGCTTTATTTATCACCCGATTTTGCTGAAATTCAAAACAGTGGGTTATTTTAAGCTTCCCGATATCTGACTTAAATATAGATTAGATCGGTCCATATTAAGATATAGCTGCCATATGGACCGATCTCCCGATAATGGGTCTGAGGCCCATAAAAGCTTTATTTATTACCCGATTTCGCTGAAATTTGCAACAGTGAGTTATTTTAAGCCTCACGAAATTTGACCTAAACATAGATTAGATCGGTCCATATTTAGATATAGCTGCCATATGGACCGATCTCCCGATAAAGGGTCTGAAGCCCATAAAAGCTTTATTTATTACACGATTTCGCTGAAATTTGCAACAGTGGGTTATTTTAAGCCTCCCGATATCTGACCAAAATATAAATTAGATCGGTTCATATTTAGATATAGCTGCCATATGGACCGATCTGCCAATGAAGAGTCTGAAGCCCATAAAAGCTTTATTTATTACCCGATTTCGCTGAAATTAAAAACAATGGGTTATTTTAAGCTTCCCGATATCTGAACTAAATATGGTTCAGATAGGACTTTATTTAGATAAAGCTGCCATATAGACCGATCTCCCAATAAAGGGTCTGAAGGCCATAAAAGCTTTATTTTTTATCCAATTTCTCTGAAATTTGGAATAGTGCGCAGTTTTAAGCCTCCCAACATCCGAACTTAATATGGTTCAGATCGGTTTATAATTGGATATATCAGCCAAAGAGACCAATATTTTGTTCATGGCTGACATGCCATTTTTATACCCACCACCATAGGATGGGGGTATACTAATCTAGTCATTCCGTTTGTAACACCTCGAAGTATTCGTCTAAGACCCAATAAAGTATATTTATTCTTGATCGTCTCGACGTTCTGCGTCGATCTAGCCATGTCCGTCCGTCCGTCTGTCTGTCGCAATCACGATACCGGTCGAACGCCTAAAGCTAGCCGCATGAAATTTTGCAAAGATGCCTAATATTGACGTAGGTCGTTGGGGATTGCAAATGGGCCATATTGGTTCATATTTAGATATAGCTCCCATACAAAGCGATCTCTCGATTTGACTTCTTGAGCCCATGGATGCCCCATTTTGGTCCGATTTGGCTGAAATTTTGCATGTAGTGTTCTGTTATGACTTCTAACAACTGTGTCAAATACGGTTCGAGTCGGTCTATAACCTAAAATAGCTCCCATATAAACCGAACTCCTGATTTACTTCTTAAGTCCTTACAAGAGGCAATTTTTGTCCGATTTGGCTGAAATTTTGCACGCGGCGTTCTGTTAAGACTTCCAGTAAATGTGCCAAATATCAGTCTATAAACTGATATAGCTCCCATATAAACCGGTCTCTCGATCAACCTTGTTCGGTTCCTAAAAGCTTTAATTTTAGCTGGTTTGACAGAAGTTTGGTATGTAGAATCAAATTATGCCCTTCAACTTAATTTATTTCGTATATATTTTTAGCAGAACACATGGTGGTGGGTTCCCAAGATTCGGTCTGGCCAAACTTAGAACGCTTTTACTTGTTTCAAGTGGCATAGTACCTCGCAAATGTCGCCACCATAAGGAGGAGATAACCACCGCGGAAAAATTTTCAAATGTTCTCGCCAGAATGCGATATTCGACTTAGAATAAACATTGTGTTTGGAGAAGCTGACCATGGTTATAAATAGCAGACTGCTGTTGCCTGCAAATTAACTTCTAAAGACACATCCCTTTGTGTTGCCTTTGACTCAAAATCACTGCAAATCAAACAGAACAATTGTGAAAAACTCATTAGTGAAATTAAGAAAAAGTACTGCTATTTTTTTGCACACAGTTCCAATGCCACCACTAAAAACAATGGCAAGCAAATATTTATGTACATACATAATAAACGAGCGTTTTACTACATTATCTTAACCGCAATTCCAGTATTGGTTTAATGCACATTGTGCAACGAAAAAGGACAATTTGCTGAGATCATTAAGCAGAGAAAACCCAACAAACGAATACAAATAAAACAAATGTGGCAGGGAAATGAAATGATTTTATGTAATCGAATTAACGAAATCCAATGGCCACATAAGCTAAAATCTGCTTAATATGCAAAAGACATTTGGCAGCGGAAGCAGTCAAAAGCATTGTAAAGGGTTTCGGTAAGCAAATATATTGGTTGCCCAAAAAGTAATTGCTGATTTTTCATATAGTCGGCGTTGAAAATTTTTTTCACAGCTTGTGACTCTGTAATTGCATTCTTTCTTCTGTCAGTTATCAGCTGTTACTTTTAGCTTGCTTTAGAAAAAAAGTGTAAAAAAAGTATATTTGATTAAAGTTCATTCTAAGTTTTATTAAAAATGCATTTACTTTCTTTTAAAAAATCCGCAATTACTTTTTGGGCAACCCAATATTAAAGGGATCTCCAAGGGGGTAGGGTAGGATAGCCTCCATTTTGCGTTTGCAAAACTTTTCATGGGTCATGCTATTAAAAGTCATAACGAGAAATCCGTTTAGCGAGGTCTTCGGACGTGAGCACAGTTGATTTTGTTGATGGGCTTGCCCATCTATAGGTTGCTTAACCGTTTCCCCGTCCACCCATTGAATGAGTTACCATGCCCATTTAGCATATATATATGAGCATAAGCCAGAATTCATAGCACATATTGATATGAGAAAAAAAATTTCGGTTTATACTCTACACCACTTCTGTGGTACAGGGTATTATAATTTAGTGAATTAGTTTGTAACACCCAAAAGGAAGAAAGATAGACCAATTGATAAGTATACCGATCGACTCAGAATCACTTTCTGATTCGATTTAGCTATGTCCGTCTGTCTGTCTATTCGTCTGTCCATGTTAATTTGTGTACAAACTACAGGCCGCAATTTTCATCCTATCGTCTGAAATTTGGTACAGGCATGTTTTTCGACCTAGAGACGAAGCCCATTGAAATTGGAAAACATCGTTTCAGATTTGGATATAGCTCCCATATATATGTTCGTCCGATTTGCAGTAATACAGCAATAACATTTTCATTTTTTAACCGATTCTCTTGAAATTTGTTAGGAAGGATTTTCTCTTGTCTCTCGATATTGGTGAATTTCATAGAAATCGGTACAGATTTGGATATAGCTCCCATATAATTATATCGCCTGATTTTCACTCCTGGGGCCACTGCAAGCTCATTTATTGACCAATTTTCCCAACATTTTGTGCAACGCTTTCCTCGACCACAATGTGTAAGGAATTTAGTCGAAATCGGTTCAGATTAAGATATATGTCCCATGTATATGTTCGTCAAATTTTCAGAAATATTGCAATAAAGTGCTTATTTGTTAACCGATTCTCTCGAAATTTGGCAGGAAGGATTTTCTTATAACTCTTAATATTACTGGTGAATTTTATAGAAATTGGTTCAGATTTAGATAAAGCTGACATTTATGTATATCGCCCGATTTTCACTTCTTGAGCCAGCGCAAGCGCATTTATTGACCAGTCTTGCCAAAATTGTGGACAAAGTTTTACTCGTTTCAGACATAGATGTAGCTCCCATATAGATGTACGTCAGATTTTATGTTATTACAATAATTTTGTCATTTGTCAACTGTATTTATTATAGTTTGAACAAATTTTAACCGGAATTTGATACGGATTGTTAATAACCCTTCAAAAGACTTCTTTGCTGGAGCTTCTTCATCCATTCTGACAACATGACCTAGCCAACGCAACGTTGTAGGCTATCGTCGTCATACAGCTCGTGGTTCATACGTCGCCTATATTCTCCATTAACACCAGCTGGTCCATATATTTTACGAAGAACCTTTCTCTCAAATACTCCAAGCACTGCCTCATCTGCCTTCACAAGTACCCATGCTTCACAACCATATAACAGCACGGGTAGTATCAGTGTCTTGTATAGTGTAATCTTCGTCTGTCAAGTGGTGGCCTTGTTTCTAAACTGCTTACTTAGTCCAAAGTAGCATCTGTTTGTCAGTATTATTCTTGGCTTAATCTCGAAACTGGTGTCATTCGTTTCGGTTACGGCGGTGCCGAGGTAGATTAAGTTACTAACTATCTCAAAGTTGTGGTTCCCAACTTTTTCCACTCTCTTTATCTGCTCGGTTGTGCAAGGCTTTTTGGGAGTTGAAACCATCCATGTTGTCTTATCACCATTTACTGACAGACCTATTTTCACTGACTCTCTTTCGGTTCTGTCAAAGGCTGCAGTTACTACTTCCGGTGACCGACCTATGATATCGATGTCGTCGGCATAGACGAGTAGCATGTGTTCTTTTGTGATAAGTGTGACATATTTATTCACATCTGCATCTCGTATAATCTTCTCCAGCAGGATATTAAAGAGATCACACGATAGGCTGTGCTCCTTGTCTGAAAGCTCGTTTGGTATTAAATGGTTCGGAGAGATTCTTTCCTATTCTTACTGAGGAACGCGTATCAGCAAGTGTTATCCTGCAGAGTCTTATAAATTTTGCAGGGATACCAAACTCAGACATTGCTTGAAATACCTTTGAACGTAAAGGAGTATCAAAAGCGTCATTGTAGTCAACAAAGAGATGGTAGGTGTTAATTTGTCCTTTTGGAGTCTTCCACGATTTGGCGCAGTGTGAATATTTGGTCTAGGTGGTATTTACTAGGTCTAAAGCCACATTGATAGGGCCCATTTTATCTCATTGACTTTAGGTTTTAATCTTTCACACTGTACAATAGAGAGTATCCTGTACGCTATGGGGAGAAGACTTTTTCCCTCTGTAGTTGGCACATTCCGTCCTGTCTCCTTTCTTGTGTACGGTACATAGTATGCTGAAGTTCCAATAATCGGGTATGCGTTCTTCTAGCCAGATTGCGCAGATAAGCTGATGCATACGCCGTGTCGCCTCCGGTCTTAAATAGTTCAGCGGGTAACCCGTCGGCTCCTGCTGCCTTGTTGTTCTTTGGTCGGGTCACTGCTACCTGGACCTCATTCTGACTAGGAGATAAACATTCTATACCATCATCAGGAATTGGTTCTGCGTTATCCTTTTCGCCGCCAACCTCGGACACTAGCAGTTGGGTAAAATGTTATTTCCATATCCTCAGCATGTTATCTGTGACAGTTACCAGATTTCCTTTTTTGTCTCTGCAGGAGGATGTGCCTTTACCAAAGCCATCGGTTTGATGTTTAATTTGTTTGGTAGAATTTCCGGACTTCATTCTGACTCCTGTACATCTCAATTCGCTCACACTCATGTCTTTCCATTTCCTTTTTCTTTTTGCGGAATAAACGTTTCTCCTCTCTCCTTTTCTCCCGATACCTCTCCTTCATATATGGCGCGTTGCTACTAATTGCAGGGTTGCTCTATATACCGCATTCTTGGCTTCAGTAGCATCTCGACACTCTTGGTCGTACCATGGGTTTCTGGGAGGAGGCTTCCGGTACCCAAGTACGAATTTTGCGGCATTTTCCATGGAGTGGGCAATAGTTTGCCACTGCGCCATTATATCATCGGAACAAGGAGTGCTTTCACCAAGCATTTGGGTCAGTTGAGTGGAGTATGCCGCTGGCATTTGTTGTGTTTGCAGCTTTTCAATGTCACTTGCAGTGTCAGATCGTACTTTCCTCGCCATGTTCAAATGCGTGCGAACCTTTGCTGCAATAAGGTAATGATCTGAATCTATATTCGCTACACGGATCGTTCGTACATCTAACACGCTGGATGAATGCATTCCATCTATCACAACGTGATCAATTTGGTTTCTCGTGTTTTGATTGGGTGTTGTTAATGTTGACAATTTGTCAAAACGTTGTTTTTTTTTTCAACATATAGAAAAATTGTCTAAATTCTACTTTCATTAATTTTTTCTTTAAAAACTTCGTTTCTATTCATTTATTTGCTAAATTTTTTTTATTCCACTTTCTTTCTGCCTCTAGCTATTCTAACTAATGTTCATTTATCCAATGAGTTATATTTTTTGCACATAACTTTCAAAGACAAACATATTTTAGAGCTCAATTTTGAAACTTGAATAAACGTAACTTATTTAATTTAATTTCAAAACTTTAGGCTATGATAGTGGTGTTTGTCTCTAATTTCCATGGCCACCATTTTGTACGATAAATTCTACCTGTATTGACATAAATTTTATAACTTTCGGAAAACAACTAATACCGCAATATTTTCATCTATGCATGATGTATTTATTTAACAACATATTTAAAATTTGACTTTTTTTGAAATAGAGGGAATATAGTCAAATATTCGTATGGCATATACTGCGCTTGTAAAATGGAAAAAAAAAAATAAATTGACATTTGTTTGTAGAGGCATTTGGCTAAAATACCAAGCAACTTAAATTTAAACAATCGATGGCTTTAATCTGTTATGAAACGTTGTTAGGAAATTGCTGCCAAATGTGTGACGAACTCTTAAATGCTTTTTTTTATACCCACCACCGACAGATGGCGGTGTATACATTTTGTCATTCCGTTTGCAACACATCGAAATATCCATTCCCGTCCCTATTCTTATGTATAACAAGTAAGAGCATGCTAAGTTCGGCCGGGCCGAATCTTATATACCCTCCACCATGGGTCGCATTTGCCGAATTCTTTCCGCGGTATCTCTTTTAGGCAAAGAAAGAAAAACGGAACAGAATTGTTATGCTATTGGAGAAATATTAAGTTATAGTCCGACCATAACTAAATTGAATGTTGAAGACTATAGTAGAAGTCATTGGGTAATATTTCAGTCCATTCGTATGAGAATTGCACCTGGGAGCTGAATCAGTCTATAAATCGATTGAGTATGTTGAAAGTCATGGGAGAAGCCATTGTACAAAATTTCAGCTAAACCGTATAAGAATTGCGCCCTCTAGGGGCTTTAGAATTAAAGATCCCAGATCGGTTTATATGACAGCTGTATCAGGTTAGGTGCCGATTTGCACCATATTTATCGCAGTTATTGGAAGTCAAAACAAAATACTTCATGCTAAATTTCAGCCAAATTGGATAAGAATTGCGCCCTCTAGTGGTTTAAGAAGTCAAGATCCAAGATCGATTTATATGGCAGTTATATCAGGTTGTGGACCGATTTTCAACCATACTCGGCACAGTTGTTGAAAGTAGTAACAAATAGCTTCATGCAAAATTTCAGCCAAATCGGATGAAAATTGCGCCCTCTAGTGGCTCAAGACCCAAGATTGGTTTCAGGTTATAGACCGATTTAAACCATTTTTGGGACAGTTGTTAAAAGTCATAACAAACAGCTTCATGCAAAATTTCAGCCAAATGGGATGAGAATTGCGCCCTCTAGTGGCTCAAGAAGTCAAGACCCAAAATCGGTTTAATATGGCAGCTAGATCAGCTTGTGAACCGATTTGAACCCTACTTTGCGCAGTGGTTGGAAGTGATACCAAAACACCACGTACAAAATCTTAGCCAAATCGGATAAAAATTTCGCCCTCTATATGCTTAAGAAATCAAGATCAAGATCGGTTTATATGGCAGATATAGTAAAACATGGACCGATTTGACCCATTTACAATCCCAACCGAACTACACTAATAAGAAGTATTTGTGCAAAATTTCAAGAGGCTGTACTCCTTCGAAAGTTAGTGTGCTTTCGACAGACGCTCGGGCAGACAGACGGACGTGGCTAGTTCGACTTGAAATTTCATGAAGATCAAGAATATATATACTTTATGGGCACCCTTCCCCTTAACCTAATTTTCGGAAACGCCAGATCTCGGAGATGGTTGGTGCAATTTTTGTGTGCTCCCTTATAATAACTTAAAAACCAAAGTTTGGTATCCACATTTCAGCTGGGGCGCCTAGGGGGCCGCCCCAAAGCCCACCAAATATATATATAGACTAATCACGACAACATGGGGTTCAAATGAAAGGTATTTAATAGAAGAAAACATATCTAATATTCAGTTATGGGACCCAGTATTTGGAGGACCACCCCACCCACCAAAACACCCCTAACTCGAACATATTTATCGACTATGGCAATATTGGGCCCAAATGTGGGACCAAGCGTTTGGGGGGCTGACCCTGCACCAAAACACCCCCAAAGAGGACTAATTTAGCGACCATAGCAATATGGGGGTCAGATGAAAGGTTTTGGGGAGTAGAGCACGAATCTGATTTCAACATTCGGGAAAAATTTCTATGGGGCCACGCCACCCCCATAACACCCTCCAAATAGGAAGTATTTTCTGACCATTGTAATATGGGGCTCAAATCAAAGGTATTTTGGATAAGAACACGAATGTGATGTATATGTTTAGAGGGAAGTCACTCAGTTGGCGCGCCATCCCCAAAAATACCCCCCAAACTGGACATGTTTGCCGACTATGGAAATATGGACCTCAAATGACGACCCACCCCCAAATAAGACGTGTTTGCTCACCATGATAATTTCGCGGCTCAAAGAGAGTAAATCGCGATGTTTATAGTTTTTAGGCCCCACCACCCAATCCGAACAAATTTGCTGACTATTGTAATAATGGGCTTAAATGAAAGGTATTTGTGATTAGAAAACGAATTTGATATTCAAGTTTTGGCCCGCTTAAACCAATGACAATATGAGGTTCAAATAAATGATATTAGAAAGGATCACGATGCTGATATTTCTCAGGGCAAAGTTTTTGGGAGTCCAACCCACTCCACAAAACAGCCCTATAGCGGACATATTTACCGACCATGTAAATATAGGGTTCAAACGAAAGGTGTCGGGGTGCAGAGCACAAAATTTATACCCCTTTCGCGACTAAGTTTCTGGGGGTCCACCCCTTCCAAAAAAAAAAAAACACCCTAAACCGGATTTATTTACTGGCCATGTACAGATAGAAATAATTTTAAAAACAAAAACTTTGGTCGAAAAAACAACTACGAAAGTTGTTAATTTTCCTGCAACAATTTATTTTGAATCTCAACGACCCAAAGTACAAATTTGCTGTTGAAAGAAACCGATCCGCCGATTTAGGGTCTTAGGCCCATAAAAGCCACATTTATTATCCGATTTTGCTGAAATTTGGGACAGTGAGTTGTGTTAGGCCAGTTAATATCCACCTTCAATTTGGCCCAGATCGGTTCCAAAAAACACCCTAAACCAGACTTATTTACTGGCCATGCACAGAAAAAAATAATTTTGAAAAACAGCAACTTTATTCGAAAAAACGACTAAGAAAGTTGTTAATTTTCCTGCAACAATTTATTTTGAATCTCAACGTCCCAAAGTACAAATTTGCTGTTGAAAGCCACTCTTTTCAAGCCAAACTATAACAACAACAACAAAAAAAGCTGGTTAAGTTCGAAGATGGGCTATATTGAACTACATCTTGATATAGCCCCCATATAAACCGATCCGCCGATTTAGGGTCTTAGACCCATAAAAGCCACATTTATTATCCGATTTTGCTGAAATTTGGGACAGTTAGTTGTGTTAGGCCAATTAATATCCACTTTCAATTTCAGATCGGTTCAGATTTAGATATAGCTGTCATATAGACTGATCTCTCGATTTAAGGTTTTGGACCCATAAAAGGCGCATTTATTATCCGATTTTGCCAAAATTTGGGAAAGTGAATTATATTAGGGCCTTCACCATCCTTCTTTAATTTGGCTCAGATTGGTCCAGATTTGAATATAGCTGCCATATATACCGATCCCTCGATTTAAGGTCTTGAGTCCATAAAAGGCCCATTTATTATCCGATTTGAACGAAATTTGAGACAGTGAATTGCGTTAGGCTCTTCGACATCTTTCTGTAATTTGGCTTAGATCGGTTCAGATTTGTGTATAGCTGCCATATAGACCGATCTCTCGATTTAAGGTCTTGAGCCCATAAAAGGCGCATTTATTGTCCGAAAAGTGAGTTGAATCAGGCCCTTCTTAGCGACAGGCAGTATGGGTTCCGCAGAAATCACTCTACGGTAGATCTAATGGCATTTTTATCGGAACGATGGAGTCGCTCCATCCACCAGTGTGGTGAGGGAAAGGTCGTGGCTCTGGATATCTCCAAAGCATTTGATAGGGTCTGGCACCGTTCATTTTTTTTCAAAGCTTGTCGCTTTTGGTGTCGGTAAGAACTTCGTTCGATTTATATCGAGCTTTCTCAGAGTTCGCACTATACGAGATGTTGTAGATGGGTTCTCATCAGATGAGTATACATTGACAGCAGATGTGCTACAAGGCTCCGTCCTTTCCCCTTACCTTTTTCTTATTTTAATTGACGATCTGTTGGGTCAGACTTCGAATTCAGTCTACTCATTTGCCGATGACAGTAGTCTGTGTCATTCATATTCATTCGACGATAGTCGCTATAGTGGGACCATACGCTCTCCCAGGACTTGTTGGCCATTTCCGAGTGGGGTAGAATGAACAGAGTAGACTTTAATATACAAAGGACGCAGTGCTGTTTCTTGTCTTCCAAGCGATTCTCTGACCCACTTCAATCGTCGATATCTATCGACGGTATAGATATTGAGCATTCAGATGCTCTTGATGTTCTGGGCATGAAGATACAATGTGATGTCCGTGAGTCAAAACACGTATTCGAAGTGTCGAAAGAAGCATTCAAGTGTTTGGGCTTTCCTAAGCGGTGCAAGAGACATTTCACCTGTTGTGATCTTCTCAATATTTATACTACCTACATCAGGCCGAGGATGGAATATAACTCTAATATATGGGCAGGAGCTCCAAAAACATCCTAGGAGCTACTTGACCGGGTTCAACGGAGAGCGATGGTGTTGATTGGGAACAGCAGGGTATCCAACTCTATTGCTTCTCTTGAACATCGTCGGAATGTGGGTAGCGTTGTATTGCTCTTTCGTTATTTTCATGGCGAGTGTTCCAGGGATATTCGTCTTCTTATCCGTGACTTTAGGATCTTCGCCAGGAACTCACACCCGTTTGTAATCGATTGGCCAGTCGACCGGACCATGCATTACCGAGAAAATTAATTTTTTGGCGTAAGTTATGCCCTTTTCACCAGATTAAAACAAAAGGTGGTTTACATATATACCCAAGTTCGGCCCGGCCGAACTTAACGCCTTTTTACTTGTTTTCAGTTCATTTGACCGTCGCAGTATAATTTCCTCAAGATTGTTCCTAAGAGTGACTAGAAAATTTTTAGTAACAGCTATACTCATAACGTCGGCCTATGCGACCAATTTTCGTTCTTTTCCATTAACTAAAAGCTTTTGCTCTTAATCACGTTCCGTTTAGTAAATGACTGCTATGATGAATCTATTTTATTGATAGCATACATCTGCTAGCTAAGAATGCTTTAGAATGCTTTTCTTTTCCTCATTGATAAATTGTATTCAATTGCACTTTAGCTGCCAACATTTGCAAAGCCTGCATTCAGTTTGGGATATCTTTGGTATGCAAAATATGTTTCAATACCTTCATCATATGTACTCGCATGCACATACTCAGTTGTTTGATCGTTTGTACCCAGCGTTCTTTATTTATTTATTTTCCTCAAATAATCCTGGCGAAGAAAACAAAATAAAAAAAAATTAAATCTAAAGTGCAAAACGTATAAAAAAGCTCCAAAAATATATTTATGGAAGCACATTGTGTGTGTGTGTGTGCCACACAATATATGCGAATTTGGAAAATATAAATCTATTTGTTTATGCACTCGTCTGTTAGTTTTGTGCACGGATCGTGTTAAATTAAAAAAGTTTTATTAAATACTGCAGCAAATACACTTGCTGCATATTGCATTCTGTGGCCACCATGCTGCCATGTTTGTCAGTTGCTTTGTCAACGGACTGCTAATATTTTGGCATAGTTTTCATTAAATACGTGATGCGATCTGACGTTGGCAATTGAAATAAGACAACTTCCAAATAGAAAGGACGAAATGCTGCAAATGGACATTTGTTTAAACAATAAGTAAGAGCCTGCTAAGTTCGGCCGGGCCGAATCTTATATACCCTCCGCCTTTGATCGCATTTGTCGAGTTCTATGAGCGGTATCTCTTTTTAGACAAACATAGAATATTGAATAAGAACTGCTATTGGAGCTATATCAAGTTGATTCGGACCATAAATGAATGCTGAACATTGTAGAAGTCATTGTGTAATATTTCGGTTCATTCGGATAAGAATTCCGCCTTGTAGGGTTTCAAGAAGCAAAATCGAGAGATAAGCTTATATGGGAGCTGTATCAAGCTATTGATCGATTCCGATCATATTAGACACGCATGTTGAAAGTCATGAGAGCCGTTGTACAAAATTTCTGCCAAATCAGACGAGAATTGCGCCCTCTAGAGGCTCAAGAAGTCAAGACCCAAGATCGGTTTATATGGCAGCTTTATCAAAACATGAATCGATTTTAACAATACTTAGCGCAGTTGTTGGAAGTGCTACCAGAATACTACGTGCAAAATTTCAATAAAATCGGACGAGAATTGCGCCCTCTAGAGGCTCAAGAAGTCAAGACCTGCTATATCAAAAGATGGACCGATTAAAACCATACTTTGCGCAGTTGTTAAAAGTGCTACCAAAACACTTCATGCAAAAATTTCAGTTAAATCGGACGAGAATTGCGCCCTCTAGAGGCTCAAGAAGTCAAGACCCAAGATCGGTTTATATGGCAGCTATATCAAAACATGAATCGATTTAAACCATACTTAGCGCAGTTGTTGGAAGTGCTACCAGAACACTACGTGCAAAATTTCAATAAAATCGGACGAGAATTGCGCCCTCTAGAGGTTAAAGAAGTCAAGACCCAAGATCGGTTTATATGGCAGCTATATTAAAACATGGACCGATTAAAACCATATTTTGTGCAGTTGTTGAAAATGCTACCAGAACACTATTTTAATAAAATTGGATGCAATTTTAATAAAATTGGATGAGAACTGCGCCCTCTAGAGTCTCAAGAAGTCAAGACCCAAGATCGGTTTACATGGCAGCTATATCAAAACATGGACCGATTTGGCCCATTTACAATACCAACTGACCTACACATATAAAAAAGATTTGTTAAAAATTTCATGCGGCTAGCTTTATTCCTTCGAAAGTTAGCGTGCTTTAGACAGACAGACGGACGGACATGGCTAGATCGACATAAAATGACATGAAGATCAAGAATATATACACTTTATGGGGTCTTAGACTCTTATTTCGAGGTGTTACAAACAGAATGGCGAAATTAGTATACCTTCATCCTATGGTAGAGGGTATTAAAACCTACAGCAAATACCATGAGATATGGTCAAACATAATAAATGTATGTTTTTCATGATTTTTTTTTTTTTTCTGTGTGATCAAACAAATGATGCCATAATTTTTTAGAACTAATTACAGATTTGTTCGTTGACAGTGCATAAATATTTATTTTTTTCTTATTTCATAGAATCATTTTATATTTAGCTTTACAAAAGCGCCCCGTATTTAAGTTTATAGCGTGCTTGGATTACCGTTGCAGGACTCGTGGTTGCTATTCCCATCAGAGGTTTTGGTGGGTCGCTACTGCTGAAAAACAATTAACTAAAATTGTCGAAGTGAGTCGGTTTGAAAACAAGACCGCCACTCTTACCTTACCAACACTACCTAAAAAGCCATCCTTCTTAGTTGATAAGGGGGTAAGAGCTCATTAAGTTTGGCTGGGTTGAATCTTATACTCTTCACCATGAATGACATGAATTTCACGGGTGAACAAGATTCCGTCGGCCCAGTTAACCTCTTTTAACTTATTTTCACCCAGTTTTGATTTTTGTAAGAAACCTTGCTCTTCATCCCCAAAGTTGCTTTAACCCAACACCTTAGGAAAAAAAGGAGGGCAAACTAAAAATCCAATTCATATAATCACTCACCCCAAAGGCACTTGCCATTTATGGTAATGAATGCAGTCATAAATGTAGAGATAAAATTAATTTAAATGTCAAAAGTGCAAAAAACAAGCAGAAGCACAACAAAAAACTGCAATAGGAAATAATAATAAAATAAAACAAACACTATCGCTAGTATACATCAAATGTTATCGTTGATTTTATTTATTTTATATCCATGTTTCATTGTCAATTCATGACATAGAAAGGCAATACTTTATGAAATTGTAAAGTCATAAATGTCAGCACACACACACAGAAACAAGTGCATAAATACCTACTTATATGAGCACTTATGGCAAATAGTAAACAATACACGGAGGAAAATGATGTTCAACAAAATTAGCAAATTTTAAGGAAGTGAACATAGAGTAATAGGCATTTCAACCACTCCTTAGTAAAGTGTTATACTGTTATACAGCAATATGGTAGTATATTTCCTATCTTCCAAATGTAAAAAATGCATATCTGGTCTTGAATTATGTGAATCGGATCGACCTGGTAAAGTTTTCACCCCCCAAGGGTCGCATCAGTGTAGATACTTTGTCTTTTTTCGTCGTGGGAGAGGCATATCTCGGAGTTCCTGCCCTGTACTCTTCTGGTCCGTACCTAGTTTGGGAATAAACTCAGTTCGTGGTTCTGTTTAGTTTGCCAGAACTGCCTCCACCGGTGTCAGTAAGGTGTAACCACGACTTGAATTGAGAAGGTATATTTTAATACTCGACACCTCTACTGTAGTACGGGGTATTATTGCTTAGTGAAATTGTTTGTAACACCCAGAAGGAAGGGAGATAGACCCATTGATAAGCATACCGATCGACTCAGAATCGCTTTCTGATTCGATTAAGCTTTATCTGTCTGTCTGTCCATCTGTCAATGTTAATGTGTGTACAAAGTACAGGTCGCAATTTTAATCTGATATTCTTTAAATTTGGCACAAGTATTTTCTTTGGCTTAAGGACGAAGCCTATTGAAATTGGAAAAGGATAGTTTAGGTTATGTTTAAGTGGTAGTCTGCCATCAGACTTACTTGACTTTTGGTTTCTACCGTTGAACAATCCAGATCGCTTTAAAAAGCCCAACAACTTGCGAATGTTCACATCCGCTAAATCAGACACTTTCTCAAATAAATGAGAACCTAAAGTGGAACTCCTCCTGACTGCTAGTGCGTTCTTCAGGGATTTAATGGCTGTCTGAGAAGATATTTATGTCAATCGTCATAATGACATTCTATCTTAGCCATTCCACCACTTCCTTAATGACAAGGATCTCTGCTTGATACACACTGCAGTGGTCGGGTAACCACTTCGATATGATCAGTTCTAGATCTTTAGAGTACACCCCAAAGCCCACCTGGTCGTTTTGTTTGCAACCATCCGTATAGAAGTCTATGTAACTTCTGTTACCAGAGATATCGTAGTTCCAATCGGTTCTTCCAAGAATAGTGGTACAGTAATTTTTATCAAAAAGCGGCTCAGGTTGGGTCTAATCCACACTGCATCAAATATTGTATCAAGGATAACACAGTGTCTTTAGCCGCCACATGACCAATGAGAAACCTTCCTTAACCTCACGACAGTGGTCGCTGCAATTTGGGTAGCCACAATGTCCAAAGGCAAAAGGTGTAGCATTAAATTCAGTGCATCAGATGGTGTCGCCCTCAGTGCGGCTGTGATGCACAAACAAGCCATCCTTTGTATCCGGTTGAGTATTAAGCAGTAGGTGGATTTTTGAAGCGCCGTCCACCAGACCACAACACCATATAGCATAATGGGTCTGGCAACTGTAGTATATACCCAACGCA
Organism: Stomoxys calcitrans; assembly: GCF_963082655.1. Taxonomy (NCBI): domain Eukaryota; kingdom Metazoa; phylum Arthropoda; class Insecta; order Diptera; family Muscidae; genus Stomoxys; species Stomoxys calcitrans. The sequence continues at coordinate 116,817,529 of NC_081553.1, forward strand.
TGACACGCGGTCTACACCCCCAACTTTTGCCAATGGCTCTCCAGGTGTATAGGGCAAGAGTGGCCTTTCTTGCCCTTTTCAAAATTTTGGATTCGATGTTCAATTTCCTGTCCAGCAGAACAACCAGGTATTTTGCACTTTCTGTAAATGGAACATACTCAACTCCCAAGGAGGCAGATTCCACTGTAGGCAACTTGTATCTCTTGCTGAAAAGAACTATTTCTGTCTTACACGGATTTATACCCAGACCACTTTGCAACAGCAAAGTGGGAACTTTCCCTTAACCGCAAGTTGCCACGTCATCAGTATACGCGACCCCTTTTTACGCCTTTTTCTTCCAGAGACAATAATATATTGTTAATGGCTATATTCCAAAGTAGAGGAGACAGTACACCTCCGTGTTCCTCTGCTGACCCATATTTTGCATCTTTTAGTAAGCAAGTTATTAATAAACTTTCTTACGGTAGATTGGATGCCTAGAAACTCTAACTCCTTCATGATTGGCAACGGTTTTACATTATTGAAATCGCCTTCAATTACAAGAAATGCTACCATTGTATATTCCTTGACAGCGATAGAACCCTCTATGTAGCCGACTAAGTCGTGAAGGGCTGATTCAGGGGATGTGCCCTTACTATATGCATGCTGCTGCCGCGACAGGTGATCTACAGGGATCTTTGCCCTAAGATATGTTCCATCAAACTCTTAAGAATCTGGAGTATAAAGGGATCCGGATCACCCCATAGGTTTCATTCGCTTTTCCACAGGGTTGCATGCTCATTCGTCGCCCACTCCATTAACTCGGACTGCGTCGACCCAAAAGGCTTCGTGTTAACCAAGTTTATTGACGGCAGTCCTCTGGCCTTCACCGCCAAATCGTCTGCCCTTTCATTCTCCTTTACTTCGTTATGGCTCTGCACCCAAACGATGCTAATTGTGCCATCCTCAGAGAAGGCCTTAATCTCCTTCTTACAATGCAAGACTGTTTGCGGCCCTTATGGCCATTTTACTGTCCGTAAAGATGTTCACACTCGACGTCCTCACGCATTCCGTGATAGTGGGCCGCAGTATGGTCACACAGTTTTAAACAGATCTCAGTCATTAGATTCTCCATGTAAACCTACAGGCCCACTCTATCCCCTTGCTTTGATCCATCCGTGTAACATGATCTTCCAGATGGCAATACTAGGGTTTCGTCAGTCCAAGACTGTACCGCTGGCAGCAGTGCCTTGCACTCGACCTCAAGTGTCGTGTCAGGTATCCGATCGGAAACCTCTTCCCTTCCTTCCAGGTTTCCTATCGTCACCTCGATTATACCGCCATGATATGAGCTGATCCCATCCCCATAAAGAATGTATTTTCTAGATCGTCTCGACATTCTGTCTCGATCTGGCCATGTCCGTCCGTCCGTCTGTCGAAATCGCGATAGCGGTCAAACGCGTAAAGCCACTTGAAATTTTGCACAGATACTTTGTATTGATGTAGGTCGTTGGGGATTATGAATGGGCCATATTGGTTCAGTTTTGGATATAGCTCCCATATAAACCGATCTCCCGACCTCTTGAGACCTTGGAAGGCTCAATTTTCGACCGATTTTGCTGAAAATGTTCACTTAGTATTCGGGTATGACTTCCAACAGCTGTATCAAGTACGGTCGAAATCGGTGCATAACTTGATATAGCTCCCATATAAACCGATATCCCGATTTGACTTCTTAAGCTCTTACAAGCCGCATTTTTTGTCCGATTTGGCTAAAATTTTGCACATAGTTTTCTGTAATGACTGTCAATAACTGTGCCTAAAACGGTCCGAATCGGTCTATAACCTGATATAGCACGAGTTTACTTGTTTTTAATAGATTGCGTCTATATTAGATTCACCGCCTTCAAGTATTTGAACACGTTTTTATACACACAAATAGTATTAAAATATTTTATAAAACTAAGACAATATTTTAATATTTCAAGCATAACGCCAAGCAACACTTTTGTCGCGATGACAAGAACAAAAATGTGACACATACTTAAATTAATACCAAATGGTATTAAAAATGTATGCCAATAACGCGAATAAAATAATACCAGTTGGTATTGACAAAGTACCGTACTTTTTCTATCAGTGTATGTTTCACGCTTGATCCTGATCCTGGCGCACAATGGGATAGAATCAAAAAAGTCAGGCTATAATCGCTTGATAGCATGAGTATCAGGAGACTTTATGGCGCATCACGAGTTATGGCATTATCTCCTAGTTAACTAACTGGTTCTTGAGGCTCTGGCACGAATAGAATTTCGCGAAAGCCTTTCTTACCGCAGACTACCTATTCTAGTCCTAATTCAGCTTATTTTCCAGAATCACCAACCAAAGAATTTTGCAAATTCGCTAGCTCCTTGGCTGGCCCTTGCAGTATCGGTAGTCGTTACTCAAGCAATTTCCTTCCACGTGAAAACAATACCAACTCAGTCTTCTGACATTCAACCCTAAGACACAACCAGTAGGCTATGAGTCCGTCAAGAGGGCGGTGTCCAAATTCTCAGGTAGAGAATTTAATAATTTGCTGATGGCAAGGATATTCAGGTAGTTTGCGAGAGCACACACACTGACCCCTCACGCACAGTGGTATAGAACTGAAAAAAAAGAAAAATAGTAAAAAATATGCCATTTAAGAACGGATAAAAATAACTCTATGAAATGGTTTGAGCTGAGCTATTATCCAGATCATATACAGAATTCAAGGCAGTAGGTGGTCCGAGTGGCTCTTGGCGGGCCTCTTAATAAGGTCACCTCGGACTTCAAAAAATTGTTTGGGCTGCCAAATCTTCATTTGTGGCCCGATTTTCATAATTCTCTTTTTTTCTAATTTGTGCTCAAAAATCCCTACAAAATCTGCTTGGGGTATACAATATCTACACCGGTTTCGGGGTAATACGACTTTTAATTTATATTTTTATACCCATACCTCTGTATGGGGTTATAATAACATCGTCATTCCGTTGGTAACTCATCGATGTAATGATTTGAGACCCAACAAAGTATATATTGTACATTCTTGATCGTCTTGACATTCTATTGGCTTGCCCAAAAAGTAATTGCGGATTTTTTAAAAGAAAGTAAATGCATTTTTAATAAAACTTAGAATGAACTTTAATCAAATATACTTTTTTTACATTTTTTTTTCTAAAGTAAGCTAAAAGTAACAGCTGATAACTGACAGAAGAAAGAATGCAATTACAGAGTCACAACTGTGAAAAAATTTGTCAACGCCGACTATATGAAAAATCCGCAATTACTTTTTGGGCAACCCAATAAGTCTATTTAGCTTTGTCTGTCTTTCGAAAACAAGCTAACTTTTTAAAGAGTAAAGCTAGGTGTTTTTGCCTAAATATTTCTTATTAGTGCCGGTCGGTTGTGAATGTTGAGGGGCCAAATTGATCCATGTTTTGATATCGTTCCTAAGTAAACCGATTTCCCGATTTGACTTCTTGAGCCTCTAGGAGGTGCAATAATTGTCCGATTTAGCTGAAATTTTGAATTTGGTGTTTTGCTACGAATTCCAACCTTGCCTTGTATGGTAGAAATCGGTTGATAACCTGAAATAGCTGCCATATAAACCTATCTGCCCATTTTAGTTTTTGGGCTTCTAGAGGGTGTAATTATAATCCCATTTGGCTAAAGTTTTGCATGTTACGCTTTGCTATGATTTCCAATAGCCGTGACAAGTATGGCCCAAATCGGGCTATAACCTGATATAGCTCCCACATAAACCGACCACCCGATTTGACACCTTGAGCCTTTAGAGGTTGCATCTATACGATTTGTGAAAGTGGTATATTTGTATGACTTCTAACTGCCGTAACAAGCACGTTCGATACAGGTCTATAACTCCCATTTATTTGAAAAAATCAGTTGAAGAACTTGCTATATGCAATCCATGGCGAAGGGTACGTACGAATCGGCACGGCCGAAATAGACACCCTTTCAGGTTAGGTTAGGTTTAAGTGGCGGTCTGCCATCAGACTCACTTAGACGTTTTCGCCCATTGTGATACCACGGGAACAGGAGGAGAAGAAAGGAGCTTTCTAGTTCCTGCCGTTGAACCATCCAGATCACTTTAAAGAGCCCAACATCCGCTGAATCAAACAAGTTTTTCAAGAAATGAGAACCTAAAGTGGAATTCCCTCTGACTGCCAGTGCGGGACACACACACAGAAGATGTTCTATAGTTTCTTCTCGTCGTTAGTGGTAACCTTTAGTCTGTCAGCATGTTTTCCGATCAGACAGTGTCAGTAAGGACACAATGACTGAGTCGTCCGTTCTAGACCTCTTGAAGTCTAGATTGGGCCACATACTTTTGGTATGCCCATATTCCCTTGTTCCTGCACACATCGGCCATAGACTATTGCAGAAGTCTTTGGTTTTGCTAGCGGATTATTTCATTTTGTTTACCATATGTCACATATATTTTTCCAGTGTAGTAAAATTTGTCAAGCATTTGCTCCATTTATTTGTTTTCTTCCTCTTCTTCATCTACGAATGCTTTGTATGTTTGTGTTAATATTAAAGGAATATCATTTTTATTGCAATTTTATTGCCAACGAAATGAGTTCTTTAAAACAGCATTGTTGATGATTCTCCCAGTGCCACATATGCCACTAATCAGTTCAAGACAACTATAACCTGCAATTTAGTACGTGTTACACATGTATCCAACGGATTGTCCGTAATGGCGAATGACAACAGGGAATGTACGAATAGGAACGTGTAAAAAGCGAAAGGAAAGGCGAAGACATATGTAGCTTGCCAAGAGACAAAACCTTTGCGAGGCAAACAGTTCCCCCTACATTCTGGTAACTTTCAACTCAGTTGCTGCCGTTGACGGGCGCTTAGCGCGACACAGAGTGCACGGCAATAGTCATACGTTTATTGTTTGTTAACGTTTCTGTTGATACAGTAATTTCGGGGGTGTCAAAACAAAATAATCTCTGGAAATGATGATGGCATGCCAGAATCATGGCTATTGTAAGCGCGTCTGCCCTTAAACCACCTACTCCCACCATTCATAAACTGATGACACACGTAGCTAGATATGAATAAACATTTAATGAAACGCGTAAACCCCAAGGAAACCAAACACAGGAGGCCATATAGAGAGAGAGAGACAGAGAGCGAGAGCACCCGTGTTAAGTGCAAAAGTATTTGTGTTAACCATCCAGGGGATACCATAAACACATACCCCATGACAGCAGGGACATGTACATGTGGCCTCTTAAGGCTTATTCACATATTCTGGCATTGTTCTTTGATTATATTCACATTTGGACTTTGTTGCAATTGTCTTTGAAAGCTTTTCTATGCCGTACCATATGACAAAAGACACACGTAAACGGCATTACCACGTTCCTAACAAAGCATTGCCTTATATAGCCATGGGGCAATACTGGTTGGCGGAATATTTCGGTGAGCTTTATATCGGAGACAAAATGGGTGAAAACGTTTCAGCTGTTTAGGCAGCTAACGATATGTAATAATAGCCGATTTACCTAGGTCATCGAATAAAATTTGAATATGTTACAAGCTAAAGCCAAGCCAATCAAGTTCTAAGGTATAAATTCTCAGGACTTAAGTCCATCCGAACTCAATGCCGTTTTTAAAGTAACCACCATTGCATGGGGTATACTATTCACTGAATCTCTTAACCGAAATCAACGAATAAATCTATCCGTTAAAAACTTTTTGGCAGATAATGGGTTTTCCAATAAGAGGTCTTATTGTGGTATTCAAAAAAAATGCAATTTTTTGAGATATTTGATCGGATGCTTATTTCATAATAAAGGGGAAGTTATGCCAATAATAATGACAAGTAGGGAAAGGTGTACGGTGTCTCCGTGAGTCCCGTCGTATCCTGTGGAAAATGGATTTTCATCAAAAGCCTCAACATGTCCTCCGTTGTCTCTGCTTTCACTCCCATGCCGTCTACTAAAGTTTCAGTTTGGACATGGGTTTTTGAGAGAAACTTTTTTATCTTGGCGGCGTCATTAACGCTATCGACCTGTTCGCAGAAAAGCTTCCAGGAGGCAAGATTTGCCGCTCTGGTAATCTTATTATACGGAATGCAATAAGATTACCAGAGCGGCAAAACTTGCATCCTGGAAGCTTTTCTGCGAACAGGTCGATAGCGTTAATTACGCCTCCAAGATAAAAAAGTTTCTCTCAAAACCCCATGACCAAATTGAAACATAAGTCGACGACATGGGAGTGAGAGCAGATACAACGGAGGACATGTTGAGGCTTTTGATGAAAACCCATTTTCCACAGGATACGACGCGACTCTCGGAGACACCGGAATCTTGGAATAATGACGTTGATCGAATTTATGGTGAAGGAATCCTTTAGAAGCTTCAAACCATTTAAGCCACTCGGGCCTGATGGAATATTTCCGGGTTACTACAGAAAGAGGCAGACTATCTGGCGCCTCATCTGGCTAATATTTTCACAGCATTCCTAGGACTTGCATATACTCCGAAAGACTGACAGGAGGCAAGGGCCCGCAAGGCTAGTTATGCGACACCAAAGGCCTACAAACCCATAGGCCTTACGTCCATTCTACTCAAAACCATGGAACGTATTGTGAACATCATGATAAAGAATAGAACATCAAGCGAACTGCTCATATACAAACAGCATGCTTTCGTGCCTAGGACTTTTATATACTCCGAAAGCCTGACTGGAGGCAAGGGTGGTGTTTATACCCAAGCCCGGCAAGGCAAGTTATGCGACACCAAAGGCCTACAGACCCATAAGCCTTACGTCCTTTCTACACAAAACCATGGAACGTATTGTGTACACCATGATAAAAAGTAGGACATCAAGCGAACTGCTCAAATACAAGCAACATGCCTCTGTCAAGGGTAGGTCGGTGGAGACTGGCCTGCACGAGGTTGTGCATAAAATAGAAGAATCCTTCGATGCCAAAACATACACCCTGGCAATATGCATTGACATCGAGGGGGCTTTTAACAATGTGCGGACCACACTAATTCAATCCTTAGACCAGTACCAGATGGACCCGGTCCTTAAAGACCGTATAAACCATATGCTAAGGAACAGGTGGATACATTGTGTGTCCCATAGCATAAATATAAGGGTCCCACAGGGGGCATTTTATCGCCAGAGGGATTTGAAGCCGTCTTCTACGCAGATCATGTTATAATACTTCTAAGGGGTAAGGATCCGAACGAGCTATGCAGAAGGGCCGAAAGGGTCACATTCAGGAGTGTACTGAGAAGGCGCACAGATGTTGGGCACTATGCAGACGGGCCGTAGGCTCGAAATGGAGCCTGAATCCGAGAATAGTCCACCGGCTCTATAGGAGCGTGATTAGACCAATACTTACTTTCGCCTCAGTAGTTTGTTAGAATTTGCATTTTCATATATATCCGCTCCCTACTTATCACATCTCTTAGCGTGAGCGAATGAAGCACTGAAGCGAATAGCTGCTATTCAGGCGTTTCCGGTAGATTCGGATTCCTGTCGGTCGATCTCGGCTGCCGGCCCGCTCCTTAAGGTGCGAACAGAGTGAGCGCTGACGCCAATCGAAGCCGAGCCGAGCTTATTGGCGCTTATTTTCTTACTAGAAGAAAATGTGTCTATAACACAGAGAATGCGAGAACAAGCGCTGAAATACTGTTTGTTCCATGTGTTTTGGTTTTATGTCATTTAGTCTTGTTGTTCATTTGTGTTTATAAAATTGCTGCACTCGGCAATGGATTCATCAGATGAAGAGAATTTTGCTTCTTCTAGTGTGATTAATGCAATTATTAACACCAAAGGAATTGGAAAAACATCAAATTACACTTAAAAGGATTTGATTTGGTGAATTTCATTATTTCTGTATTGCCGGGGAAAAAATTCCACTTATTATTTGATTGATAGCATTTTTTTAACATTACACAAGCTTATTTGCATTGATTTGTATGTAACCAGTTTTATCGCACTGACAATCTTTATCGCGTTCTTGGAAGTATTGTAGCAGATGGGGTTATATCCGTTTTCAGTTGGCCTTCTCAGTAGGTTAGTTATGGTTATCATCCATACGATCAGCTATAAATTCATGCTTTCCTTATTATATATTGATAGATATTTAAAACACTTTTTATTGAAAATCTTTAATTTTTCTCTTTCAGGTATGAATTTATATGTGAACTATTGCGGCAGTAAGTAATTGCAGATTTTAGTTTGTATATTTTGTAATAGTTGGGTGTTCTTGGTTTGCTTAACCCTTTTTCCACTCTTCCTTAATATTTGATAATATCTCAGAACAACCATGTCTTATCAAAAATACACACACAATTCTATTGCAGCAGTCTGAACAGATATGTAGGAATGTTACTTCAGCAGTCATTGTTCTAATTTACAAGAGGATACCGGGTAAACAATTCAATACAACATCAGTTTTGTAACGAAAGTTTCCAATTATGATTTCAATAATTGAGTACAACAATTATGCAAATGTTTATTTGATGTTGTCCTCTCTATTGATTTGGCTAATTTGAAGGCATTCGCAAGCATGACCTGGCATTGCATTAACATTTATTATCAATGTCCATGGTGATGGCAATGGCAATGACGATGGCGATGACAATAAACATTCTGTTAATGCACACACACACACACACACTCAGTTAGTTATTACCCGAATATTGACTAAGAATTGCCATGAATTTCGATGGTTTCCTACAGCCTTATGTGTTTGAAAGGACTTCAATGCCAATGTTTGTATATGGACATATGTATGTGTGGTGTTAAGATAATGTCTACCCCTTTTGCCATTGTAGACGTCTACAATTCGACCTTATCAATAAAGGTGATCTCGCGTAGATATGATTGCAGCTAAAGATACACACACAAACACAGGCAAGAGCTAATACATGCACTCATACAAACGCATATACATTCTAACATTCATTGAGATTTGATTAGCTACACGTAAACTCATTTGCATTGTAATGATATACGATTGTCGTATAATTAAATCAGTTTGTTGGAATATAATTATGGACGATGGTGCATAACTTCCACATATCACTCTCACATCGTACATGAATAATGGAAACTTTAAAGTAACGGATATGCCAAATGAATTAAAATTCTGTTTGAAGTTTACGGGCAATTTCGCAAATCGCTGTTAATTATGGACATTCAAACTCTGATTAAATATGCGCGTCAAGTTGACATGATTTGCACATTGGAATGGCACAGAGCAAACATTAAGGAATCATTCATTAAGTTAGGGAAATTGAAAATCTTCAATTTCAAGCGTGAATATTACATAGTAAACCACATAGAATGTTTTTAAATCCAAACAAACTGTTTTTATACCCACCACCGTAGGATAGGGGGTATATTAATTTTGTCATTCCGTTTGCAACATATCGAAATATCCATTTCCGACCCTATAAAGGGTATATATTCTGGATCAGCGTAAAAATCTAAGACAATCTAGACATGTCCGTCCGTCTGTCTGTTGAAATCACGCTACAGTCTTTAAAAATAGAGATATTGAGACGAAATTTTGCACAGATTCTTTTTTTTGTCCATAAGCAGGTTAAGTTTGAAGATGAGCTATATCGGACTATATCTTGATATAGCCCCCATATAGACTGATCGGCCGATTTAGGGTCTTAGGCCCATAAAAGCCACATTTATTATTCAATTTTCTTGAAATTTAAGACAGTGAAATGTGTTAGGCCCTTCGACGTCCTTCGTCAATTTGGCTCAGATCGGTTCAGATTTCGATATACCTGCCATATAGACCGATCCGCCGATTTTGGGTCTAAGGCACATAAAAGCCACATTTATTATCCGATCTTGCTGAAATTTGGGACAATGAGTTGTATTAGGCCCTTCGATATCCTTCGCCAATTTGGCCCTGATCGGTTCAGATTTGGATATAGCTCCCATATAGACCAATCCGCCGATTTAGGGTCTTAGGCCAACAAAAGCTACATTTATTATCCGATTTTGCTGAAATTTAAGACAGTGAGTTGTCTAAGGCCCTTCGACATTTTTCTTCAATTTGACCCTGATCGGTTTAGATTTGGATATAGCTGCCATATAGACCGATATCTTGATTAAAAGTCTTGGCCCCAAAATAGGCGCATTTATAATCCGATTTAACTGAAATTTGACACAGTGACTTATTTTAAGCTTTTCGACATCCATGTTGTATATGGTTCAGATTGGTTTATTTTTAGATAGCTATATCTAAAAATAAACCAAAAGAGACCAAAATATACATAAGAGACCAAAATATACATAAATGAACAATGACTTGCACTTATTAGTATTTGGTACAAATCGGAATATATTTCGATATAACTGCTATGTGACATAAGGTATGCAGTTTTCACCGGATTTTGATGAAAGGTGATTTACATATATGCCCGAGGTGGTGGGTATCCAAAGTTCGCCCCGGCCGAACTCAACACCTTTTTACTTGTTTACCTTTGCATTCTTGATATATAGAACATGTTATTCCGGGTTTCAACTAGTCATAAATTAATTTTACGTCTAACATTTAAAATGGATTGAGCATATTGAAAAGGATGTCAAGTTCAATTTAATGTTATAACATAATTCAGACTCCAATTTTTGCGAATTATAAGCAGACGTCAGTTGGTAATTCATACTCTTTTAAAGTTTATTTCGATGTTATGCCGCACATATATATTGAAAGCCTTCCATTTTCGCACATCTGAATTGTGCTTCTGTATTGTGATCTGCTGTATTCGTTATGCTATAAATAAAACAAAAAATTATTGTTGTTGTTTTCGCACATTTAAATACCTACATACAAACAATTTTGTGCGGAAACTTAAAAAATATCACTTTCCGAGTTTGCCATCCGCACTCGTCCGAGCAGCTCTATATACTGACTGCTCTTTGCTCAGTCAAAACCAAAAAAGGAAAAGATGTTGTGTGTGAGAATGTGTCTGTACCAGTGAGATCACCAATTATTCGCCGGCCCATGGATTTGCTAGGGATTATTTTCTTGTGTACTTGCACAATAAAATGCAAAAGTGTGAATTTGTTTACCCATCTCTGGGTTCACCCTTTCCCTCTAGTGGGAGAAACGCAGGAGAATAATAATTGGTCCAGTACACGAATAATTGTTTGCGGCTATCGAAACACTTTTGCCATTAAAGAGTTTTTGGTTTTACAATAAAGGAAAGGTATTTTTACCGTAGGCGAAGTTGCTAAAGGGTTTACAATTAACAAAGTTGGTTACATTCAATAATGCTACATTTATGACTAACGTTGGTATGATATGTTAAAGCGAAACGTTACACGGTTACAGAAAACAAAACTTCATAATAAAAGTATTTTTTGCGTATACGATTCGGCCCGGCCAGACTTAGCACGTCTCTTATTTCCTGCTCAATTTTCACATTTTTTTGAAGAATTTTTAGCATTAAATTTCATTAGACTTTTTGGTAGACGGCATCAAAGGTTCAACTCTGCTATACTTAAATGGATTTTTTTTTCTAGTTTTCTTAAATTATATCAAGTTAGAGCTGTGCCGGTTTGCGGTTCCACGATCATTCTTAAACATATTATACTTAGTATTAAGAATATTGTTATATGTGGATTTTCTTACCCCCCTAAGGCATGCATTACATTTTCGATTAATTTGAACAAGACATCAAGATAAACTCCTTGCAACATTGAAATTCAAATTTAAGTTATTTCCTCATTTCAATACTCTTTGGGCGCCATTAATTGGTTTTTATGTGATCTCCAAGTGTTTGGACATTTGTCCTTCTCCATTTCTTTGTTGGCGTTGACACTCTGCCAATGGGAGGACACATTTAATATCGGATTTATTCCAAAGGCATTTTCATCATGTTTCCTATACGAGTATGATGGTACATTATCGTGGAGCTGCGATATCTCCATGTATCGAGCAGCAATACAAATAGTTGTATTGCTGGAGGAAAAATCCTTACTCAATGCAGAGGATTTTGTCGTTTTTTTTTACGTTGCTGTATTTGCTTTCAAACTTGCGCTTATCAACTGCAACCGGTTGATGGTTTATGGGACGCTTTGCGGATTAAATGTCCTCGTTCGGGGTTTCTGGTTTGTATCGATACAGGCTATAATGACACATTAGCGGTCTCATTGAAATTGATGTGGTGTAAAAATGTATTATTTGTAGGATGATTAAATACACGGCAATCTGGTAGCAGGCAGCAGGCGGGCAGACAAGGCATGCAGAATGGCTGCCAAGCGGACTTATCCCCTTTAGGAAAAAAAAGAAGAGAGTTATCTCCTGAAAGCTCGGTATGTTGCCATTGGCATTTTGTGCAACGGGCAAATACAAATCAGAGGAAGGAATAAAAGAATCCCTTAACGCAAAATAAATAAATGTTTTTTTTTTTTTTTTTTTTTGCTGGACAGCCAGTCATGCAATAGCAACCAGAAACTTCACACCGCACACAAAATCAGACACACTCACACATGTTATTGAATGGCATTAAAAGAAACATACATGTTCAAATACACATAGCCAAACATACACATACACACACACACACGCACGCACTCTCCCTACATCACACTCAGTACAAAGAGGGCATTTGCAAATGGAACACATGTACTCTTAAACACATACACGTATTAAATATTTACATATACGCTCACATGTCCCCAGATCCCAATGGATTTCCACAGCATTGGACTTATGAATAAAGGACAGCATTATTGGTCATGCTGTTGTTGTTGTAGCCACATTTTCATGTGGTGGTGGCGATCCTCCTCAAGCTGCTGTAGGGGAGCAAGCTCGTTCCGGTCCAAAGGACCGATCGCCGCGGGAACAGGGTGACCATTGTTTATCTAAAGGCGCCAATAACCCGCCCTGTCATATCGAGCATCATAGGCACTCAGTATTTATGCAAGAGCCGGTTCCGCCCGGCCTCACTGAGACTCTCTGCTCAATACGGGTCATAAAGTACCCTATATGATTCACTACAGACTTCACTTTCCTGATACTTCTGCAGATTAGGCTCTCGAAAGAAGAGAATAGGTTAAATCTATAGTTGGTATAGATATGATACGATTGACCAGAAAACGGCTTCACACATTAGCCAGCAAGCGACTTGTAATGCACTCTTAATAATGTTAAAATAATCTCGAATATAACCTTCAGAAAGCTCTACGAGCGACATCGAAGTGGTTTAGGCGTAAATCCGTGCAAGACAGAGGAGATAAAAGTTACCTGCAGTGGCACCTGTCTCCTAGGAAGGAGAGAAGGTTCCGTTTACTGAAAGCGCAAAAAAAACAAAACACCCAGGTAGTTTTACTGGACAGGAAATTGAACTTTAAATCCAACATTTTAGAGAGGGCAAGAAAGGCAACTCTTGCAAGCTGAAGGACAGGTGTAGCCACAGATTCACTTTGAATATTATAGTTAGGGAGATTAAGTAAGGCCTGAGATTACTTGGGAAAGAGATGGATCCTTAGGATTCGCTCTCCCAAAGAAGAGGATTAGCAGACGGATGCATTTCTTGAGGATATTGGTACCTTGGTTTTCTCCGACAGCTCTAAAATGGAGTCTGGTTTCGGAGCATTCGATATCGGTTGAAAGCTGAGACTGCCGGTCGAATATGAGGTCCTCCAAGCAAACGGTCTTAGCCATTACGATGCCCGCCTATGAGAGGTTTACCACCTTCAAAGCTTAAGATTTATGTGGACAGTATGGCGGATCTTAAGGCCTTGGATTCGAGAACAATAAGATCAAGGTGTCTAGAAAATATAAATGAACCCCGTGCTAAACATAGCGCTGGCTTGGGTTCCCGAATATGACTGTATTTCAGGAATTGAGAAGGCAGACGAATATCCCAGAATGAGATATTCATCCCGGGAGCGTACGTCCAAATCGTCAAGCTACTGAACATAGTAGAGGAGATGACCAGCACCGAATCGGTGGAGAGGTGGAATCTGTGCTTAAATGGCAAACTGTCAGGATACTCTGGCCTACCGTTGATGAAGATGCTGATAGGTTTTGATATTAGTCAACTGAGCAATGTTAAATGAGTTTTAAAAAGTGTCTGTGCCATAGGCCATATGACTGCGCATATGGAAATCCCGCATAACTATGGACACAGGGTAAGCATCTTGAGGAGGCGGTTTTTTCCAATCTGGCTGATCTTGCAGACGTATCTCTATCCTTAGATGTACGTAGGTAAGATAGAATGGTTACGAGACACAGTGGGATAGAATCGAAAAAATTCGTAAAAAATATACAATTTGAAAACGGATAGAAATAACTCCTTGACATGGCTAGAACTAAATTTTTATGAGATCTTGCTCCAAATTTAGGGCGCCCCTTGGATCGACTTCGATAAAATTTTTGACACGTACCACGACGTCAAATAAAACACCTCACGCTAAATTTTATAAAGATCGAATCAAAATTGTGGCTTCTATATATGGGAGCTATATCTTAATCTGATTCGATTTTAATGAAATTTCGCACACATATTATGACAAATAAAACACTTCGTGCCAAATTTTGTAAAGATCGGGCCAAAATGGTGGCTACTACAGACTTAAATGGGAAAATCGGCTGAAAGATATATATGATAGCTATATCTAAATCTGATATATCTATATCTAATAAAACATCTGATTCAAAATTTTGTAAAGATCGCACAAAAATCGTCGCACCTACGGCCTTCAAAGGCCATATCGGATGAAAAATATATATGATCCCATTTTCTCAAAATCAAAAGAATTAATTTTTGGGCCAAAAAATAGATCTTTGCAAAATTTCATGACAATTGTCTGATTGACAAATGCGAGCTGTACCTTGATTGCAAGAATAAATGGACAGACTGACGGATATAACTGATACGAATCAGGTGGTGATTCCAAGTCGATCGGTATACTTTTCAATGGGTCTACCTCGTCTCCTTCTTAGCTTTGCAAACAAATGCAGAAAGTGATAACACCCTGTACTCTTGATCAGCGAAAAAATCAAAGGCGATCTAGCCATGTTTAGGGTCTTACATCCATAAAAGCCACATTTATTATCCGATTTTGATGAAAATTGGGACAGTGAGTTGTGTTAGGCCCTTCGACTTCCTTCTTCAATTTGGCCCAGATCGGTTCAGATTTGGATATAGCTTCCATATAGACCGATCCACCGGTTTAGGGTCTTAGGTCTATAAAACGCACATTTATAGTCCGAATTTGCCGTAATTTGAGACAGTGAGTTGTGTTAGGCCCTTTGATATCCTTCGTCAATTTGGCTCAGATCGGTCCAGATTTGGATATAGTTGCCATATAGACCGATCCGCCAATTTAGGGTCTTAGGCCCATAAAAGCCACATTTATTATCCGATTTTGCTGAAATTTGGTACAGTTAGTTGCCTTAAGCCCTTTGACATCTTTCTTTAATTTGGCCTTGATCGGTTCAGATTTGGATATAGCTGCCATATAGACCGATTTCTCGATTTAAGGTCTTGGGCCCATAAAAGGCGCATTTATTGCCCGATGTCGCCAAAATTTGGGACAGTGAATTAAGATAAGCCCCTTGACATATTTCTGCAATATGACACAGATCGGTCCAGATTTGAATAAAGCGGCCGTATAGACCGATTTCTCGGTTTAAGCTTTTGGGTCCATAAAAGGTGCATTTATTGTCCGATGTCGCTAAAATTTAAGACAGTGAGGTGTGGTTGGCTCTCGGATGTCCTTCTTAAATTTGGCCTGGATCGGTCCAGATTTGTATATAGCTGCCATATAGACCGATCTCTCAAGGTTTTGGGCCCATAAAAGGCGCATTTATATTCCGATGTCACCGAAATTTGGGACAGTGCTTTGTGTTAGGCTCTTCGATATTTTTCAGCAACTTTGCCCAAATCGGTCAAGATTTGGATATAGCTGCCATGTAGACCAATATCTCGATTTAAAGTCTTGGCCCCATAAAAGGCGCATTTATAATCCTATTTCATTGAAATTTGACACAGTGACTTATGTTAGGCTTTTCGACATCCGTGTCGTATATGGTTATCGGGTTATTTTTAGATATAGCTAGTGTACTTATTGGTAGTTGGTCTAAATCGGAACATATTTCGATATAATTGCTATAGGACATAAGGTATGCAATTTTCACCGGATTTTGATGAAAGGTGGTTTAAATATATACCCAAGGTGGTGGATATCCAAAGTTCGGCCGGGCCGAACTTAACGCCTTTTTGCTTGTTTACTCAAAAATTGGAACAACCCCTCGAGTTCTCAAATTCCAAATCCCAGCTCCCACATTTTGGTTTAGGTTTTCTTTACTCCATATGTTCCCCAAACTCATGCAAAAAATTCTTTGCACATAACAATATTCGTAGCCCCCACAGCAAATTTACTAAAACATGCCGATTTTGAAACTATATTTGCCCGAAAAGGGTATTTTGGCGCCCTTGCGGTTGAATGCTAATTATGCAGAACTGTAAGCCATATATGATCCAGGGGACGGTTAAAATTTTTCAGTCGGCATTAGCATTGCCTTCAAGGACATTCGTTTAGGATATTTCAATTCACAATAACCAATGCTGTGGGAGATATTCGTTTGCCTGAGAGTTGCTAGCGGAATGCTAGCGTGCAGTGACAAACTCAAATATCGGCCTTTCGGTTTTAACACGCACACCAGTGCAAATAAGGCTTCACCAGAGTCCACCAGTACGCATTAATGAATGCAAACATCAGCTCATTCACAACTGACTGCATATCTGGCGGTTGCTGGCATTTCATTGTGTTAAGTTGCAGTTGGACAAACAATAAATAAATCGACGAAACTACAACGACAGCGACGAGAACGCGGACGACATGGCCATCAACTACAAATGCAAATGCAACTGCGACGACATTCTCATGCTCATTCCCATTCTCATCAGCAACACATCGATAAAGCAATGAGAAAAAAAAATTAACGAAAAGTAGCAACAAAAGCAGCGCACCATATTTAATGTATAAAGTTATAAATTTTTCACGGTACAACTGAGAGAGAAAGAAAAAGCCCACACACTTACCCCCTTAAACACACGCACCCAATCTCAAACGCATATATTTTTGAAAATTCCTAACCAGCGTTGCCATATTGTTTTTCAGCGGGCAACTATGGACTTTTAAATGCAATTGCAAATTTTCCCACGAACATCCAAATTGAGAACAAGTAAAAGCTTGATAAGTTCGGCCGGGCCGAATCCTATATACCCTACACCATGGACCGCATTTGTCAAGTCCTTTAGTCGGAATATCATTATAGGCAAACAAAGGATAAAGGATAAGAATTGCTATGCCGTTGGAGCTATGTCAGGCTATGGATTGATTCGGGTCATACATGGTTTGGATGTTTGAGACCATGGTGGATGCCATTGTATAATATTTCAACCAAATTGGAGAAGAATTGCGACCTCTAGAGGCTCAACAAATAAAATTTGGAGCTCGTTTTATATAGGAGCTATAACAGTTGAAGCATTGATTAAGACCATACTTGGCACGCATGTTAAAGGTCCTAGAAAAAGTCGCTGTGTAAAATTTTAATTTAAGAATTACGCCCTCTAGAGGCTCAAGAAATAAAACCGGAGGATGGGTTGGGTTTATATGGGTGCTAAAGGGTGATTTTTAAGAGCTATAGGAAGGTTTTTCAAAAAAAAAAAAAAAAAAGCTTAAAATTCAGAAAAATGCATGAAATCTTTATTCTAATCGATAGTACGGTCCATATAATTTAATGTTTGAAGTTTATTTCATGCAAATGTTGACTGTGACTGCGCCTCAAGTGGTCCATCCGTTTAATCCAATTTTGGCATACTCTTCCCAATATTTCAGCTGGTATCTCACGAATAAATGCTTCCATGTTGTCTTGAAATGCGCCAATTGAAGCGGGCTTGTCTGTATAGACATGAGCTTTAATATATCCCCACATAAAATAGTCTAAAGGCGGTAAATCGCACGATCCAGGCGGCCAATTGACCGGCCCCGAATGTGAAATCAAATGTTCGCCTCTCAATAAGTCCATTGTGACGCGTGCTGTGAGTGTCATGTGGCACCGTCTTGTTGAAACCACATGTCATGCATGTCAAGCTCTAGCATTTTGGGCAAAAAAAAGTTGGATGTCATCTCACGGTAGTGCTCACCATTCACAGTTACTTTACGATTTGCATCATCTTTGAAGAAGTACGGTCCAATGATGCCACCAGCCCATAAACCGCACTAAAGTGTGACTTTTTTGGGATCAATTGCAATGCTTCTGGCTAATCTTCACTTCAAAATCGACAATTCTGTTTATTTATGTACCCACCGATCCAAAAATGAGCTTTTTCTCTTCACAAAATTTTTCGATAAAAAAGTGGATCTTCGGCGAACTTTCCAAGTGCCCGTTCACCAAAAATTCTGCATTGCGGTAGGTCGTTCGGCTTCAATTCTCCTACCAGCACTCTACGTAGGCGTGTTGGTCGGTTTATGTCCAACAATGGAAATTTGGTGGGAAGTTTAGTCACAATAGCCCGAATAGGCTTTTCAGTGAGTCGATTAAACTGAGCATAAAATGAAAGAAGCGCGCGAAGAAATTTCTTAATAGAGCACGCAATCTCTTATATATAAAATTTAATTTGCGTTTGTTTGTTTGTTCCGTATAGACTTAAAAATGGCTGAACCGATTACCTTGAAATTTTCACAGATTGTGTAGGCTGGCCTGGAAGGAAACATAGGCTATGCAATTTTATGATATCGGGAAGGGGACGGGCCCTCCCCCTTACCCTAAAAGTGCTACACAAAAATAAAAGTAGAGCGATCGGGACAATATGGGATTGAAATGAAAGGCATTCAAGAATAGAGTACGAATTTAATAATAAAAGTTGGGTCCAAGTACCTTAGGGGCCGCCCCAGCCCCAAAACCCATTAAAATAGGTTTATTTGACGATCATGGCAGTATGGGACTCAAATGAAAGGTATTCGGGAGTAGATTACGATTATGGTCAGAAAGTAGGAATAGGCTTTATAATTTATTGTTAACGGAAGGGGGCGGACCCTCCACCGTTACCCCAAAAACACCATCCAAAATCAAAAGTGGACCGAAAAGGACAATATGGGTATCAAATGAAAAGTATGCGGGAGTAGATAACGAATCCGGCACCCAAATTCATGTCGAAGTTTAGGGGGTCGCCCCACCTCCACCTTCCAATCACGAATATATGGGACACGTTTTGTTTTGTTCAGACTGAAAAACGGAGAAACCGATTTTTTCGAAATTTTCGCATATTGTGTAGTTTGGTCTAGAAGGAAACATAGCCTATATAATTTTCGGTGTTGGAAGGGGAACGGACCCTCCCCCTTATGCCAAAAACAAACAAAACAGGACCGATCGCGATAATATAGGTATCAAATGAAAGGTATTGGAGAGAAGAATACGAATATGGTAATAAAAGTACCCATCGGGCCGCCCAACTCCAAAACTCCCCCAAACAGACATATTGGACGTTCATTTTAATATGGGGCTCAAATGAAAGGTATTCGGGAGCAGAATTCGTATCTGGCATACAAAATCAGACCCCCCACCCAAAAAAAAAAAAAAAACCCTAAAACTTCCCTAAAAAGATATATTCGAAGTTGGTGTCAATATGGGACTCAAATGAAAAGCAATAGACAGTAGATTACAAATATGGTATAAAACTTTAAGTCCAAGTAAAGGGAGGTCGCCCACCCCCAAATACCCTTAAATGGGCATATTTGCAGACCATGGCTATATGCGACTCCAATGAAAGGTATTTGAGAGTAGAAAACGAATTTTATATCCAATTTTGGAGCCAAGTGTTTTGGGGCACGCCCTAAAGCACCCCCTAAACAGAACTCCAAACAGTTCATATTTACCGGCCATGGCAATATGAGGCTCAAATTAAAGGGATTTGGAAGTGAAGCACGAATTTGATATCCATATTTGAGTCGAAATGTCTCAGATGCCATCCCTCCCCTAATGAGAACATAACCCTAGGGAAGAACATTACCATCAGTAATCGGGAAGAGGCAAATTCTCACACATCAATGAGTGCTTTCCGATTCAAGTTTAAACTCAATGATAAGGGACCTTTTTTTATAGCCGATTGGCACGAATTCGATATCCGAATTCAGGGCGATGTGTCCCAACCCTAAAAAGATATTAGAGAGTTAAAGAAGGCACAGCGGAGCGGGAACGGTTCGGTTAGTTTGATAATAAAATTCAATAACTTGCAAGCGTTGTTCGTTTGTAAGACGATTCATGGCTAAATTATAGACCAAACTGAAGATATTAGACAGTGAAACAAAACACGAAACGTGCGTGAGCTGTTGCCAAAAAGACAATAGCTGAAAAATTACCCTTTATATCTAAATATGCACCGATAAGGCCTATTTACAATCCCAACAGACCTACCGAAATTTGCCTATTCATTCGTAAGTTAGAGCTTTCCGCAGACAGACAGACGGATGGACGGACGGACAGATGGACGGATATAGCTAGGGTGACTTAAGATTGCATGGCGATCGAGAACTTATATACTTTATGCGGTCTAAGACTGATATTTCGATGTGTTATAAACGGAATGCCGATATTAATATACCCCCATCCTATAGAGGAGGGAATAACAATTAAAAAGACGTTTGGTTCGGTAAGGCCGAATTTAGTATACCCACCACCTCTGGTATATATGTTAACCACCTTTTGTCAAAATCCTGTGAAAAATTCATAGTTTATGCCACCATAGCAGCTATATCGAAATATGCTCGGATTTGGACCAAATTCGGCACAGACATTGGTTGGTCTAATAAGTCCAAGTCATTGTTCAATTTTTTAGAACAAGGCATTGGTTTTTTTGGTAGCTATATCCAAATATAGATCGATCTGAAGTACAACGTAAGTCACTCTGTCAATTTTCAGCGAAATCGGATTATAAGTGCGCTTTTTATCGGGCCATGACTTTAAATCGAGTGATAGGACTATATGGCAGCTTTATCCAATTCTGAACCGATCTCGCCCAAAATACAGAAAGATGTCGAAGAGCCTTACTCATCTCACCGTCTCAAATTTCGGCCAAATCGAACAGTAAATGCTCCTTTTATGGGCCCAAAACCTAAAATCAGAGATCGATATGGCAGCTATATCCAGGATAGGTAAAGTTTAAGTGGCAGTCTGCCATCAGACTCACTTAGACATTTTCGTCCATTGTGATACCACAGGAACAGAATAAGGAAAATGCCATCTAGTTCCTACCGTTAAAACAACCAGATCGCTTTAAAAAGCCCAACAACTAGACAATGTTCACATCCGCTAGATCAGATTCTCAAAGAAATGAGAACCTTAAGTGGAACTCCTTCTGACTGCTAGTGCGGGACACATACAGAAGGTGTTCTATAATCTCTTCTTCTTCGATGTCCTCACAGCTGGCAAACTTCAGTCTGTCAGCATGTTTTCCGATTAGACAGTGGACTGTCATGACGGACACACTGACGTGTTTGACGCAAAGCAGAAGACCTCTTCAAGTCTAGATTAGGCCACATAGTTTTGGAATGCTCACAGTCCTCTCTTCGTGACCATCTATTATTTGTTGTGTCTCGGGCCTGCTCCTGAAAACTTAGCTTACATGTCGCTAGATGCATACCCACATATTCAAGTATCCCTGCAATATGTAGGGTAGTTCCTAGTCTCTCAAGCTCATCCGCTTTACAATTTTCTGGGACATCTCCGTGGCCCGGCACCCAGAACAGGTGAAGTTTGTTCTGTTCAGTCATCTCGTTGAGACAGTCGAGGGACCGATCTGAACCATATTGAATAAGGATGCCGATGGGCGTAACCCAACTCACTGTACTAAATTTTGGCAAAATCGGACAAAAAATGCGCCTTTTATGGGCCCATGGCCTTAAATCGAGAGATCGGTCTATATGGCAGCTATATCCAAATCTGGACGGATCGGGGCCAAATTGAAAAAGGATTTCGAGTGGCCTCACAAAACTGACAGTCCCGAATTTTAGCAAATTTGGATAATAAATGTGGCTTTAATGGGGCTAAGACCTTAAATCGGCGGATCGGTCTATAAGAGGGCCATATCAAGATATAGTCCGATATAGCCCATCTTCGCCTATGAACCTGCCTATGAACAAGAAAAGAAAAGAATCTGTGAAAAGTTTCAGCTGAATATCTCTATTTGTAAAGACTGTAGCATGATTTCAACAGACAGGCGGACGGACATGGCTAGATCGTCTTAGATTTTTACGACGATCAAGAATTTATATATTTTACTGGGTCGGAAATGTATATTTCGATGTGTTGCAATTGTCCTTCGGTGGTGGGTACAAAACAAAAGCTAACATGTGGCAACACCCTCTCTCGCTCCACTACACACTCACATACGATAACTTGCAATCAAGTGTCGAAAGGAATTTAAATTGCTTCATTTAAAATGCAGAGTGCAAAACACAACAACAGCAAAGGGATAAAGAGCAACAACAACAACAACATATCAGCAGCAGCATACGCTATCGTAATTATGTTGGGGGAAAAAAAACCTTAGCGCCCAACTTGCAAATGGAGTCATTTTATTATTATTATTTTGTTCCACGTACTGCATTTTCGTTGATGGGTTGAGCACGGTTGACATGGACATGAACATGGACTTGTAGTCAAAACTGGAGCTGTAGTATCCTAGGCAATTGCGAATTGAAGCCTACAGCCATAATAAGTGCTATAAATTTAATGTTAATGCGTTACCTTATTCGCTTGCCATCGTTCGCTCGTTTGTTCGATACATCTCCATAGGGAATAGGACAACACATGCACACTTTTCAATATAAACGCATTATTATGAGCATGAATGCACGTGCCTTTGTGTATGCGTAAATGCGTAAGCCAGAGTGTGCGTATGAGTTTTATGTTGTCGATAATCATTCTAAATTATTCAACATTCAATTTTTTATCGCCACAAATATATTAACATAATGGCAACAATGCATGCATACCTGCATACACTGAAAATCCAAAAAGGATATTATCGCTAATTGTGGCCTTGTTATTCGTGTGAAACTAATCTATTTGGTATGTGTGTGTATGCGTGAATGTGTGCTAGATATTTAGTACAAAGAGAATATTTCACTCAGTCTAATTCAAAATTAGCTCTCAAATGTTCTATTAAGGATAACTTGATATTTTTTTGAAATGGTTAAGCATGCATCATGTTGGAATAATGGTGAAGTTGTGAAGTCGAGGAAAACACCCTACTAAAATCATCGAATCCATCAAAAGGCATACAAAAATAAGTACAAAACGTAAAAAGGCGTTAAGTTCGGCCGGGCCGAACTTTGGATACCCACCACCTAGGTTATATAAGTAAAGCACCTTTTTATACCCACCACCGATGGATGGGGGTTTATTCATTTTGTCATTCCGTTTGCAACATATCGAAATATCCATTTCCGACCCTATGAAGTATATATATTCTTGATCAGCGTAAAAATCTAAGACGAGCTAGACATGCCCGTCCGTCTGTCCGTTGAAATCACACTACAGTCTTTAAAAATAGAGATATTGAGCTGAAACTTTGCACAGATTCTTTTTTTGTCCATAAACAGGTTAAGTTCGAAGATGGGCTATATCGGACTATATCTTGATATAGCCCCCATATAGACCGATCCGCCGATTTAGGGTCTTAGGCCCATAAAAGCTACATTTATTATCCGATTTTGCTGAAATTTGAGACAGTGAGTTGTGTTAGGCCCTTCGACATCCTTCGTCAATTTGGCTCAGATCGGTCTAGATTTGGATATAGCTGTCATATAGACCGATCCTCCGATTTAGGTTCTTGGGCCCACATATATTATCCGATTTTGATGAAATTTGGGACAGTGAGTTGTGTTAGGCTCTTCGACATCCTTCGTCAATTTGGCCCAGATCAGTCCAGTTTTGGATATAGCTGCCTTATAGACCGATCCTCCGATTTAGGTTTTGGGCCCATAAAAGGCGCATTTTTTGTCCGATTTTGCTGAAATTTGGGACAGTGAGTTGTAAAAGGCCACTCGATATCTTTCTTCAATTTGGCCCAGATCGCTCCAAATTTGGATATGACTGCCATATAGACCGATCTCTCGCTTTTAGGTTTTGGGGCCATAAAAGGCGCATTTATTGTCCGATTATGCCGAAATTTGAGACAGTGAGTTGCGTTAGGCTCTTCGACGTCCTTCTTCATTTTGGCCCAGGTCGGTGCAGATTTGAATATAGCTGCCATATAGACCGATCTCTCGATTTAAGTTTTGGGCTCATAAAAGTCGCATTTATTCTCCGATTTCACCGAGATTTGACACAGTGCGTTGTGTTAGGCTTTTCGACATCCGTGTCGCATAGGGTTCAGATCGGTTTATTTTTAATTATAACTTCTAAAAAGACCAATATTTTGTTATACACAATTGAACAATGACTTGTACCGATTAGTATTTGGTCCAAATCGGAACATATTTCGATATAACTGCTATGGGACATAAGGAATGCAATTTACACTGGATTTTGATGAAAGGTGGTTAGCATATATACCCGAGGTGGTGGGTATTCAAAGTTCGGCCACGCCGAACTTAACGCCTTGTTACTTGTTTTCATATCGGAATGGGGCGGACCTCCCCTTATGCCAAAAACACCACAAAAATCATATGAACGCTCGTGACAATATGAGTATTGAAGAGTAGTATACATATTGGACATTCATGTCAATATGGGGCTCAAATGGAAGGTATGCTGGAGTAGATTACGAATCTGGCTTACAAAATCAGATCGAAGTATAGGGGGTCACCCCATCCCCATAAACGACCCAAACGCGCATATGGGCCATCATGACTATATGGGACTCGCCTTGTTTATTCCGTAGAATCAAGAAGAGCTGAACGGATTTTTTTTTTTAATTTTCACAGATTGTGTAGGTTTGTCTGGAAGGAAACATAGGCTATATAATATTTGGATATCGGATGGGGGCGAAAAAAAATTTTACACGATATGCTCCCAACATTAAAAGATAGGATGAAACATAGAAATTTTTGAAGTATTTATGATATTTTGAGGCGATTTCAATTCTGAAAACAGCAGAAATCATTTGCTACTTCAGCAAAAACTTACTGCTGTCCTTTTTTAGCACATTTTTTTTTTATTTTTTTTTTATATATATATATATATATTTTTTTTTTTTATACAGAAAACATTTTTGCTGTTTTCACAGTCAGATATGTCTGAGAGTTAGGAGTCAATATCAAATTTAAAATTTGCTCATGAACATTCCATTAAGAAGTAGAGGGGATTCTTCCTTATGATTTGATTCCGTTACCAGTTTTGGCTTAGTGATATCAACTGAAACACTTTAATTACAGTTGAGCGTAAAATGTTGATGCCATTAATTTGACTTATTTGCACTGCAACGTGCCCTCGGTACACATAGTAGGTTTACATAAAAGTTTCTTCAAGTTTCATTTGCAGTTTCCCAAAACAGCAAAACAACTAGACCGACGAACTATCATATAAATGAACGATATAAATACTTAGTCCAGAATAGAGTTTTGAAGTAAAGACGGTGGGACTTGAGTTTCAAATAGTTTTCATTTTTAGGATTTAATCACTTACTGAATTGATTTTAAAATACTAACATATATTCCTTGCTATCCCCTCTTAGATGTGATTTTCGAAATATTTCAATTTCAAATGTCACATTTCACTCTTCCACCACCAAATATCTATTTTATTTATCCACTCTAGAACCTTTGCATCCATTTTCATCTTCAATAGCCTCCTCTAACACATATGCATTAATATACATATCTGTATAAATAAGAGGATTCGATAAAAGTGTTGTTTTCATTTTTATTTGATCGGTGGCAAAATAAATTCTAAACTAAAATATGTTTTCATATTTTTTCTATTTGCTTGTTTGCTTATTTCTATTTTGTTGGTATTTTCGTTCGATTTTTGGCAGGACGCAACAAAAGCCACTTATTGTGACATTGTTATACGACCCCTTTTAGTCATATTAAATATTTGTATTTATCATAAAAAAGATATCAAAAAAGTAGCCCAGTTGGGGCGGGGAGTGAGCGAGTGAGCAAAAGACGAATGTGTTCCAGAGCAATGTGAAAACCTATAAAAAAATGGTGTTGAATACTGGTATGTGTTACCCTTTATGCTGCTGTGGAAATGGAAAGAAAATATATGGCAAAAATTGCATATTGAATTGGCCATGAAAACATCTGCATCTGAGTCCATGGTAAAAATTAAATGGCCTCTGGTTATGCATGCGTTTAAAAGAATGTATTCTAGTTGGAATTTTGTATACATATTCAAGGTTTGAGCAGATGACCATGCGAGTTTCCTCTCTCAAAAATCATTATTGATATGAAAACCATTAAGGAAAGACAAAAGTTGGGCGGTATTGACTGTATAATACCCTACACCTACCCTATAAGTACAAAGTGGGAGCTATATATCCAATTCCGGACCAGTTTTGATGGTCTTCGGCGAATATTTTCAGATGGTTTATCATGCAATCCGTATCAAATTTCGAGCAAATATGTTCAACCTGTAATAACTACGGTTGATAAATGACAACATTATTGCAAATTGCCCAAAATCTGACGAACATATAAATGGTAGCTATATTTAAATCTGAACCGATTTCGACCAAACATCTTAGATATTGGGGTAGTCGTCGAGGAAAGTATTGTGCAAAATTTTTGCAGAATTGGTCAATAAATGCGCTTGCAGTGGCTCTAGAAGTGAAAATTGCGCTATATACATATACGCAGCTATTGGGTTGCCCAAAAAGTGATTGCGGATTTTTCATATAGTCGGCGTTGACAAATTTTTTCACAGCTTGTCACTCTGCAATTGCATTCTTTCTTCTGTCAGTTATCAGCTGTTACTTTTAGCTTGCTTTAGAAAAAATGTGTGAAAAAAGTATATTTGATTAAAGTTCATTCTAAGTTTTATTAAAAATGCATTTACTTTCTTTTAAAAAATCCGCAATTGCTTTTTGGGCAACCCAATATATCTAAATCTGAACCGGTTTCTATGACATTCACCAGTAGTATTAAGAGTCATAAAAATCCTTTCTGCCAAATATCGAAAATCGGACAAATTAAGGTTTGGCAACACGAAAAATTTTTTGAAATACCAAGGTGTCTAATTTTGGAGCCTGCCAAGGGGCGCCCGGACCATCTTGGGTCTTGAAATTTTGCGCACGGTCTCGATAACACCTCAGCTCTAACTATTTGAAATTTCAAAGAGAAATCCCTACCCGTTCTCACACGGCATATGTTTTAGCAGTTTTTTTTTTCGATTTTCTCCCACTGTGCGAAGTAGCGCTTTGTATCCTATGCTGGTACTTATAGTAGCCTAACAATCACTAACAGACATCAGAACTTAAATACCGAAATTCCTTCGATTGGAAGATGCAACAATCGTCGTTCATACGAAAAGTTTCTCCAGTGTGCAGTTCTCCGCAATGGATCCAACATCCGGTTCCACGATCCATCTATGAAATATTTAAATTCCCAAACTATATCTGCTACTCCTTCCAGGCAAGCAGAAGCAACATGCAACCCATAGTGTGTACCTAGGTATGTCAACGCCACGTAGAGTATACCGGTACGTATGTCTGGCCAGTAACTTCTAAAGCTAATTAAGTTGCAAAAACCTGATCAGCATCTCTTAGGCCGATTTCTTGGGGTACGAGTCAATCGGTTGGGCCCTCAACAGTACCTTCAAAGACTGGTTGTAGAAGTATTCATAGGCCTACTTATAATGCGTTCCTTAAAAAATAGAGCATCTCGGAACGCATAATTCGCAATACCGTATTTAAGGTAACAGATACGAGGCCCACAGTGCTCCAGGATCAAAATCTATCAGTCAGTACAAAGAAGCATGCGGGGCCTGGATAAAGTGGATAGGGTTAAAAATAAGAATTCGTCATTCTATTTGTTAAACATCCAAATATTGGTCTAAAACTCAATAAAGTACATATGTATTTTTTCACATAATATCTAGGCGCTTGAAATCTTGCACAAGTACTACCTATTAGTGAAGGTCGCAAATTCATGGTAGCCGGTTGTTCGTACCGGATTGACCCAATGAAATTCTTCATGGGCAAGGGCAGCCGCCTCAGTGTGCAAAACATTGCTACAACAACAACAACTTATTAAAGTTAAATTGGGAATGAGACCACCGTAGCGCAGAGTTAAGTATGTCCGCCTATGACGCTGAACGCCTAGTTTCAAATCCTGGTAAGAACTTCAAAATTTTCAGCGGTGGTTATCCCCTCCTAACGCCAGCGACATTTGTGAGGTACTGTGCCATGTAAAAACTTCTCCCCAAAGAGGTGTCCCACTACGGCACGCCGTTTGGACTCGGCTATAACATGGAGGTCCTTACACTGATAGAAAAATGACGTTACTTTGTCAATACCGTCTGGTATTATTTTGTTTGCGTTTAGGCAAAGATTTTTAATACCATTTAGTATTAATTCAATACCAGACCAAGGAGGCTAATAAAAATTTACGGCTTGGCATTTGTATTCTTGTCATCGCGCCGGAAGTGTTGTTAAGCTTTGTACATAAAATATTGACGCCATTTAAAATATTTGTTAAACAAATAAATAAAATGTTTTAATACAATTTGAGTGCTTACAATCATATTCAAATACTCGAAAGCGGTGAAAAAAGAAATAGTACAAATCCGAAGGATATTCTGAAAAATTATTCTGGAAATCAATGGATATGGAATCAATTGCTGAATACAAAGAATTAAGTTTGGTCACGGTGTAATATTACTTTGAAGTTATTTACATAAATATTTGAAATAAAATTAGATTACAATTACTTTCAAAGGTGTTTTTTTTTGTTTATCAGGGGTGGAATAATCAATAACGATTCGGTACTAAAACCAATAACGGTCTAGTGCTTAAACCAATAACAGATTGGTATTGAAAACAATACCAGTTCGGTAATAAGGCTAGTACCAAACGGTACTATAAATTTATTTATTCCAAACGGTATTGTTTTTGCCCCATACGGTGTTGCTTTACTATCAATACCGTATGGTACTGAAACGACCACGTTTGGTATTAACTTTTCTCTGGATGTATCATTAATCTTAACCATTAACTTTTAACTTTAATGGAATGTTCATTGGCTAATTTGCATTTGCAGTTGGGATTGTAAATATGCCAAATCGGTTAATCGGGATTATAAAGGGCGATTTTTTAAGAGTTATAGGGAGGTTTAAAAAAAAAAAACTTATATGCTGAGGTTCCAATCATCGGATACGCGTTCTTCTAGCCAGATTGCGCAGATAAGCTGATGCATACGCCTTATCAGCGTGTCGCCTCCGGTCTTAAACAGTTCAGCGGGTAACCCATCGGCTCCTGCTGCCTTGTTGTTCTTAAGTCGGGTCACTGCTACTTGGACGTTATTCTGACCAGGAGGTAAACATTCGATACCATCATCAGAGATTGATTTTGCAGTATCCTCTTCGCCTCCAACGTCGGACACTAGCAGTTGGATAAAATTTTCTTTCCATATCCTCAGTATGTTATCTGTGTCAGTTACCAGATTTATAGGCTCCTTGACCTATAGGCTCTACATTGGACCACAATTTTCATATACTACTCCTTCTTTATAAAAAATTTGGACAATAATTTACAGATTCACATATTATCATCATTCTGTGGTGATGAATACAAAAATTCCAATTAATTTTTTTATAAGAAAATCTACAATAGATTTAAACTACAACTTTATGAAAAAAAAATTGCTTTAATGAACAAAGAATTCATTCCTTTTCTTCACAGTACTGCCATCAATGTATTTAATCCTTGCTTAAAAATATCAACATACCAGAACAAACATAAAATGTCCGCGCGAAACAACACCACAGCGAATGCTGTGTAAATTCGTCCTCTTCGAATGTAATGGATTTTCCATTTTCAATTGAGCTTCTCGTTTTTTACTTCCTTTGCCATAAAAATGGCTATGAATATGTATGAATTATAACATTGGATAACTATGTGTGTGTGTGTGTGTGCACTGCGTGTACTAGCACTTTATACATTCACATGACCACCAGCATCTTTCTTTTCTGAAGTCACGCTCATGCCTTAGTTGATGCTAGGGTTCGTTCCTATACAGGTTTTAAGCACAATTGTGAAACATTACCAACGCTGTGTCAATAAAATATGGTTTATTGCCTACTTGTTTTAGTGCGCCTTCTTGAAGCACCCGATACACTTTGGACCGCTATTTGGGAAAATATTCCTTCCCTACTAAGATAACGCCCCTGGCCGCCCAAGAGCATATTCCATTTAATTTGTTAGCCCATTCGAGCCCAGGAAGGATGCTATCCATTTTGTCTTAAATGCTCAACCCGAAGCAAGCCCCTTAAGTTTTTTCTATTAAACCGAAACCAGAACATGTGGTACACTCAGCTCTAACACGTGTGCAGGAGTTTGAAGATAAACAAGTATGTGTTAGCTTATGACAAATTGTGTATGTGATGGCAGTTTGAGGAGGAGAAGCAGCGCAATGCAGTAGATATTTGACTACCCACTCCTGTATATAAAAACCATTTTTATTTTTTTTTTCGCTTGCGGGCTCTTTTTCCTTGTTGCTCAGGTCGCTAAGGTTTTTGTGTTGGCTTTTTTATTTGTATACGCTACACCACTGCTATGCTAAGGAGTATTTTGCAGGCTAGTATATTGGTTTGTAACCTCAGAAGGAAAAGTTTAGTTTGGGCATAAAAGTCTGGACGCCGTCAATAAAAAATTTCCATTAGCGAAAATGTTGGTCAAAGAACCGTATTGGACTCAAATTAAACGTCATTGACAAAGGAATTTTATTCTAATATGCAATTTTGGGGGAAAAATGCTTATAGGTGCCACCTCCCAGTAAGTCACGCAACATGGGCATGTACGCTTAACAGGTCAATATAGCACTTAAACGAAATATTATTGGGATTTGAGATTTATTTTTGTATCCAAATGTGTGGTATAGTTGGAACAGGGTGGGTCATGGATCTTTAAAAGTATTGTATCCGATTTGTATCTAGTGGTAGACAATGAGTACCCTAAAAAAATTATATAATGTGATGTAAGAAGTTCTTATGGCACTGAAAGTCTTGTTGGTCCGGATTTAATTTTTTACGAAATATTGTAACATACCGGGCCAGAAAGTAATTCTTATGGATTTTGACTATAAAATTGTGATTCTATGTAGGTTATCCATGTTATTGAAATTTATTAAAGTCTTTCTTTTGGAAAAAATAATTTCGAAGGGCTCAGACCTGAGCAACATTTTCTCTTCAGCCAATATTTCATTGAAATTTTGTCTTTCGAAAAAAATTTCCTAAAATGTTGTCTGAAGAAAAAATTTCTTTGAAATTTGATTTTTACATAGAAAACATTTCATTTGTGTTATTGGAATTGTATCCAGATTAGGCCAATGGCCAATGATTTTGTTTTGGTTTCTATTTAGAATGGTAATGTAGAATAAAAGACTTTTAAAAAGTTAAGGCAAAATGTAGTGTCGCATAATGTACACTTATAGAAATAAATTTGCTGAAAATAGAAAACACTGTCTGCTGCTATTGTGGAAGTACATCTGCTATTACAGCAGTAGAACTGCAATTTCAGAGTAGCAGGCTAACTGCTAAAATGCCTGTTGTTTGCTGAAAATGACCGCTGTTTAATTATGAAGGGGATGTTAGAAGAAACAAGTAAACGCGTGCTAAGTTCGGCCAGGCCGAATCTTGGGGACCTACAACCATGATTCTGCTAAAAATAGTTTCATTTAATTTTTTTAAGACAAAGTAATTTTGGGGGATTTCGAGCCGAAACCCCCCCCCCCCTAGCTACGTCCCTGGTTGGCACATACCCTCTTGTCCTCTTTATTGCATAGGGGTTTTTTTAAATTCGCGGGTATGCGCTCTTCTAGCCAAATTGCGCAGAGGAGCTGACGCATGCGCCTTATCAGCGTGCCGCCTCCGGTCTTAAATAGTTCAGCCGGTAACCCATCGGGTCCTGTTGCCTTATAGTTTTTCAGCCGTGTTACTGCTACATGGACCTTTTTCCGACTAGATGATACACTTCTACACCATTATCTGGTATAGGTTCTGCGGTATTCTCATGGCCATCGTCCTAGGATACCCGCAGCTGAGAAAAATGTTCTTTCCATACGAGCCTTTGCCTTTTATATTTCGGGATTGGACAACCCTTGTGTGTCAAACTGCCTATTGATAGCTCTATTGTAAAGCATGACACTTTTGAGGTTAAAAGTACTCAAAACGTTTTGACATACCAGCGCTATTTGCGTTGTTTACAGTTACTTAAAAGATTAATCTCGTCCAAAAAATAAAATTAAATGGTGCACATTTTCGTGCGATTATTTTTTACAACTTTCAACGTGGATCAACACAACAACAGTGCATCGATGAACTTATTTCAATTTTTGACGTTGAAGATCCATCAAGGTCTAAAGAAATGCTCCAAAAATACGATCGCGGTGCTTCGAAACTCATCTATGACATCTTAACCTGTGATGAATCGTGGATTTATGCGAATGAGCCCGAAAGTAAACAGCAGTCGACTAAATGGGTGTTTCAAGATGAGCCAAATCCAACAAAAGTTGCTCGCACACGAAGCACTTCCAAGCTAATGATCGCCTGATTTTTCGAAAAAAAACTGTACACGTCGCATCAGTGTTGCCGTTTTTGGTAGGTTCCTTCTAAAATTGGTAGGTTTTTATTCTCTTGGTAGGTCGGTAGGCTGACCTCAATTTTTCCAAAATATATACCAAAATAGTTACAGAAAAAATCGGAGATAACTCTTCTTGTCAATTCTGTTAAGAGTGCAGAATAAAATCATGGATATCGAGGGGCCAAATACAGTTACAAGGGGTCTTACTGCTGTAAATTTCAGAAAAAAAGGGCGTAAGATCTGATATTGAGTGAAACTGGTACGAGGGTTAAGGAATCTCTTCCAAATTTCGTTATTTCTGGGTAAGAAATGCGGCTTTGTGCGTTCTATGACTTCATCGAAAAACAGGTCTATAAAGCAGCTACGAACAAATTTGGTCAGAACTGGTCGTACTCACTGTAAAAGAAAAAATGGCCAGTAAAAGCACATTTCTTGGCTCAAACCCTTTAATTGTGAGATAGCTTTATCCAAAGGCGGTACGGCCATTCAATGAAATCAGGGAAGATTCGTCTTTTTAACGGGAGAAAAATATAAAGGATGCTATATCAAGATATAGGCCATCTTTCAAGTAACAGACAGGCGGACATGTCTAAGTCGTCTATAAATATAAAATTTGATGTGTTGCAAATGGAACGGCAAAATGGCCTCTTCTTGGTGGGTATAAAACTTTTTACCCTAATTTTGGCTTGAAGAATATTTGGTGGTTTTTGGTAGGATTTATCTCAAATTCTGGTTGAGAATTTCGAATTCGATTTGATGAGTTATCCGCCGTATAGTCCTGACATGGCACCGAATGACTTCTATTTATTCCCGTACGTAAAAAATGTAATATGAGAGATCAACGTTTTTCGACACCTGAATAAGCAGAATGCATGTCTTGATCAGAGTGGCAAAAGTGCTTCGACAATTGGTTCAAACGCATGCAAAAGTGTATAGATCTCAATGGGGAATATTTTGAAAAACAATAAAACGATTTTTCATGATGACTATTTGCTTTTGTTCTCTAATTCCAAAATATAAAAGGCAACCCTCGTATACACAGCAAACTATCTGTATCAATTGCCAGAATTCCTTCTTTGCCTCTGTAGAAGGATTTGCCTGTACCAAAGCCATTGGTTTTATGTTTTCGTCTTTTGTAGAATTTTCCGACTTCATTCTGGTTCCTGAACATCTCAATTCGCT
The DNA here is from genome assembly GCF_963082655.1 of Stomoxys calcitrans. Taxonomy (NCBI): domain Eukaryota; kingdom Metazoa; phylum Arthropoda; class Insecta; order Diptera; family Muscidae; genus Stomoxys; species Stomoxys calcitrans. Next base: position 116,851,497 of record NC_081553.1, read on the forward strand.
TACACTAGCACCTTTCCATTTCCTTCTTCTTCTTATACTTGTACCTCCTCTCTCCTTTTCTCCCGATGCCTCTCCTTCGTTTTGCGCATTGCTAGTGACTGTAAAGTTGCCCTGTATGCCGCATTCTCACTTTCACTTCTGGTCGTACCATGGGTTCCTTAAAAGAGGCTTTTGTCATTTAAGTACGGAAATTGCGGCTCTTTCCATGGTGGGGGCAATGGTTTGCCATTGCGCTGATAAACCATCAGTACAATTGCTTCAGCCGAGCAGAGTATGCCGTTGCCACCAGTTGTGTGGGCAGCTTTCCGAGGTCCAGCTACCGGGCAGTCTCAGATCATACGTTTCTTGCATCACTAAGACGAGAGCGAGCCTTTGCTGCAAAAAGTAATTATTCAAATCATTATTCGCCCCTCGGATCGATCGAACATCTTATTCGCTGGTTGAATGCCTTCCATCTGTCACAAAATGATCTAATTGATTCCTCGTATTTTGGTCGGGTGTTGAAATCTGGTGCTGCTACCATGTTCTTTGTCTCGCCGTGTTGGGCTAAATAAATTTCCCTTCCCTATTTTCGCAATAAAATCTACCAGAACGATTTTAATATCATGGGCGGGTCAGCAGCCGCCCTTTCTAGGCGATAGTAGAAAATGTCCCTGGTTTGTACATCCTTATCGTCCGTGGGGACATGGACAAATAAGGCTGATGTTGGGGAAGTTGGCCTTTAAGCGGATTGTGCCAAGCCACTCATCCACCGGAGTAAAGCTGGAGACAAGGTGTTTCTGTTTCCGGCTAACAACAAAACCACAGACAATTGTCGTTTCATTAAAAAAAAAAACAAATTTGCCCATGAACATTAACCCCAGAGCTGGTTGGTCTATGGAAGGACTGCAGAAAACAGAAGTTTCGCCTCTTTAAGTTTCCAGGCCCTGATTATGTATCACCTATTGAATTACATGCAGTGTCTGATAGACTGGTTCCTTGGCTCACTGAGATATACTCTGCTTGTATCATCATTTCATATAATAGTTTGCATATCGGGTATGCTTACGAAGGTCCTGTTGAGTTCATCTAGATTCCCATGGTATCGAGAGTTTGACTTGGGTTTACCCACTTTCTCTTCGAGCCCACTGCACAATCATATCTTGAAGAATAATACTCCATTTTAGTCGTATTAATAAAACTGTTAACTTTCCTCCTGGCTTCACGGAATTCTTCTTTCAGCTCTGGAGACTTGAAAAGCTTCCATCTACTGTAAGCCAAGTCCCTATCCCCGATAAGCGCCTTGATTCTTGAATTGAACCATGGCTTTGTTTTGGCCGAAGCCCTTTAAATCCGTATTGGAACTGTTGCATCATAGAGACGTAAAATGTTATCCGTCATGAAAACCGTCTGCTGATCTACATTTAAAAGTGTAAATATATCATCCCAGTTCACCTGGTAGACCATACCAACTAAATGTTCATAATTCAAATTACCGTAGTCACGATAAGATATGTTCTCCTTTTCCTTCCGCATTAAAAATCGTAGGCGAGATAAATCAGATCAGATCAGTAACAGAAATCTGATCATACAATGATATCTTCAAAGAATTACAAAGAACAATTCTAAGAGTGTATTGAGGGTTGACGTGAAATGTGTGGGGTTTGTATTGTTGGTGACGAATAGGCCAAGTGTCAACATAGCATCAGTCAGAGTAGAATCTATAATTATGTTTGAGTTAATGACCCCAGTGATTATAACATCAGTATAACCCAGTGTTACGGACTCCAGTACAACCTGAAGCCCATGTATGTCAATCGTATTATTCGGACGGTAGATACATCCAACTAAAATTTTCTCACGATTGGAAGATAGTTCAACAAACAAGTATTCTATTTGGTCCCCGAATTCAGACTTTAAACGAATTCTAGCTTTCAGGCTTCCGCGACTTCCCCTGTCAGATCTGTACACAGTATATCTATTTAAGTTGACGACACTGTCAGCTATGGAAGGACTAAGCCATGTTTCCGAGAGAAACTAAGAACATTCCATTAAGGAACAGAGACAAACTTCTCACATATCAATCAGTGCTGTCCGATTCAAGTTGTAGCTCAATGATAAGGGTCCTCCTTTTAATACCCGAGTCCGAACGACGTGCGACACCTGTTTGGGAAAAATTCCTCACAAATATCACCAGCATAAGGAGGGGATAACCACCGCTGAAAATTTTTTTCTCATGTTCTGGCCACGATTTGAACCCAGGCGTTGAGCGTCAAAGGCGGACAGGCTAACCTCAGCGCTACGGTAACCTCTTTTCATGGCAGCTATATAATGGGGCGACCCCTTTCGGTGTTGTTTTTGACATCCATTCTGTAGTTATTCCGTATAGGATGCAGGGCATGAAAAAGTCTACTTAGCCTACCTTTGGTCTCCTCACTTTTGTGTTTGCTATTTTCATTTGTTTTATCACTTTTCCTCTTGGCAAGCATGAGCTGCAATTACTTTACAAAAAGCATCTTTAACATTCAACAACTTTTATTAACTGCCGTAAATTGTGCAAAAAGGATTTACCGTCCGCCATTGGCATCCAATGTTAAATAGCTCATTTTCTTAATGGAAGCAGCAAGGAAGAATGAAAATTATTTTTTGCTTTCCTGTTTGAAAAATTCGGCAATCACTTGAACTTTGCCATGACATAAACAATAATGTACTAACATTTTTGTATTTGCGTTTTGTTTTGCCCTTTTAATATTGCGAAAGCCATGAATCGGCCGAAACCTCTAAGTTGCTCCTTGGGATAATTATGGGCAAAAGATAACCAAAGATTACAGCACATAAATGTTTGCTGTAAATGTTAAATTGGGGACATGAATTCCTATCGCCTTTTCAATAGAAGGCATTTCATTTTTATTGCATGAGTTGAAGCAGTTTGTGAAATTGAATGTAAAATTGCCATTTGAAATTATGTTCCTCTTTCTTGATTATGTCAATTAATATTTGAAATAATCTAAATTGTTTAGAGATAAATTGTTGCTCACTCTTGCATTTTACCATAAACTTAATGTTTATGGGCTCATGGAAAAAAATGAAGAAAAAAAACGAAAGATATATGGGACGATGTATGGGGATGTACGGGAGTTGTATGTTTGACTATATCTTTATATACGACTTTATAAATCAGAATTGGAGCAATGCAAATGCAAATTTATCCACGAACATTCCATTAAGTAACAGCGGCAAACTTCCCACATATCAATGAGTGCTGTCCTATTATTCAAGTTTAAGCTCAGTGATATGGTTACTATTATGGTACATTGCAACACTTTTTTCGGAAGAAGTTTTTCCATGTCTCCAAAAAGGCATAGAACCTCATAAAGTTCGCCAGCATTAGGAGGAGATAACTGGATATTATCCATTGCTTCACAAGTTGTGTGGCATATGACACTGTCTATTTGAAAGCACATGTCAATCATATTACGCATAATAGCTCACTATCTATGCCACCAGCCCAACCGCATCAGCTTTAATTATTCCAGTATGCCTATGTAACTCTTGTACTGCATGTGGCTGTTCTTCACCTAAGATGCGATAGTTTATTTTGTTTAAGTTTTCATTTAGCCAGAAATGATATTGTTGAACATAATTGATGAAATGGCAGAGTATATTGAACACTTTTCACTTTCACAGATTATCAACCAGTGCTCCCGACCCGGGACATTCACACTGATACTAACCGTGCTGTTATATGGTTCTGAAACATGGGTTCTTGTGAAAGCAAATGAGGCTGTGCTAAGAGTGTTTGAGAGGAAGATTCTTCGTAAAATATATGGACCAGTTTGCGATAATGGAGAATATAGGCGACGTATAAACCAGAATGAGCGCAGAAGATTAAGGCGCTTGGAACGCTATTCTATGTTCGGCTAATGGAGCAAATATTCTGTCATGGCCAATTAGAGTAAAGTAAGTAAAGCTCCCGACCCGTAATAACGAAGAACACCACACAGATTGCAGTTCAAAGTTTAAGCTTGTGCGATGTTCATAGTTATGCCTCTAACTATGAACATCGCACAGGCTTAAACTTTGAACTACAATCTGTGTGGTGTTCTTCGTTAATACGAGAAGCTTAGCTGGGAGCTAAGGTTGCGGATAAGCGATACTCCATACGGAGTTGCAGAAATTGCAGTAGAGGACAACCAGCGGTATTGAATGGAGAGTCTCAGTGAGAGGCCGGGTGGCACCAGCTCTTGCCTAAATACTGAGTACCTATGATGCTCGATATGACATGGCGAGATATTGGCGCCTTTAAATAACCAATGATCATCATGTTTCCGAGGCGATCAGTCGTATAGCCCGAACGAGATTGCTCGCCTATGTAAGATTGACGAGGATCGCCACCTCCACATGCAAATGTGGCTACAACAACAACATCAACCAGTGCTGCCGCCCCAAAAACATAACTCATACAAAAACCCCTTCATTTCTGAGTTTGGCACAAATTGCAGTATAATGTGCAGATGCAAACCAAGTATTTTGGAATAATACATGGCTGAAATCTTTGCGCCATCGATTCACACATTCAGCTGTCGACATATGTCCGACGTATGTATGGTAAACAATATGGATTGCAATTTGGTGGAAAATTATTTCACAACTCTTAAAATAATCGACAAGATCGAGGAAGTTGACACCGACATCATCAACTTAGGGTCATGGGCCACAATTGTACAATCGTTCGAATATCATAACAACTCGTTGCAATCTGCAGGGTGTGAAATAGAGGAAAGGTGAGGTAAGGTTAAGTTAATAAGGCAATCTGCCATTAGACTCACTTAGATCTTTTAGTCCATACCACAGAAACAGAAGAACATGAAGATGCCTTCTAGTTCCTATCGTTGAACCATACAGATCATTCTGAAAAGCCCAAACATCTTTCGAATATTCACATTCGCTAATTCAGACCAGTTCTCAAAGAAATGAGAACCTAAAGTGAAACTCCTTCTGACTGCCGGTACGGGACACACACAAAGCAGAGGTTCTATATTCAACGTCCTTACAGCTTCTGCAGAAGTCGTTACTTTCAATCTTCAGTCTGTCAGCATGTTAACTGATCAGACAACGACCTGTCATGACGAACACAATGACAGAAACGTCTGATCTAGCCAGGGACAACAAAGCAGTAGTAATTTTGAAGTGTTCATAGCCCCCACCTTCGGGGGTTTGATCCTGAATTCTTAGCTTACATGCTCACTGATTCCTGTTCCCCTGGAATGTGTAGGGTAATTCCTAGTCTCGCCAGATCTATTCTTTAAATTAGTTGAATGTTTATGGGCAAAGTTGCGCGTTTTGTATTCAAAAATTAGTTACCAAGAGGATTAATGGCTGGGTGGCTGTCTGCTGTTTTGCCATTCGTCATTTTATCGTGGCCATTCCACTACTTCTTTAATTGCAAGGATCTCCGCTTAATATACTTCTCAATATGACCAATCCTCACAGCAGTGGTTCTAGCAATTTGTCTAGCCACAATGTCCAGGGACATAAGATGTAGCATTAAATTCGGTGCATCAGATGGTGTCGTCCTCAGTGCGGCTGTGATGCACAAACATACTATCCTTTGGATCCGGTTTACTGTTAAACCCATACCAAATTTCGAGAAAATCGGTTAACAAATTACCATTTTATTGCAGTATTACTGCAAATCGGGCGAACATATATATGGGAGCTATATCCAAATCTGAACCGATATTTTTCAATTTCAAAAAGCTTCGTCTCTAGGCCGAAAGACATGAAGACTATCGGATGAAAATTGCGTCCTAAAGTTTGTACACAATATATTGTAACATAGCCGTGAGGCTAAAGGAGCGTTCTCTTTGGCCATGTGGCGGCTACCGACACTATGTTATCCTTAATACAATGTCCGATATTCCAGGAAGTGTGGATTACACCTTGCCTGATCCGTTTTTTGATAAAAACTACTGTACCACTATTCCTGATATTGAAACGACGATATCCCTGGTAACAGGAGTTACAAAGTCTTCTACACGGAAGGTTCCAAACTAAACGACCAGGTGGACTTTGGGGTGTACTCTAAAGATCTTGAATTGGTTACCCAACCACTGCAGTGTGTATCAAGCGGAGATCCTTGCAATTAAGGAAGTGATGGAATGGCTACGATACAATGTCATAGGGATGATTGCCATAAATATCTTCTCAGAGAGCCAGGCAGCCAGAACATATTTCTGAACACAAAAGCCGCCCTCGACTGTCGCAGATCTCTCAACGAGAAGGCTAAACAGTTCAAAATTCACCTGTTCTGGGTGCCGGGTCACAGAGATATCCCAGAGAACTGTAAAGCGGACGAGCTTGCGAGATGCTGGAATGTGTGGGTATGCCTCTAGCGACATGCAAGCTAAGTTTTCAGGACCAAGCCCGAAGGACAAGGAAAGATAGATGGCCACAAAGAGGGGGCTGTGAGCATTCCAAAACTATGTGGCCTAATCTAGACTTGAAGAGGTCTACCGTTTTGCTGCCACTGGCAAGAACAGATGTCTTAGTCATTGTTTCCGTCATGACAGGTCACTGCTTCATGGGAAAACATGCTGGCAGACTGAAGGTTGCCAGCAACGACTTTTGCAGAAGCTGTGAGGACATCGAGAAAGAAAAGACTATAGAACACCTTCTGTGTGTGTGTCCCGCACTGTCAGTTAGAAGGAGTTCCACTTAATGTTATCATTTCTTTGAGAACCTGTCTGATTTAGCGGATGCGAACATTGGCAAGTTACTGGGCTTTTTAAAGCGATCTAGGTGGTTCAACGGTAGGAGCTAGAAGGCATCTTCCTTCTTCTGTTCCTGTGATATCACACTGGACGAAAACGTCTAAGTGAGTCTTTATCTCTTCCTTCTGGGTGTTACAAACAAATGCACTAAGTTGTAGTACCCTGTAGCTCAGTGGTGGTGTAGGGTGTAAATATAAAAACACCATGCCACCATACAATAAGCTGGAATAGTCGTGTACTCCATGTGGAAAGAATAAAGGGAAACAAGTAAAAGCGTGCTAAGTTCGGCCGGGCACCTCTACTACGGATCGCATTTGACGAGTTCTATGCCCGGTATCTATTTTTAAGGATAATGGATAAGAATTGCTATGCTATTGGAGTTATCAAGTTATGGTTCGATTCGGATCATAATTGAATTAAATGTTGGAGACATAGTGGAAGTCATCGTGTAAATTTTCAGGCAATTCGGGTAAGAGTTATGCCCTTTAGGGGCTTAAGAATTAAAATAGGGAGATCTGTTTATATGGGAGCTGTACCAGATTATAGACCAATTCCGACACTATTTGACACGTATGTTGAAGATCATGAGAAAAGCCATTGTAAAAAATTTCAGCCAAATTGTATAATAGTTGCGCCCTCTAGCCCAAAGCAAAGCATGTCGGTTAACGGAGTTAAACGGTTAATAGAGTTCTGGATAATCGAGGTTCCACTGTAGTTCATAACTATTTTTAGTTCATTTAATAGGTCAGACAGCGAATTTAACTATTTATTGGCCGATTTAATTTCAACTTGTATTTATTTATATTTATAATCGCAAATATAATGGAATATCAACAATTCTGCAGCATCATTTTGTTTTTATTCATTTTATTAAATTCAACATTGCCTATATTAAAATATTTTTCTATTCTATTTTCAGGTAAATTCAGCAAATATTTATTATTATTTCGAAATCCTTAATGATGCCAGTAAATGGACGAGCGTAGATAAACATCGATAATTAGGTAAATACGTGCCCTGCAAACACAAACGTTCCTCAATTTGGTGCATTTCATGCATATGCCAAAACCTCATAACAATAATTATGTGATATCAATGTAATGCCAACAACAACAACAACAGCAATAATAATAACAAATGCCAACATTTACAATAAACAAAATTCAATTTTGTAATTAACAATATTTTCTTTTTTTTTTCAATTGCCTCATAGCGTTTAATAGAATAGAAAAAAACCGAAAAACCCAAATGGACATGAGCTTAACGCTGGGCCGCCGTGTGGCTGCCAAAATGAAACGTTGAAAACTTAATTCAATTTCTGTCAGAAAAAGTAAATATTTTTCTAATTGATAAATTAATTAATTCAAATGAAACACACATTGAAAATCAGCCCCAGCAATCAATGGCATGCGAAAATTGCGTCAATAATAGTTAAAATTGTCAATGCATAAATTAAATTTTGCAGCCATGCAAGGAGTTGAGCAAATACCACTTGCCATAGAGGATGTGGCATGGGATATAATTTTCTGTGCTTTATTTTAATATAACTCCATTTTTTCAGAAATTTTTAATTTGCTAGACTTTATTGAGTATGAAGAGTTTTGCCATGGGGCTTAGGATCGATTAATTAGGATAAAATGTCATTATATGAGAGATAGACCAGTAAAAACGTGCCAAGTTCGGCCGGGCCGAATCTTGGGTACCCACCACCACTAAAAATTTGCGTTCATATTTGAGTTATTATACAACCATCAAATCGGAAATTGGTTGTGGCTGCTATGGTCTTAAGTATTCATATCGGGGAATCCGTATTTAAAGGGCCCATATCAGTATATAGACCGATTCGTATCATACTTGTCATAGACGCTGGAACTCATAACAAAAGTCTTTGTGTCAAATTTCAACATTAGATGAAAATTTAGCCTTCTAAGCGCTAAAGAAGCCAAATCCGGAGATCGGTTTATCTGGATCATACTTAGCATGGATGTTAGTTGGTCATAGCAGAAGTCTTTGTGCCAAATTTCAACATTTGGCAAATTTCAAAATTAAATGAAAATTGAAGCTTCTGAGGGCTCAGGAAGTCAAATCTGGGAATCGGTTTGTATGGGGGTATACCAGTTTATTGCCCAATTCGGATCATGCTCGGCAATGGTGTTGGATATCAGAACAGAAGTCTTTGTCTCAAGTTTCAGCCAAATCGGATTTAAAGTTAGTCTTTTAGGGACTCAAGAAGTCAAATCCGGCGATCGGTTTGTACGGGGCCTATATATACCAGCCGAACCGGGCCCGCTCTGCTGCGATTTCTTAAACTCTAATATATTTTTAGGGTGAGGACACTTCGCCCTGAATGCGGATATCGAATTCGTTGCTTTGTAGCCTATGACGCTGAACGCGTTCAAATCCTGGCGAGAGCATCGGACAAAGCGGTGGTTGGCGACATTTGCTAGGTACAATGCCATGCATGGTCATTTAAAAATTTTTCCCCAAAGAGGTGTCGCACTTCGGGACGCCATTCGGACTCGGCCATAAAAAAGGTCCCTTATCATTGAGTTTAAACTTGAATCGGAAAGCACTCATTGATGTGTGAGAATTTGCTCTTCTCGATTCCTGGTGGTAATGTTCTTCCTTTGGGTAATGTGGAGTCAGAAGACGAGGCTAATACAACAGTGATGGAAATTCTGAATCCTGACTATGGTCCGGTTTCTACAAATAAATCTCCACCATTGTAAGGCCGCTTCGGCGGCACTAAAGGTCCTCCTGATTTCTGGGATATTTGAGGTGGTTCATATCCAGGAACCATGGGTGTGTGGAGGAATGGTACGTGGACCAAGAATTACGGGATTTAAACTTCTCAACGGTACGGGAAAAGAGTAGTCCAAATGTTTTTCTTCTTCCGTCACTAAGCACTGAAGATTTAGTAGTAGCCAGCCTTAAATATATGGTTGCCCAAAAAGTAATTGCGGATTTTTCATATAGTCGGCGTTGACAAATTTTTTCACAGCTTGTGACTCTGTAATTGCATTCTTCCTTCTGTCAGTTATGAGCTGTTACTTTTAGCTTGCTTTAGAAAAAAAGTGTAAAAAAGTATATTTGATTAAAATTCATTCTAAGTTTTATTAAAAATGCATTTACTTTCTTTTAAAAAATCCGCAATTACTTCTTGGGCAACCCAATAATAAGTCTCATTACTGGCTGGCTACCCTATATACGGCACACGATTCAGAGATGCCACCTTTAAACCTTAAGTCGCTGGTTGAAGCTGCTTCTGTAGGGATAAAAAGCCTCATTGCAGGAAGTGATGCTTATGCACATCACCAGATATGGGCAAGTTCAAATAACAACGAAAGGGGTGAATATGTTATAAGTTGCAATCTGGCAATTCGTAATAAAGCGGATAAACCGACCTTAATTACCAGGAACAGGCAGGAGGTGCTAGATATTACCTTTGTATCGGAAGATATAAGTGGAAGAATATGCGACTGGAAAGTGTTGGATGACCACAACTTCTCTGATCATCGTTATATTAGTTTTAGCCTTGGAGAAAATACTGGGGTAGTGGTCCCTCGGCTAAACAGACGAAAGGTGGATTGAGATAGATTTCGCACAAATACTGCACCACTATCCCTTCTAGACTTGAAAAGGAAATGGAAACTACGAAGGATATAGACATAGTGGCGTAGGCCCTGAATGACTGGCTTGTATCAGCATGCCCTAGTGCCAAGCCAAGTGCCACCGACCGCCATGGTGGACCCCAGCGCTGGTTGGTCTACTCTTCAACAGTGCTCAAGCCACAAGAGCACCACACGATTGGAACATCTATAAGGCTGAGCTAAGAAAATTTAAGGGTAAGGCTCAGAAAAAATTCTGGGTAGAATTCTGCAGTTACATAGAGGATGCATCTGAGGCCTCTATACTAAGGAAGATTCAGTCCTCGAGACCTATTGAGGGGATACATTCAGAAGTTATAGAATGTCTGGACAATGTTTAGGGAGAAAGCACTAGAACTACTCGTTGATACACATTTTCCAGGAAATTCTTCAAAGGAAAAGTGGCGCCAGAAGAGGTTGTCACTGGTATGCATTCGTCCGAGGCTATTAGGGAAATTATGAAATTGACTCCTTTAGGTCGCCTGGCCTTGATGATGTATTATCTGCTGAATTACAAGCTGTGTCTGATAGACTGTTTTCCTGGCTTAGGGAGATATACTCTGCTTGCATCAGAATGTCATATATTCCTGTTGGATGGAGGTACACGAAGATAATTTTCATTCCGAAAGCAGGAAAATCCTACCACATAAAGGCAAAATATTTTCTTCCTATTAGTCTGACATCCTTTATACTAAAGACTATTGAGAAGTTGATAGAAACATATCTTAGGGCAAAGATCCCTGTAGATCGCCTGTCGCGGCAGCAGCATGCATATAGTAAAGGCAAGTCCACTGAAACAGCCCTTCACGACCTAGTCGGTTACATAGAGGGTTCTCTCACTGTCGAGAAATATCGAATGGTAGCATTTCTTGACATTGAAGGTGTTTTCAATAATGTACAACCGACGTCAATCATGAAGAAATTGGAGTTTCTGGGCATCAACGCAACCGTAGGAAAGTTTATTAATAACTTACTTACTAAAAGATCCATAACGACAGGCTTGGTTTCTGCGGATCTAAAAAGATGGATAAGCAGAGGAACTCCTCAAAGAGGTGTACTGTCTCCTCTACTTTGGAATATAGCCATTAACAATACATTATTGTCTCTAGAAGAAAAAGGCGTAAAAGTGGTCGCGTATGCTGATGACGTAGCAATTGCGGTCAGGGGAAAGTTTCCCAGCACTCTAAGAGAGATATACTTCAGGAAGCTCTACGTGCAACAGCAAAGTGGGCTACCGAAAGTGGTTTGGGTATAAATCCGTGCAAAACAGAAGTAGTTCTTTTCAGTAGAAGATACAAGTTGGCTACAGTGGAACCTGTCTCATTGGAGTGGTGAGAATGTTCCATTTACAGAAAGTGCAAAATACCTCGTTGTTTTGCTGGACAGGAATTTGAACGTCAAATCCAAAATTTTGGAAAGGGCATGAAAGGCAACTCTTGCGCAATACACCTGCAAGAGATCCATTGGCAAAAGTTGCGGGTTTAGACCGCGTGTCATGCATTGAGTATATACTGTAGTTGTCAGACCTATAATGCTATATGGTGTGGTGGTCTGGTGGACGGCGATTCAAAAGTCCACCTACTGCTCAATAATTAGCAGGATCCAAAGGATGGCTTGTGTGTTCATAACAGCCGCAATGAGAACGACAACATCAGATGCACTGAATTTAATGCCACATACGCACACTGTATTATCCTTGATTCAATATCCGGGCAGTATTGATTGCACCCATACAAAGTATTGAACCCCCATTCCTGATAGAGCCGATTGGAACTACGGATGGTTCCAAACTAAACAACCAGGTGAGATTTGGGGTGTACTGTACCACTATTCCTGATTGGAACTTCGATATCCCTGGTAACAGAGTTATATTGACTTCTATAGGGATGGTTCCAAACTAAACGACCAGGTGGGCTTTGGGTTGTACTCCATAGATCTAGAACTGGTCATATCGAATAGGTTACCCGACCACTTCAGTGTGTATCAAGCGGAGATCCTTGCAATTAAGGAAGTGGTGGAATGGCTAAGAAATAATGTCATAACGACGAGTGGAATAAATATCTTCTCAGACAGCCAAACAGCCATTAAATCCCTTGAGAACGTATTTCTGAACACAAAAACCGCACTCGACTGTCGCAGATCTATCAACGAGATGGCTGAACAGTTCAAAATTCACCTGTTCTGGGTGCCGGGCCGCAGAGATATCCCAGGGAATTGTAAAGCGGACAAGCTTTCGAGACTAGGAACTACCCTACACATTCCAGGGATACTGAAATCTGTGGGTATGCCTCTAGCGACATGTAAGCTAAGTTTTCAGGACCAGTCCCGAAGGACAACGAATGATAGATAGTCACAAAGAAGGGGCTGTGAGCATTCTAAAACTATGTGGCCTAATCTAGAGGTCTAGTCTGATTTAGTGGATGTGAATATTCGCAAATTATTGGGCTTTTTAAAGCGATCTGGGTGGTTCAACAGTAGAAACTAGAAGGCTTCTTCCTTCTTCAGTTCCTGTGGTTCCTGAAGTGAATACCTTTCACCATGGATCGCATTTGTCGAGTTCTAAACGCGGTATCTCTTTTTAGGCAAACAAAGAATATTGAATAAGAACTGCTATGCTATTGGAGCTACATCAAGTTATAGTCCGAATCGGACCATAAATGAATGCTGAACATTGTAGAAGTCATTGTGTAATATTTCAGTTCATTCGGATAAGAACTGCGCCTTGTAGGGGCTCAAGAATCAAAATCGGGAGCAGTATCAAGCTATTGATCGATTCCGACCATATTAGACACGTATATTGAAGGTCATGAGAGAAGCCGTTGCCAAATCGGATGAGAATTGCGCGCTCTATTGGCTCAAGAAGTCAAGATCCAAGATCTGTTTATATGGCAGCTATACCATATTATGAACCAATTTGAATCACACTCAACGTAGTTGTTGGAAGTGATACCAAAACACTACGTGCAAAATTTATGTTAAATCGGACGAGAATTGCGCCCTCTATAGGCTCAAGGAGTCAGGACCCAAGAATGGTTTATATGGCAGCTATATCAAAACATGGACCGATTTGACCCATTTACAATCCTAACCGAAAATTTCAAGCGGCTAGCTTTACTTCTTCGAAAGTTAGCGTGCTTTCGACAGACAGACGGACGGACGGACGGACAGACGGGCGGACAGACGGGCGGACGGACGGACGGACATGGCTAGATCGACTTAAAATGACGTAACGATCAAGAATATATTTAATTGTGGAGTCTCAGACGCATATCTCGAGGTATTACAAACAGAATGACGAAATTAGAATACCCCCATGCTGGAATTTGAGAACTCGAAGGGTTTTTCCAAGTTAAAAAAAAAAATCCTATTTTAAAGTACATATATCGCCCATTTAAGTTGACATGTCTTTTTTTGTCCGATTTGCATGAAATTTTGCACATAGTATTCCGTTATGACTCTCAACAACTGTGCCAAGTACGGTCCAAATTGGTCTATAACCAGATATAACTCCCATATTTTAGCAGAATTCATGGTGGTGGGCGCCCAAGATTCGGTTCGGCCGAACTTAGCATGCTTTTACTTGTTATACCTCAAGTGGTCTCGGATCAACATATGTTCGCACCCACCACTCTTTTCGTTGCAAGGCAAACAAATAGATACGTTTTTATAGGCCATTGTATTCAATTAATCGAAAATTTAATTTATACATTATTTGCTTTCCAATTGAATATTCCCTTTGTACCAACAATAATTAAAAATGTTACAGCCTTTAATTGTAAAATAAGTATAAAACAACTAATTTAAATAACCCCTAAGCTTAAGCCCTTTTTCGAGGATAAAAACTAATGAATATAATAATAATGTCAAAAAAAGTTTTTATACCCTCCACCATAGAATGGGGGTATACTCATTTCGTCATTCTGTTTGTAACTACTCGAAATATTCGTCTGACGCCTCACAAGTATGCATATTCTTGATCGTCGTGACATTTCATGTCGATCTAGCCATGTCCGTCCGTCCGTCTGTCTGTCGAAAGCACGCTAGCTTTTGAAGGAGTAAAGCTAGCCGCTTGAAATTTTGCACAAATACTTCTTATTAGTGTAGGTCGATTGGAATTGTAAATGAGTCATATAGGTCCATGTTTTGATATAGCTGCCATATAAAGCGATCTTGGGTCTTGATTTCTTGAGCCTCTAGAGGGCGTAAATCTAATCAGATTGGAATGCAATTTTGCACGACGTGTTTTGTTATTATATCCAACAACTGTGCCTAGTATGGTTGAAATCGGTGTATAACCTGATATAGCTTTCATATAACCGATCTTGAATCTTGATTTCTTAATCCACTAGAGGGCACAATTCTTATCCGATTTGAATGAAATTTTGCACGAAGAATTTTGTTATGATATCCAACAACTGTGCCAAGTACGGTTCAAATCGGTCCATAACCTGATTTAGCTGTCATATAAACCGATCTGGGGACTTGACTTCTTGAGCTTCTAGAGGGCGCAATTCCTATCCGATTTGGCTGAAATTTTGCATGACGTATTTTATTCTTACTTTCAAAAACTGTGTCAAATAAGGTTCAAATCGGTTCATAGCTTGACTTCTTGAGCCTCTGGAGGTAGCAATTATTATCCGATTTGCCTACGTGTTTATTATGGCCTGAATCGGTCTATAGCCTCATGCAGCTCCCATGTAAATCGATCTCTCTTTTTTTTCTTCTTAAGCTCCCAATGGGCGCAATTATTATTCGAATTGGCTGACATTTAACACAAGTCTCCAACATATCATTTAATTGTGGTCCGAGCCGGACCCTATCTTGATATCGCTCTAATAGCTGAGCAAATCTTTCCTTTTATCCATTTTTTGCCTACAAAGAGATGCCGGAAAAAGAAAACGACAAATGCGATCCATGGTGGAGGGTATACAAGATTCGGCCCGGCCGAACTTAGCACGCTTTTATTTGTTTTTGTTAGGAATTCTCCTACACAATAATTGCAAGAGAATTCATTTTTCAAACGTTTATGCCGTAGTTAAAAGGGGAATGCTAACAACGTAAAAAAAGAAAACATTGAACTTTAACTGTTTTTTATGAATTATATTCAGTTTAATATTTGTTTTTGGTTTGAGTTGAACAAATAAAACAATTCAACAGATTAATTGAAAGATATCCAAAACAGCTGTTTTGGAAGCCAATAAAGGTTAATCACGGAGTTTTTTGTAATGCTAGGGACTCAAAAGAAATTGTTTGGTACCAAATAAGGTGTGCAACATAAAAAGCGGTGTCCTTAGAATGAATTACTGATTTAACATCAGGAATTCGCAAATCTGGACCGATCTGTACCAATTTGAAGAGGGACGTCGAAGAGCCCAATACAACTCACTGTCTCAAATTTCAGCGTCATCGGACAATAAATGCGCCTTTTATGGGCCAAAACCTAAAACCGAGAGATCGGTCTATATGGCAGCTATACCCAAATCTGGACCGATCTCTGCCATATTGCAGAAGTATGTCAAGAGGTGTAATGTACATGAACAAAAAATATTCATTCTGATGCAAGTTTCTTATGGATATTAAGCATCGTTAAACCTGATAAGAGACAGGACTGCGGGAGCCATTGATAAAACTAGCAACAGTCTGTGGGGGGGTTCTTGTCCTTTTCCTAGCAGGCCTATTTTCCAAAACAGTCTTTATTATAGACTCCCTTCAGATGTACCCTTAAATTTACTAGAGGTGGAATTGTTTAAAATAAAAAAAAAAATAAATAAATTGGAAACCGGAAGAAGAAAAAATAACCAGACTATAGTAACGAGAGAGAATTAAAATGAGGAAATGGGATAGGATTATTTAAAGTTGTCATTTCTGACATAAACCAAATCTATCGTAAAAAAAAACTATAAGAATGTATAAATAACTATACGAGTATTAACCAAAACATCACATGGATTTCTCTGATGTCATTGAGAAATCACCTCTTTACCACTCCAAATTCATTAATCCACCCCTTTTCATAGAGAAACGTCTATATCGGTTTTAGCAGTTCATTTTGA
This sequence comes from Stomoxys calcitrans, assembly GCF_963082655.1. Lineage (NCBI taxonomy): Eukaryota > Metazoa > Arthropoda > Insecta > Diptera > Muscidae > Stomoxys > Stomoxys calcitrans. The sequence goes on from NC_081553.1 coordinate 116,867,949, forward strand.
AGTAAATTCGGAACATTTTATTCACATAAAAATAATATCATATATTAGACTTAATTTCCATAAGTATTTCTAAATCTAAGATTTCTATAAACTATGAAAACATTATTATAAACTTTAACAAAAAAAAAAAAAAATAAATGTAAATAAAAAAAATGTGTGTTAACACATTTTGTATGAACGAAGCAAAATTCAAAGTATCGCATAAATTCAAATTTCTGTTGTAATCAACAGCCCACAAGGGGTTATAGGTTCTTTGGAAACCCAAAAGTAAATTATTAAAAGAATAAGAAAAAAAAACAATCGAAAACTGGATAAGATTATGATGCGAAGAGTGTGAGCGAAGAGAAGGCAATCATTGATGATGAATTGATTAGAAACAAAAAGAGTATAAAACTCTGTATGGACAAAATATATGTATGTACATCAGTATGTTTGACTCGTGGGTGCTCCACATTGCGTTCTCTCTTCGTTCAATCTCTTCGATCAACTCTCTTCGATTAAGCTTCTCTTTCTTGTATAAATGAAAGACGACAAAGTAATTATATTCTTATAATGACACTTACCAACACTATCCGGACATGTTGAAGGCCTTCTGCACGCTCGGGATACTTGTTGTAGCTATTTAAATTTTTATAGGTTGGTATGAAAGTTTCTTGCCTAGAGCGGAATTAATAGTTTTTATATATCATGCGATAAATTTAAAAATATTTGTGATATGTTTGCAATTTTGCTTCCCTCATATTATACAAATTATAAAATAGGAAAAATAGTTTTTTTCCCAACGGGACAAAAAAAATTATTAAATATGATAAGCAACCAAAAACAAAAGGAAATAAAATATTTAACTTTAAATTATATGAAAATTAAACCATTTTTTTATGAGCCATGTTTCGTAAAAATTAAATTTTAACAACGATACCAATCTGAAAACGAATTTAGTTTCTTAAAAAAATATTTCTTTTTTTTATGAGTTTAATGTTTGCATAATTTAAACTGGGGTATGGAATCATCATGTATTTTACTTTACCTTTAGCCCCATATATAAAAATGTGTAAAATGGACTAGGTGTACAGAATTTGTATAACATTTGGGATTATTTGTTTTAATTCATTTTGCTCATATACTTATTCCTTAAATATTAAAGTTGGCGAAAAATTCGATCATAAGGCCAATCATGTAACTTTCCAGTAAAATGTAGCTAACACATGACCACTCTCAGTGGCAAGGCAGAAATCTGCTGTCGTGGCAAAGCTGGATAGGGGGCAAAAGAGTCCCTCGCCGCAGTACAGTGGTAAAATTATTTATAGGATGATGAGGTGAACTTTATGACTCCTTCAGAGCCCAAACGTAGTCTTAAGCCCGACACCTCTGGTGGTCAGATGAAAGGTTACTGGGTAGTAGACAATTATGAGGTTAAGATTTCTGATGCTACCACGTTGTAGTCGGAACGCAACCTTTGTACACCGATACCAACTAGGCGTTTTGTGGGTATCTGTACCCCAATCGGTACAGTCCTAGTGAAAGTGCGGCTGACAAAGTTCTTGGAGAGATTTGAGCAAAATGGAACCTCTGTGGAAGCTGGAGAACCGTCTCGAAGCACACTACCCCGAGGGTAGTGTGGTCTCAGGTTGTTATAGCCAATAATAAAAGCAAATCTCTGGTCTTTTAAATATAGCACTGGGTGATTGTGGGCTCCAATAAAGAAATGAAGCACTTCACAGGCAATGGTCAGACACAGGCACCACCTGTATAGATGTGCGGAAAACTCTAAAAATTTTACTTTTATCATAAAGAATCCTATTTGCACAAAATGAGTGGAAAGTTACCTTCAAAATAATTGCTTGGAGTTTCGATGTTGACTCGTCCGGTAAAAATTAAACACTTTAATTACAACTTCCACTACAAATTATTGCCGAATATATTGATTAAATTTTCCGTATGATTTCACTGAGCGGAATCGACTTTATCACACCAAAGTACACAGGAAGAAGAGTTTTAGCTTCATTCGCAGATTATCTCGAAGCTTCTGAAATCCAAGCCAAATGGGGATGATAGAAGGAATGTCAAATCTGCTTGAATGTTTAAAAGCCATGAACATTTACGTTGCCAATTTCAGCCGAACTTGGTACCAAAAAATGTACTTCAAAAATAAAAAATTTGGTTTTTATCCAGCCGAATAAAAAGAAAAAAAAAACTAAAATTCGTAAATTTTTATTAAATTCCAATACAAGTTTTTATTGAAAAAACACTTTTTAGACCGAATGGAAATATACTAAGTGTGCCGGATTAAACATATGTATGATCGAAGCGAATGAAATGACAGTAATAGAAAAACAAAAAAAACAAGCTGAACAGACGGACGGACGATATACCTAATCAAGTCAAAGGGAATATGAATGACAGAATAAAAAACATGTGCATCCTAAAGAAGTGCCAAAACACAACAAATACGCTGTAAAACCAGTTGTGCATAAATCAAAGAACAGCAAAATCGGAAGTGCGGAAGTTCTGCCTGTAAACAGAAAAATTATGTACTCATTCTCAGTGTCTAAGCGCTACAACAACATTGTTATTAACCCCTTAAGTACACATATAAATAGAATTTGTTCGCGAATGATGAAAAATTAAGTTAATTTGTATTAATTTTTCTATATGTAAAAAAAAAAAGTCTTTCTGAAAAAAAAAACGTCCAATACAGAGGCTTAACCTTACTCACTGCCCCAAACTTCGGCGACATCGGACTATAAATACGCCTTTTTGTGGGCCCAAACCTTAAATTGAGAGATCGGTCTATATGGCAGCTATATCCAAATCTGAACCGATCTGTGCCAAATTGGCGAAGGATGTCAAAGGGCCTAACACAACTCATTGTCCCAAATTTCAGCAAAATCGGATTATAAATGTGGTTTTTATGGGCCTAAGACCCTAAATCGGAGGATAGGTCTATATGGCAGCTATATCCAAATCTGAACCGATCTGGGCCTAAGACCCTAAATCGGAGGATCGGTCTATATGACAGCTATATCCAAGTCTATACCCACCCATCCTTCGGTGGTGGGTATAAAAATATGGCGTCGTTTGCTGTCCCTATCGGTCTACTTTTGTAGCGTCCCTGTTGGAAAATCCTTTATAACTTCACATAGGTCCTATACGAAACAATTTTCCGTTTTAACTTATTCAGCCTCTAGAAAGCGCAACTTTTACCCGATTTGGTGAAAATTTTCGGTTCTGTTCTTTTATTTAAATTAAAAATATCAAAATATTATTTCCGATTGCATTTTTCATTTATTTTATTTAGTAATAATGCAAATGGTGCCAAACTTCTTTAAATGCAGAAATAATTTCTTAAGTACCTTTTTTCCCAGCAAAACAAAAGAAAGCATTGTGCTCCAGAAATTGCCGTAAATCATTTGAGGACATTTGCTTTCTACGAACACGGAAAAGGCAAAAAAGCAAGTAAAAGCGTGCTAAGTTCGGCCGGGCCGAATCTTATATACCCTCCACCATGGATCGTATTTGTCGAGTTCTTTTCCCGGCATCCCTTCTTAGGCAAAACAGGATATAAGTAAAGATTTGCTCTGCTATTAGAGCGATATAAAGATATGGTCCGGTTTGGACCACAATTAAATTATATGTTGGAGACCTGTGTAAAATGTCAGCCAATTTGAATAAGAATTGCGCCCTTTGGGGGCTCAAGAAGTAAAATAGGGAGATCGATTTATATGGGAGCTGTATCGGGCTATAGACCGATTAAGACCATAATAAACACGTATGTTGATGGTCATGAGAGAATCCGTCGTACAAAATTTCAGGCGAATCGGATAATAATTGCGACTTCTAGAGGCTCAAGAAGTTAAGGTCTCAGATCGGTTTATATGGCAGCTATACCAGGTTATGAACCGATTTGAACCTTATTTGAGATAGTTGTTGAAGGTAAGAATAAAATACTTCTTGCAAAATTTCAGCCAAATCGGATAGGAATTGCACCCTCTAGAAGCTCAAGAAGTCAAGTCCCCAGATCTGTTTATATGGCAGCTATACAAGGTTATGAACCGATTTGAACCTTATTTGACATAGTTGTTGAAGGTAAGAATAAAATACGTCTTGCAAAATTTCAGCCAAATCGGATAGGAATTCCACCCTCTAGAAGCTCAAGAAGTCAAGTCCCCAGATCTGTTTATATGACAGCTATATCAGGTTATGGACCGTTTTGAACCATACTAGGCACAGTTGTTGGATATCATAACCAAATACTACGTGCAAAATTTCATTCCAATCGGATAAGAATTGCGCACTCTAGAGGCTCAAGAAGTCAAGACCCAACATCGGTTTATATGACAGCTATATCACGTTATGGACCGATTTTAACCATACTTGGCACAGTTATTGGATATAATAATAAAACACGTCGTGCAAAATTTCATCCCAATCGGATAAGAATTGCGCACTCTAGAGGCTCAAGAAGTCAAGACCCAAGATCGGTTTATATGGCAGCTATATCAGGTTATGGACCAATATGGCCCATTTACAATACTAACCGACCTACACTAATAAAAGGTATTTGTGCAAAATTTCAAGCGGTTAGCTTTACTCCTTCGGAAGTTAGCGTGCTTTCGACAGATAGACGCACGGACGGACGGACATGGCTAGATCGACATAAAATTTCCCGACGATCAAGAATATATTCACTTTATGGGGTCTCAGACTAATATTTCGAGCAGTAACAAACAGAATGACGAAATTAGTATACCCCCCATCCTATGGTGGAGGGTATAAAAATAACAAGAAAACATTCAACATTTATTCTGATTAATTTAAGTGTGAAAGTTTTTAGTTTGGCTAGTTGGCATTTATGCGGGACATCTTCATAGTCCTGGCCCATAAAACGGGTAGTATATGGAAATTACCTCGTTTTACCAACTAAAGATGTTGGAGAAGACAAAGAAACCGAAACCAAAAAGAAGCACTTAAAAAACTCCCTTTCTTACGTGCAAAGGTTCTGTTTCAAGGATTTTAAGCGTAGCAAGAAATGCTTGCATAAATGACTGCGAATGTGGAATGGGGGAGAGTGGTTGGAACGGAAGATAGTTGTGGCGAAGGCGAAGGACCCAAGTATATAATTGTTCTTTAATATGCTTTAGTTTACATTACTTTAATAACAATTTTTGGACCCGGTTACAGGCCATAAACCTCTACAGACCATTAATATATGGATGCGTTGGTTGGTGGAATCTCTGGGCCAAAGGACGACTGACTGGCTGCTTGCTTTTTGGCTGCTGGTTCGGTTCGGCATGGTCGGTCATTTGGCTATGGTTTGGTTTTGCTCGGCCCTTAGCTCGTTCGTAAGTTCACTTAGTCAAGGGGGGAAAGTGCTATCGAGCCAAGGAAGACAACAACGAAGCACAATAGGACAACAGAAAACAATTATGTCGTTTTTGTGTTCCACAGATTTTATGCACAATCCCTTTGGTATGGACCCACAAAAAAAAAAGTTTTGCGGTCAAATTGCTTAATTACAAAATTGCGTTGAATGTTGCAGCAGTAACATCAGCAACGTCATCGGTGCTGGGTGTGGGGCTGATAATGCCGCTGCTGCTGGTAGTGACTATGGTGATGGTGAGGATAATGGGTGATGCTCCGCCACCATCAGTCCCAACTGTAACACCGCAATGGAGCAGCAGCAGCAGCAGCATCTACAACATTAACATACCGCGAAGCCATCATGATTGCGGTTATGACATTTCAGTTCCTTCTTTGATGCCCCAATGATGGCAGTGCCTGGTGGTCCACCGGGCACTGCCTCAGCCACTGCCATTATAAATAGTCACCAATGCCACTGGCCAGGCCACTTCCAGTGGTAAGGTTCTCTTCTTTTTGGTGTTTGTCTTTGTTGCTGCTGCTGCTGTTGTTGTTGTGCACACAATTCTTGTTAACCAAAACAAAAAACGAGATAAAATAATAAACGAAGCAAAACCGTTGAGCAAATTAAAAATAAACAATGTGTCTCTTGCAACAGCAGATGAGATTAAGTAACACCGCCGACTATGCAACCAAGGACGAATGAACGTTAACTTGACATACGGAACAGGAAAGTACTGCACAAATGCATCGAGAAAGCAGTGCACAAATGAGGTTGTGTTGCACAAAAAAAAATATCATAATTTATTGACCTATCCAACATAGACATATTACAGGGTGGTTGGCACGAAGTGTTACCAACTCAAACGACCAATTTTTGCGTTAAAAATTTTGTTTAGTGATTTATATAAAAACCAGTAAGGAAAGGCAAAAGTCGGGCGGTATGGGTGCTACATCCAAAATTCAAACGATTTTGATGAAATCTCGCAAACAGTTACAAAGCTGTCCTTGCTAAATTTTTGTGCAGATCTGTTGAAAATTGTAGCTACTATGGCCATTTAAGTGCAAATCGGATGATACATATATATGGGAGCTATATCTAAATGTGAACCGATTTTAATGAAATCTAGCGGATATGTTAAGATCAGTAACAAAATAGTCCATGCGAAATTTTGTACAGATCGGTTGAAAATTGTAGCTACTACGGCCATTTAAGTGCAAATCGGGCGACACATATATATGGGAGCTATATCCAAATCTGAACCGATTTTGATGAAATCTTGCAGATATGTTAAGAACAGTAACAAAATAGTCTGTACGAAGTTTTGTACAGATCGATTGAAAATTGTAGCCACTACGGCTATTTAAGTGCAAATCGGATGATACATATATATGGGAGCTATATCTAAATGTGAACCGATTTTAATGAAATCTAGCGGATATGTTAAGATCAGTAACAAAATAGTCCATGCGAAATTTTGTACAGATCGGTTGAAAATTTTAGCTACTACGGCCATTTAAGTGCAAATCGGGCGACACATATATATGGGAGCTATATCCAAATCTGAACCGATTTTGATGAAATCTTGCAGATATGTTAAGAACAGTAACAAAATAGTCTGTGCGAAGTTTTGTACAGATCGATTGAAAATTGTAGCCACTACGGCTATTTAAGTGCAAATCGGGCGATACATATATCTGGGAGCTATATCTAAATCTGAACCGATTTTGATGAAATCTAGTGGATATGTTAAGATCAGTAACAAAATAGCCCGTGTCAAATTTTGTGCAGATCGGTTGAAATTGTAGCTACTACGGCCAATTAAGTGCAAATCGGGCGATACATATATATGGGAGCTGTATCTAAATCTGAACCTATTTTGATGAAATCTTGCAGATATGTTAAGATCAGTAACAAAATAGTCCGTGCCAAATTTTGTGCAGATCGGTTGAAAATTGTAGCCACTACGGCCATTTAAGTGCAAATCGGGCGATACATATATATGGGAGCTATAACTAATTCTAAACCGATTTTGACCAAAGTCAATAGCGTCTGTTCTTGAGCCAAAAAAGTGATATGTGCAAAATTTCGTGATGATTGAACAAAACATACGACCCGCACTTTGATTAAAAGAATACATGGACTCACAGACGGACGGACGGACATGGCTAAATCGAATCAGAAAGTGATTCTGAGTCGATCGGTATACTTATCAAAGGGTCTAGATCTTCTCCTTCTTAGCGTTGCAAACAAATGCACATACTTATAATACCCTGTACCACAGTGGTGGTGTAGGGTATAACAAGAACTGACAGGTCGGTTCGGGCAAAGCCCATATTTTGATATCCTTCACCACATTGTGTATGCAGGCTACATTAGGTTAGGTTCAAGCGGCAGTCTTTCATCAGACTACTACTACTAAATTTCTCATGGACATTCAATTTAGGAACAGGGGATACTTCTCTCATATCAATGACTGCAGTCCGATTAAAGTTTAAGCTCAATGATAAGAGGCCTACTTTTTTCCGAGACGAAACGGCGTGTCACAAGCAACACCACTTGTTAGAAATGTTTTAACATGGCAGGTTACCTCACAAATGTAGGCATTCGTAAATGGATAACCACCAGTGAAAATTGTTCTGTGTTCGCACCACAATTGAACCCAGGCGTTCGGCGTCATAGCCGGACATGCTAACCTCTGCGGTGGTTCCAATAATTTCATCAGTTTTACGTAAACAATTTCGTCCATTGCGTTACCACAGAAACAGGAGAAGGAAGATGCCTTCTTGTTCCAACCGTTGAGCCAACCAGATCGCTTCAAAAAGCCCAACAACTTGCGAATGTTCACATCCGGTAAATCAGACAAGTTCTCAAAGAAATAAGAACCTTAAGTGGAACTCCTTCTGCGTGCCAGTGCGGAACACACACACAGCAGATGTTCTATAGTCTACTCCTGCTTTGGCAAAAGTCGTTATTGGCAACCTTCAGCCTATCAGCCCATTAAGCCCATTAACTTGCAAACGTTCACATCCGCTAAATCAGACAGGTTCTCAAAGAAATGGAAACCTTAAGTGGAACTCCTTCTGCGAAACAGTGCGGAACACACACACAGCAGATGTTCTATGGCCTACTCTTCTTCGACAAAAGTCGTTACTTGCAACCCTCACTCTGTCAGCATGTTTTCCGATCAGACAGTGTCCTGTCATGACGAACACAATGACTGAGACGTATGTTCTAGCCAGCGACAGTAAAGCGGTATACCTTTTGAAGTCTAGATTGGGCCACATAACATTGGAGTGTTCACAACCTCCACTTTGTGGCCATCTGTCATTCCTTAACCTTTGTACCCGATCCTGAAGACTTAGCTTACATGTCTCTAGAGGCATATCCAAACACTCCAGTTTGCGTGGAATGTGTAAGCTAGTTCCTAGTCTCGCAACCTCGTCTACTCTACAATTCCCTGCGAAAACCGGTGAATTTTGAATTCTTTAGCCAGCTTGCTGAGACATATGCGATAGTCGAGAGCGGCATTTGAATTCAGAAATATTTTCACGAAGATTTAATGACAGCCTGACTGTCTGAGAAAATATTTATGCCAATCGTCGTTATAACTTCATATCTTAGCCACTGCACAACATCCTTAATTGCAAACTCGAAAACACATCAGCTCTAACGTCTTCAAATTTCAAAGAGATATCTTTACCCGTTCTCGTGTGAGACGAATGCCCAGAAACGACAAGAAGTGAAATATTTTTGAATTATCCCCGGCCATTTTTTCAGTAATTACATTGGTACCCATATGTTGGAAAAACCTAGCAAACAAGTTAAAAAGCGTTAAGTTCGGCCGGGCCGAACTTTGGATACCCACCACCTTGGGTAAATATGTAAACCACCTTTTGTCAAAATCTGATGAAAATGCATAATTTATGCCCCCATAGCAGCTTTATCGAAATATGGTCCGATTTGGACCAAATTCGACCCAGATATTAAGTGTCTAATAAGTACAAGTCATTTGCAGAACAAAATATTGGTCTTTTTGGTGGCCATATCCAAATATAGATCGATCTAAACCATACGATATGGATGTCAAAAAAGCCTAACATAAGTCACTGTGTAAATTTAAGCGAAATCGGACTATAAATGTGCCTTTTATGGGGCACATTAAATCGAGAGATCGTTCTATATGGCAGCTATATCCAAATCTGAACCGATCTGGGCCAATTTGAAGAAGGACGTCGTAGGCACTAACAATTGACTGTCTCAAATTTCGGCGAAATCGGACAATGAATGCGTCTTTTATGGGCCAAAAACCTTATATCGAGAGATCGGTCTATGTGGCAGCTATATCCAAATCTGGACCGATCTGAGTCAAATTGAAGAATAGTATTGAGTGGCCTAACATAACTCACTGTCCCAAATTTCAGCAAAATCGAATAATAAATGTAGCTTTTATGGGCCCAAGACCTAAAATCGAGAGATCGGTCTATATGGCAATTATATCCAAATCTGGACCTATAAGTGCCATATTGCAGAAAGATGTCGAGGGGCATAACTTAACTCACTGTCCCAAATTTCGGCGACATCGGACAATAAATGCGCCTTTTATGGGCGCAAGACCTTAAATCGGTAGATCGATCTATATGGCAGCTATATCCAAATCTGTACCGATCTGAGCCAAATTAAAGAAAGATGTTGAGTGGCCTAACACAACTCACTGTCCCAAACTTCAGCAAAATTGAATAATAAATGTGGCTTTTATGGGCCAAAGACCCTAAATCGGAGGATCGGTATATATGGGGGCTATATCAAGACATAGTCCGATATAGCCCATCTTCAAACTTAACCTGCTTATGGACAAAAAAAAATGTATGCAAAGTTTCAGCTCAATATCAGCGTGATTTCAACAGACAGATGGACGGACGGACATCGCTAGATCGTCTTAGATTTTTATACTGATCAAGAATATATATACTTTATAGGGTCGGAAATGGATATTGTGATGTGTTGCAAACGGAATGACAAAATGAATATACCCCTATCCTTCGGTGGTGGATACATAAATGAGGTCAGCCTACCTCGCGTAGGAGCCTAGCAAAAACGGCAACAGTGTTTGTGAGTCGAACGGTGAAACGTTATCGGGTCTTGGCGATTTGAAGAGATCCAAACTTTTTATGTCCTATAGAAGTCTTGACTCAGATATAATGTCCTAAACAGTCCACGACGAATACATCTGCAATCTTTTCTTAGAGCAACCAGTTTTGTGCATAACCATATTTTATTATACCCTCCACCATAAGATGGGGGTATACTAATTTCGTCATTCTGATTGTAACTACTCGAAATATTCGTCTGAGACCCCATAAAGTATATATATTCTTGATCGTCGTGAAATTTTATGTCGATCTAGCCATGTCCGTCCGTCTGTCCGTCCGTCCGTCTGTCTGTCGAAAGCACGCTAACTTCCGAAGGAGTAAAGCTAGCCGCTTGAAATTTTGCACAAATACTTCTTATTAGTGTAGGTCGGTTGGTATTGTAAATGGGCCATATCGGTCTATGTTTTGATATAGCTGCCATATAAACCAATCTTGGGTCTTGACTTCTTGAGCCTCTAGAGTGCGCAATTCTTAGCCGATTGGAATGAAATTTTGCGCGACGTGTTTTGTTATGATATCCAACAACTGTGCCAAATATGGTTCAAATCGGTTCATAACCTGATATAGCTGCCATATAAACCGATCTTGGGTCTTGACTTCTTGAGCCTCTAGAGTGCGCAATTCTTATCCGATTGGAATGAAATTTTGCACGACGTGTTTTGTTATGATATCGAATAACTGTGTCAAGTATGGTTCAAATCGGTCCATAACCTGATATAGCTGTCATATAAACCAATCTTGGGTCTTGACTTCTTGAGCCTCTAGAGTGCGCAATTCTTATCCGATTGGAATTAAATTTTGCACTTAGTGTTTTGTTATGATATCCAACAACTGTGCCAAGTATGGTTCAAATCGGTTCATAACCTGATGTAGCTGCCATATAAACCGATCTTGGGTCTTGACTTCTTGGGCCTCTAGAGTGCGCAATTCTTATCCGATTGGAATGAAATTTTGCACGACGTGTTTTGTTATTATATCCAACAACTGTGCTAAGTACGGTTCAAATCGGTCCATAACCTGATATAGCTGCCATATAAACCGATCTGGGATTCTGACTTCTTGAGCCTCTAGAGGTCGCAATTATTATCCGATTTACCTGAAATTATGTACTACGGATTCTCTCATGACCATTAACATACGTGTTTACTATTGTCTGAATCGGTCTATAGCCCAAAACAGCTCCCATATAAATCGATCTCTCTATTTTACTTCTTGAGCCCACAAAGAGCGCAATTCTTATTCGAATTGGCTGACATTTTACATAGGTCTCCAACATAAATATAATTTAATTGTGGTCCAAACCGGACCATATCTTAATATCGCTCTAATAGCAGAGCAAATCTTTTCTTATATCCTTTTTTTTTGCCTAAGAAGAGATGCCGGGAAAAGAACTCGACAAATGCGATCCATGGTGGAGGGTATATAAGATTCGGCCCGGCCGAACTTAGCACGCTTTTACTTGTTATTATTAAAGTTATTTGCGATAATAAGCATTATCACCATTTAAAGTTAGCAAATGCAAATTTTGCCATGAACATTCCACTTAGAAACAGGGTAAAACTTCTCACATATCAATGAGTGCAGTCCGATTCAAGTTTTTAAGCTCAATTTATAGCCAAGTCCGAACGGCGTGCCGCAGTGCGACATCCTTTGGAGAGAAGTTTTTACATGGCATAGTACCTCACAAATATTGCCAGCATACGGAGGAAAAAGCCACCGTTGAAAATGATTCTAATGATCTCGCCAGGATTCGAACCCATGCGTTAGCGACATAGGCACACACATGCTTACCTCTCCGATACGGTGGTCTCCATTTATACCTCAGTATATCATATTTATATAACAAGGAGATCTCCTTTACTTGCACCACACAGCTTTGGCATTTGCTTAATCTGTAGGTTGTTGTACTTATTATGCATTTATTGCAAATGTTCGTCCTTGATTCATTTGATTGTAAGGTTTTTGATTTATTTTTCATTTCTAGGGTAAAGCTATGGCTCACACATACATGAGCCGACTGCTAGAAAATGGTATGTGTGTAAGTGCAGGCAGACTTTCTGGCTTTGCAGTTTGTTTTTTTATTTAAAGAATATTTTCGCCCAGTAAATATTTCTGCATAAGTTTTGAAATTAAAATTCTTTTGGCGTAGCAAAAGTTAAACTCATTTCATAGCTCGAAGCATTGAAAGTTGCATAAATTAATTGTGGTTACACGGACAGAAGAGCCAGCGTTTCCATTCATTATATCGAAAGGGGTTCGTTACTTGGTTTTTTTTTTGTCCTTTTCCACACTGGCACTGCTTTCTTTTCTTGATGCTGGCCTTCATCGTGGTGGTTTTGCTGAGCGCCACTACCACTGTCCGGTTTTTTGTTGTGTCCATGGCGAACGACTTTCTTTTGTTCATTTGGTAAGAGTTGCAGCCACATCCCTCCCGGCCATCGGCACAATGTCTTGCGTTAATATCTTTAGCCAAAGTGCATTGTGCGTTGACAATAAACTATGAAAGGACGAAAAGCCACACAACAAGAACAAAAAAGAAATGTGGCACGGCTAAAATGAAAAGAAATAATAATAAGCGAAAAGTTAACAGAAACGGAAAGAGTCAAGTGTCCTGTGGAAACATTAAAGTTTGAACAGAACCAAAATTCATCGAGAATGTGAGTTAAAATTAAACTAAACAAAAAAATTAATTAAAAGTGTCGAAATAAAAGAAAATGCCATATGACTTAATGGAAATCTTCCCAGTGGGTTCAAATTTTCGCTGCTATGCCCATCACTGAAAGGACCCCTTGGAAATTGTGTTAAATATAGCTGCCATATAGGCCGATCGTTCCGACTTTCGTCTTTGGCCAATTAATGAGCATAGTTTATATTAGTTGCATTAAAAACTTCGATATTGGTGGTTATTCATTCCAAACGATATTTGGGTATACCTTACAAATAGACGGATCTTCCGCCGCCATATTCACACTCAGAAAAATTAGTCTGCTGATATCAGCAAACACTGTCTGCTGATATTTAATTAAAAATTTTATAATAAATCCATTCAAAAATTTTGAACTCCTGAACAACAATTGAGGCAATTGCTATATATTAATAAAAAAAATAAAATTTTAGTTGTTAATTTTTTGTTAAAAAAAAATAAATATTATAGTAGTAGTTATTTTGTTTTGCAAATTAAATTGGAAGATAAGATGTTTGTTTTAGCAAAAAATTACTGCTATTCCATTTTTAGGAGACTTTCTGCTGTAACAGCGAACAATTTTGCTGTTTTTATAAAAAAATTCTCTGAGTGTATAGCGTGCCTAAGTCTAGCCTATACATGTGGGGACAGATCACTTATATAATCCATTGTTCCATATAACGTGGGTGACCTTTGACACTTATCTAATTCTGAGATCAGTCTCTATTGATAGGGAATAGATGTATAAGCTGAGCATCTCATTGCAAGGATATGTCTAAATGCATTCCATATTTGCTACGGATATAGGGGGCAGAAACACCCTATTTCAAATATCAGCTCAATCTGACTACAAAAGCGCCTTTTATGTGTTTAGGGCCCTTAATCAGCAGATCATTCAATGACAAATATATCTACACTTGGTTCGATCTGGACCATTTCATGTTTGAACATGGGCGCCTAAGGCAACCAACAGGTTCATCTTTCAACGCATCAGCTATATCCAAATCTGGATCGATCTGGGCCAAGTGGAAGAAGGATGTTGAAAGGCCTAACAGAACTCGCTGTCTTAAATTTTGACATAATCGGGCAATAAATGCGGCTTTTATGGCCGCAAAACCTAAAATCGAGAGTCCAATATGGACAGTATTCGTTTCAAACATCACGGGACCTAGGGAAACTCTCCATTCTTTCGGCGAAATCTTATATATAAAAATCAATTTGTGTTTGTTTGTTTGTTTGTGTGTTCCTTATAGACTCAGAAACGGCTGAACCGATTTTCTTGCAATTTTCACAGATGGTGCATAATGACCCCGTGGTGAAAATAGGGTACTACATTTGTTGATATCTGAAAATGGGTCGGACCCTCCCCCTTACCCTAATTTTTAGAAACGACAGATCTCGGAGATGGCTGGAGCGATTTAAGCAGAATTGTGTGCTCTCATATAGTACCCTAAAAATAAAAATTTAGTATCCAAATTTCGGATTGGTTATCTAGGGGGGCTGCCCCACCCTAAAACCTACCAAACATATATTTAAACCAATCACGACAATATGGGACTCAGATGAAAGGTATTTAGGATAAGAAAACGTATCTGATATCCAATTGTCGGACCAAGGGCTAAGGGGATCCACCCCTTCCCCAAAACACACCCCAAACAGGACTTATTTACTGACCATGGGTAAATAAAATGTATTTGGATGTAGAATACGAATCTGATATCCAAAAATGGGACCAAGTGTTTGGGGGCCGTCTCTCACCAAAAATATCCCCCAAAGGGGACAAATTTACGACCAAAGCAATATGGGGCTCAAATGAAAGGTCTTTGGGATTAAGCACGAAGTTGATATCAATATTCGGGAAGAGTGTCTATGGGGCCACCCCACCTCCGCAACACCACCCAAATAGTAAGTACTTTCTGACTATTGCAATAGGAAGCTCGAATAAGAGGGTTTTTAAAGTGGAACTAGAATCCAATATATATTTTTTAGGCCAACTCACTGAGTGGCCGCCCATCCCACAAAATATCCTCCAAGCCGGTCATGTTTGCCGACTATGGAAATATGGGGCTCAAATTAAAGGTATGTGGGAGTAGACCACGTATCTGATATCAACATTAGGGGCCAACTGTCTAGGGGACGTCCCACCACCATATCACCCCCAAATAGGACGTATTTGCTCACCAAGACAATTTGGGTCTTAAAGAGAGTGGAACTAAATATTCATAGTTTTTTGGGCCAATACCCCAAATCGGACATATTTGCTGACTTTTGCAATAAGGAGTTAAAATGAGACTAGAAAACGAATTTGATATCCAATTTTGAGGGCAATGACAATATGGAGTTCAAATAAATAATATATATAAAGATATATGAGAATAGAGCACTTTGCTGATATATTTTCCGGGCCTAGTGTTTGGGGGACCACCCCAATCCCCAAAACACCCCTAAATCGGACATATTTACCGATCATGTCAATATGGAGCTTAAATGAAAGGTTTTGGGGGGTAGAGCAAGAATTGATATCAAATTTCGGGACCAATTTTCTGGGAGTCTCACCACTTTTCCAAAATACCCCACAAAACGCAATTTTTTACTGACCATCGCAATATGGGGCTCAAATAAAGGTATTTGGAAGTAGAATACGAATTTGATATCCAAATGTAGGACCATGTATTGAGGCCACCACCCGTTTCCCAAAACACCCCCAAAGGGAAAAAATTTTTCGACCATGCCAAATGTGGCTCAAATGAAAGGTATTTGAGATTAGAAAATGAATTTGAATTTTGATGATCCCCCATATAAAGTAAAAGAAGGGGCATCGGCGCGGGCCCGGGTCAGCTAGTCGGGTTATAAATGCGGCAAATAATATTTGATAGGGACCATATTAGATGCGAGCATTAGTATTACTCACTGTTCCAAATCTCAACGAAATCAGATAATATAGGCTTGTTTATGGGCTTAAGACCCAGTACAAGGAAATGTGTCTATATGCTAGCAACTTCCAAATTGGGTCCAATCAGAACCATATATTGCAAAGATGTCAAAGAGGTCTTAGTTCAGCTCACCACTTCAAAAAGGCTTAAGACCTAGTACAGGGATATCTGTCTAACGGTTGCGTTTGCCAGATCATATTATCACAATGAATGCTGAAGTTTTAGCGAAAAAGTCTTTTAAAGGCAAGCCACTGTGGTACACGCAAACCGGGACGTCCAAAACGCCGATTGAAAAATCAAGTGGTGACAGGCATCTCGAAACTGGGTGTCAGAGATTGGAGAAGGAGCGCAGAAGATCGAGACGCTTGGAAAGCTATTCTAAGTTCGACCAATAGCACAAATGTCCTGTCATAGCCAATTAAAGTTAATGTAGGTCGGAAAGAGCTATTTTGATGTGATGCAAACGGAATGACTAAATGAACATACCCCGTACTTTATGGTGGTGGGTATGCAAATGTTAAACCCGTATTTCAATATGCATTTCCCTTACCACTTATGTAAAAGCAACTCTAGAAATTGCTTATACATTAATTATGGTTTCCCCAACTCGCCGCTACAAAATCTTCCTATTCCATAAAGAAACTATAATTTGTCTTGTCGTTATCGCTTACATTGATGCTAAAACTGATGTTACATAAATACGAAAATAGGTATATGGAAAAAAAGTCCCTTTGGAAAGGTAAACAACGGTGGTTATTTTAAAGTGGGTCCACAATTATTTCTATTTTTCTCTCATTCAGTTCAGAACTAAAATTTTAACATCCATTAAAAAGCAAAATTCGAGCTGTTCCAATGATGATATACCCTACACCTCTTTATATACCAATGAAGATTGCTGAATCGAGACTTCTAATAGCGGGATATTGTGAAAGAGATCTCTATGCTTGGTAGCAGAGGTTATACAAGAATCCATTCAATTCAGGAGCGGATGTTGAGAACTAATGAAAAAAGTTTGCAATCGATAAACAAAAAGATTTTCCACCAGGAATAGCAAACAAGCTCTTGAGGTACAACCAGGAGTGCGCAATTCTTATCTGAAATTTCGCACGTAGCGTTTTGTTATGACTTCCAACAACTGTGCCAAGTATGGTCCAAATCTGTTCATAAACTGATAAAGCTGGCATATTAACCGATCTGGGGTCTTGACTTCTTGAGCCTCTAGAGGGTATTATTCCCATCCGATGTGCCTGAAATTTCGCACGAAGTATATTTTAATGACTTCTAAGAACTGTGCTAGGTGTGGTATAAATCGGTTTATAAACTGATATAGCAGGCATATAAACCAAACTGGGATCTTGACTTGAACCTCTAGAGTGCGCAATTATTATTGGATTTAGCTGAAATTTTTAATGAAGTGTTTTTTGTTTTGACTTTCAACAACTATGTCATGTATGGTCTAAAACGCTTAATAACCTGATATAGCTCCTATATAAACCGTTCTTCAGATTTGATTTCATGAACCTCTAGAGGGCGCATTACTTATACAATTTGGCTGAAATTTTTTACAATGACTTCTCCTATGACCTACGGACCGATTCAGACCAGTTTTGGCACTATTCCAACATAGTGTTCATAACCTGATGTAGCTCCCATATAAACCGATCTTCCTATATTACTTCTTGAACCCCTAAAGGGCCGACTTACACTATGGTCTCCAACATTCAAACCAAGTATGGTCCGAATCGGTCTATAACCTGATATATTCTTAGGTTGAAACAAGTGAAAAGGCATTAAGTTCGGCCGTGCCGAACTTTGGATACACACCACCTCGGGTATATAAGTAAGCCACCTTTCGTCAAAATCCGGTGAAAATGCATACCTTATGCCCCATAGCAGCTATATCGAAATATGTTCCGATTTGGACCAAATACTAATAAGTACAAGTCATTGTTCAATTGTGCAAAACAAAATTTTGATCTTCTCAGTAGCTATATCTAAAAACAAACCGATCTGAACCACATACGACAGTGATGTCGAAAAGCCCAATTTCAGTACAATCGGACTATAAATGCGCCTTTTATTGGGCCAAGACCTTAAATCGAGAGATCAGTCTATATGGCAGCTATATCCAAAACTGGACCGATTTGCATCGAACTTAACCTGCTTATGGACAAAAAACGAATCTGTGCCAAGTTTCAGCTCAATATCTCTATTTTTAACGACTTTAGCGTGATTTCAATAGACAGTCGGACGGACATGGCTAGATCGTCTTAGATTTTTACGCTGATCAAGAATATATATACAATACTTTATAGGATCGGAAATGGATATTTCGATGTATTGCAAACTGAATGACTAAATGAATATATCCCCTATCCTACGGTGGTGGGTATGAAAAGGGTGCTGATATTAATACGACCCATGCCACTTCGGACATACACCTAAATCAGTAATTGGCTTGTTGTGCTCTCTAAATACCTAAATTCTGAAAAGTAATCTCGAAAAAAAAAATTAAGTCAGGCATTCCGTGCTACTTACAAAAAGCCCCAATTGTTTTGTATACCACGCCCCTTAGTTGGTTTATGTCTGGCATTGTGTCACCAACTCAGTGCCGGTGTATGTTAGCCGCGAAAGCCGGCCAGCGACATAGGAAATGCTCCAACGTCTCCCTGCATGCCCTGAACATGCTATCACTTGTCGCATCGATTTTGCATGAGTGAGCTCTTAACTCGGACTGCGTCGACACGAAAGGCTTCGGGTTAACCAAGTTTGTGGGCGGCAGTCCTCCGACCTTCACTGCCAAATAGTCTGCTTTTTCATTCCCCTTATTCCGTTATGGTCTGGCACCCAAGCAATCCAGATCGTGCCATTCTCAAAGAAGGCGTTTATCTCCTTCTTACACTCCAAGATTGTTCGGAATTTTGCCGTCCTGGTTGTTGTTGCCTTTATGGCCAGTTTACTATCCGTAAAGATGTTCACATTCGACGTAATCGCGTTAGTATCACACCACCACACGCATACCGTGATCGCCCGGATCTCCGCCTGCAGGGTCGTATTATGGTCACGTAGTCTACAACAGATCTCAGTCTCTGGGTTCTCAATGTAGGCCCACTCTGTTCTCTAGCTTTGTTCCATCCGTGTAACATGATGGCAATGCAAGGGTTCCGCAAATCTAAGACAGTGCCGCTGGTATAGTCTTAATAACATGAAAATTGTTATCCGTTATCCTTTGTTTGTCTTTAAAGAGATACCGGACAAAGAACTTAACAAATGCGACCCATGCTGGAGGGTACATAAGATTCGGCCCGGCCGAACTTGGCATGCTTTTACTTGTTGAGATTAAATTATTCAAATTCAAATTTTGATATTAAGAAAACATGGCGAGCATAACCTCCTCTAATCTATGGAAGTGCATAAGGACATCCGAGTACATATGCACACACTCGTAGAAGAATTAAGTGGCGTGAAAAACATTTGCACTCGTAAATATTTTACAAGGCAACACCATAAATAAAAAGCTTATTTGCCAATACTACTCCATCGTATATCCTGATTATGGACTTTTAAACACAGCCCAATGGTTTCTGTTTCCCATATCATTCACAAAGGTATCGCCCACCCCCACACATACAATAATACCTGATGCCCCGGGTACACCGTTATCTCTCTCAATCTATTGATGTATGGGTAAAAAAAAAAAAAAAAACAAACAAATAAAAGGTGAGAGGAAAAAACACTTCAAAGTGTTGAATGGGCTTTGCCCACAAAAAGGCTGAACCATTTTTTTTTTTATTTTTTGTTCTCTGGACTCCTATTTTCTATTTGTTTCCGGACGAGATATTTTCTTTTGAAAGTGAAGTATGCAAATTTGATATCGCTTGATTGCACACATGTGTAAAAGTAAAATAGCTGAAAACTATTCAAGTCCCCGACTCATATAACTATCCACAAATAAGTAACGATGGGCTTAAGTCAAGCAATGCCGATCTTTGGATACCTTACACCACTTTGGGTGTGCAGGCTATTAAAATTTGCTTAAATAACTATCCACAAACTAGTAAGGAAGGGCTAAAGTCGGGCAAAGCCGATCTTTTGATACGAAATTAAAACTTGGTTCAATTCGATATGTAGAATTTTGACTAAAATCCGTACGTATTATAGGAGTCACAGAGAAAATCGTGGTGCAACATTTTTATGAAGATTATGTTTTGAAAGGACCGTGAGTAATATATATATGAGAGGTATATCTTAATCCGAACTGGTTTCTATTTAATTCACCAGTGATCTGAGTCATAAGAGAAACCTTCGTGCCTATTTTCGGTGAGGACTGGTTAACATATCGGACGAACATATATATGAGAGCTATATCCAAACCTGACCGATTCCGACGAATATCAGTTCATATTATGGTAATCGTAGATGAAAGCGCTGCCCAAAGTTTTGAGAAGATCAATGGCAAAGGCTCTAGAATATAATATCGGGAGAGACATATCAATGGGAGTAATATCAAAATCTGGACCGATTTCTAAGAAACTCACCATTGATCTCAAGAGACACAAGAAAAACTTTCTTGTAAATTATATTATGATCGCTTAACAAATGCTCAATTTATTGCGGTACTAGCTGACCCGGGCCCGCTCCGCTGACCCTTCTTTAACTTTATATGGAACAAAATTTTCCTTTTTTTCTGTCCGATATTCTCATGATGTCTGATTTAGGGATGTTTTCGGGGTTGAGATGGTCCCCCAGACACTTGGCCCTAAAAAAATATCAGCATCGTGTTCTTCTCTCAAATACCATTTATTTAAACCCCATATTGTCATTGGTGTAAGGGGAGTTTACACGATCAGGCGTCCCTCAAACACATGACCCCAAAATTGGTTATCAAATTCGTTTTCTAATCTTAAATACCTTTCATTTGAGCCACATATTGGCATAGGGGGTGTTTTGGGGAATACCTTTATTTGAGCCCCATATTGCAATGGTCAGTAAAAAATTGTTGTTTGTGGGGTACACCCCTTTTCCCAAAGAAACTTGGTCCCGAATTGTCATGGTCGTTAAATATGACCGATTTAGGGGTGTTTTAAGGAGTGGGTGGACCCCCAAACACTAAGCCATGAAAATATAAGCAACGTGCTCTATCCATATATCATTTATTTGAACCCCATATCGCCATTGGCCTCGAAATTGGATATCAAATTCGTTTTCTAATCTCAAATACCATTCATTTAAACCCCTTATTGCAAAACCCTGCAAATATGTCCGGTTTGGGGTATGGACCCTAAAAACTATGAATATCGAGCTCCACTATCTTGGTGTCCACTGTCCTATTTGGGGGTTGTTATGGTGGTGGGACGTAACGTAGACAGTTGGTCCCGAATGTTGATATCAGATTCATGGTCTACTCCCAAATACCTTTCATTTGAGCTCCATTTTTTCATAGTCGGCAAACATGACCGTTTTGGGGAGTGTTTTGATGACTTGGCTTGGAAAATATATATCAGATTCGCGTTCTACTCTAAAATACGTTTTATTTGATCCCCATATTGCAATGGTCAGCAAATACTTCCTATTTGGGTGGTGTTGTGGGGATGGAGTGGCCCCATAGATACTTTTCCCGAATATTGATATCAGATTCGTGCTTTACTCCCAAAGACCTTTCATTTGAGCCCCTTATTGCAATGGTCGTAAATTTGTCCTCTTTGGGGAATGTCCTCAGGTATGAGCGGCCCCCAAACACTTAGTCCCATATTTAGATATCAGATTCGAATTCTACACTCAAATACCTTTTATTTAGGCCCCATATTCCCATGGTCAGTAAATAAGTCCTTTTTGGGGGTTGTTTTGGGGAAGGGGTGAACCCCCAGAAACTTGGTCCCAAATTTGGATATCACATTCGTATTCTACTCGCAAATACCTTTCATTTGAGTTCCATATTATCATGGTCGGTAAAAATGTCCGATTTAGGGGTGTTTCGGGGGTTGGGGTGATCCCCCTAACACTTGGTCCGACATTTGGATATCAGATACGTTTTCTTATTTTAAATACCTTTCATTTGAGTCCCATATTGTCGTGATTGGTCTAAATTTATGTTTGGTAGGTTTTGGGGTGGGACGCTCCCCCTAAGTACCCCATCCGAAATTTGGATACCAAATTTTTATTTTTAGGGTACTATAAGAGAGCAGACAAAATTTCACTTAAATCGCACCACCCATCTCCGAGATCTGGCGTTTCTGAAAATTAGGGTAAGGGGGGAGGGTCCTCCCCCCTTCGGATATCAAAAAATTTAGTACCCTATTTTCACCATATTTTTATACCCTCCACCATAGGATGAGGGGTATACTAATTTCGTCATCCAAATCGGATGATAATTGCGCACTTTAGAGTCTCAAGACCCCAGATCGGTTTTTATGGCAGCTATATCAGGTTATGGACCAATTTGAACTATTTTTAACACAGTTGTTGGAAGTCATAACAAAACACGCCAATCAAAATTTCAGCCAAATCGGATAAGAATTGCGCCTTCTAGTGGCTCCAGAAGCCAAGATTCAAGATCGGTTTATAAGGCAGCTATATCATAACATGGACCGATATGGCCCATTTACAATCCCAACCGACCTACACTAATAAGAAGTATTTGTGCAAAATTTCAAGCGGCTAGCTTTACTCCTTCGAAAGTTAGCGTGCTTTCGACAGACACACGGAAGGACGAAGAGACGGACGGACATGGCTAGATCGACTTAAAGTGTCATGACGATCAAGAATATATACACTTTATGGGGTCTTAGACGAATATTTCGAGTAGTTACAAACAGAATGACGAAATTAGTATACCCCCATCCTATGGTGGAGGGTATAAAAAACACAACTCACGCACAATTCTATGCATAAATCATCAATTGAAGTATCCTTTGTTTGCCATCTCTTACTCAAATACACCCTCAACTACCTATCCATATACATATATGGGTAAAATGATATTCATCGGCTTGGAAATATTTGAAATTACCCACCTATAGGGCAATTTACATATCTATTTGGAGTAAGGCAAAACAAAAAAACAAGTAAGTGTGTAATTCACAGTTCTTCTCCCCTTAAACACTTTTCTAAAATGACCAATTGACAATGCATTTTAAGTTTTGTATAATCGCACATTGAGTAAACATTTCACTATAACCTGGCAGAAAAAAACTAAATTTTGTTTATACGAAAGAAATTGTTATATAACTTTGGTGTCGCATAACCTAGCGCAGCACCCACACTCACAAATCCCCCGAAATTGACATAGAACAGGATTTGGACCATATGGGTGTCAAATGAAAGGTGCTTAAGAGTAGAGTAAGTATGTGATAAAAGTTTTGCTTCAGTTGTACAGAGAGCCGCCCTTATCCCAAAAAAAAACCGCGGCAGAATGTATTCACCAATTGGGGCACTATAGGTATCAAATGAGCGCTACAAAAGTTGTTTCTAAATAAAAATAAAAATCAATAAAATTTCTATGAAAGTGCGTTCGATGCCATTATGTATGGAACTCGACTTCGTTTACATGGCCACCAAGAGCACACTTGCAGAAGCCTAGAAGCAGAACTCAATTGTCTAGGGTTCCGTCAATCCAAGACTGTGCCGATGGCAGCAGTGCCTCGCACTCAACCTTAAGTGTTGTCTCAGGTATCCGAGCGGAAAGCCCTTTCCTTCCTTCCGCGATGGTTTGAGCTGCTCCCGCGAAAGTATGGGCTGCTCCCATCCTCAATCCATTCTCCCATCGCCTTTAGTCTCATAGCCGCAGTGGCTGCCTCAATCTGTATGTCAATGGCTCGGATATCTAGAATAGTCTCCAGTGCTATAGTGGGCGTGGTCCTCAACGCTCTGCCTATGGTTCTTATGTTGCTCTTTTTCTTAATAACAGTCCATCAAACTACTGAGGCGTAAGTAAGTATTGGTCTAATCACGCTCCTGTAGAGCCAGTGGACTATCCTCGGATTGTGAGCCTTCTCAGTGCGGTCCTTAATATGACTCTTCCAATTCAGTTTCCTCTGCAAGATCACACCTAAGTATTTGATTTTGCCATAGTGCCTAGGTTTATTTAAGAAGAGTGTCTACGGAGGCTACCGTAGCGCAGAGGTTAGCATGTCCACCTATGACGGGGTTCGAATCCTGCCGAGACCATCAGAAAAAATTTTCAGCGGTGGTTTTCCCCTCCTATTGCTGACAACACATGTGAGGTACTATGCCATGTAAAACTTCTCCTAAAGAGAAGTGCGACACATCGTTTGGACTCGGCTATAAAAAGGAGGCCCCTTATCATTGACCTTTAACTTGAATCGGACTACACTCATTGATATGTGAGACTAGGGCAAGAGCCTAGTACGTTAAAGCTTTTGGTCGTTTGTAAAAAGGGCAAAGCGTAGCTCTTCATCCACCCCTATCATTGGCCAGATGATGGCCAGACTGACCAGATAAAATCACCATTTTGTGAGGTTCAAATTTTTTTGTCCGGTATCCCTTTATAGGCAAACAAAGGATATTGGATAAAAATTGCTATGCTATTTGAGCTATATCAGGTTATAAATCGATTAAGAACATACTTGGTTTGGAGACCATAGAGGAAGGCATTGTGCAAAATTTCGGCCAAACCAGATAGGAATTGCGCCCTATAAGAGCTCAAGAGGAAAAATCGATAGATCGGTTTATGTGGGAGCTATATCAGGTTATGGACCGATTGAGACCATATTTAGTATGTATATTGAGTATATTGAGAGAAGTATTTTTGCAAAATTTCAACCAAATCAGAGCTGCGTCCTTTAGGAGCTCAAGAAGCGCTATCGGGAGATCGGTTAATTTAGCAGCTGTATCAGATTTTAGACCAATTCAAGCCATACTTGACAGGTATGTTGGAGTTCATAGTCAAAAACTTCAGCCAAATGGGATTGTTATCGCCCTCTGAAAGCTCAAGAAGTATAATCGGGAGATCGGTTTATATAGGAGCTATATCAAAACAAGGACCGACATGACCGATTTACAATCCCATCTGACCTACTATAATAGGAAGTAGTTGTGAAAATTACAAGCCCTTAGTTTCACTCCTTTGAAAATTGACATGTTTTCGACAGACAGGTGAACGGGCATGGCTAGATCGACTTAAAATATCATGATGATCAATATACTTAATGGGGTCCATTACTTCGATATGTTACAAACGAAATGACGAAGATAGTATACCCCCATCCTATGGTAGAGGGTATAAAAATGGAGTACAACTCATATGTAGGGATGGATACAGTTAGGTAACCAACTCTATTGGCTCTCTTGAAAATCGTTGTAATGTGGGTTGCCTGGCTCTATTCTTTCGTTACTTCCGTGAAGTGTATTCATGTGATACTCGTCTTCTTATCCCTGACGTAAGCATGAATGTTAGAAATACTAGACTTTTCAGAAACTCGCACCCGTTTCTAGTTGATTGGCCAGCAGAGCGGACTATGTATCACAGAGAGAATTCCTTATACGCCCGCACCATTCGTATATGGAATTGATTTCCGTCTTATGTTTTTCTCACCTACTACCACTTTTCTTACTACCCTATTCTCATCCTATGGCTTCACTGAACTTTTTTGTTTGGCGAAAGGAACAACAACCTCAACTAGTTAAGTTTGTTTAGATTTGGAGACGAAAATCTGTCTTTGGGGGCATTTATGAGATCAAAACTCAGTTATACCAAAAAGTCAATTCCATATACACTATGAGGTTTGCTGAACAATACGACATGCATATCTTGATGGCACCTCTGGCCCTGAAGGCTACAAAAAGATTTCCCACTACTATGATCCTGTTTTGAAAAATATTTTTCTTTTTCTTAGTTTCGATTAACTTTTATTTTTCACTCACACATGTCTCTCTTTTGGCTTTTAGTTACGCCACAATGATAACAAAACTTTTCCAGCTAATTTCATCCAAACATACGGAGTGGATTTCATCTATCCATTCATTCGCCCATTCACCCATCTGTTCATTCATCCAAATTGGCAGTTTATAAATTCATACATGCCTTATGGATATGCGGGAGCCTGGATGGTTGTTTATATCAGGACATTGGGACAAAACATGCGCATATATTATGGATAAACACTTTTAACTTTTCCTTTGTATTCTTTTCTTTTTTGTATTTGGTTGCCATAAATTATGCATTCGAAAATGTTTTGATTGTGACAATAAGCAACACAAAAGGTTAAAGTTCGTAATAGCTCTACATTTAACGAAAAAAAGATTAATTCAAGCCAACCCCATCCTTTTCTTTTTCACAGAAGAGAAGGATAAAGTCTTGCAAAGACCATGAAATAAACACACTGGTCTACCTGCAGTGTTATGTGTATGAGCAATATGTTGACATTATATAACTGGTTATTCGTTGACTCACTAAAACGTCTGCTAATAGTTGTCACAGCCAAAGGAAACATAAAAATTTATAATGTTTTAGCTCGGCGATTAATAGCAAAAATAAAATAAGTGGTACACCTTTTGTAGCGATGGAATCGAACTGAAACTATTTGTACAATTCTGGACCATAGGCAGGTTAACATCTACCAAACTATGCAATATTCTAGCTGACTCAGTGCACCTTAATATGTTTACAGATTGCAGTAATCCGATCACATTCAAATTTGTCACAAACCTATTTTTGACCTAATGATGAAATCAATTGAAACTTTAAACAAGTATATGTAAGCCACCTTTCGTCAAAATCCGATAAAAAATTCATACCTTATGCCCCATAGCAGCTATATCGAAATATGTTCCGATATGGACCAAATACTAATAAGTACAAGTCATTGTTTAATTGTGTATAACAAAATATTGGTCTTCAATCTAAAAATAACCCGATCTGAACCATATACGACGCGGATGTCGAAAAGCCTAACATAAGTCACTGTGTCAAATTTCAGCGAAGTCGGTTTATAAATGCGCCTTTTATGGGGCCATGACTTTAAATCAAGATATCGGTCAATATGGCAACTATATCCATATCTGAACCAATTTGGACCAAGTTGCAGAAAACTGACGAAGAGCCTAACACAACTCACTGTGCCAAATTTCGGCGAAATAGGATAATAAATGCGCCTTTCATGGCACTAAAACCTTAAATCGAGAGATCGGTCTATATGGCAGCTCTATTCAAATCTGGACCGATCTGGGTCAAATAGAAGAAAGATGTCGAAGGGCCTAACATAACTCACTGTCCCAAATTTCGTTACATTGGGCAATAAATGCGCCTTTTATGGGCTAAGACCTTAAATCGAGAGATCGGTCTATATGGCTGCTATATCCAAATCTGGACCGATCTGGGCCGCATAGAAGTAGGAAGTCGGAGAGCCTAACACAACTCACTGTCTCAAATTTTGACAAAATCGGACAATAAATGCGCATTTTATGGGTCCAAGACCTTAAATCGGCGGATCGGTCTGTATGGCAGCTATATCCAAATCTAGACCGATCTGAGCCAAAATGAGGAAGGATGTCGAAAGGCCTAACACAACTCACTGTCCCAAATTTTGGCGAAATCGGACAATAAATACGCCTATTATGAGCCTAAGACCTTAAATCGAGAGATCAGTCTATATGGCAGCTATATCCAAATCTAGATCGATCTGATCCAATATGAGGAATGATGCCGAAGCGCCTAACACGACTCACTGTCCCATATTTTGACAAAATCGGACAATAAGTACGCCTTTTATGGGCCTAAGGCCTTAAATCGAGAGATCGTTCTATATGGCAGCTATATCCAAATCTAGACCGATCTGGGCCAAATTAAAGAAGAATGTCGAAGGGGCCTAATACAACTCACTGTCCCAAATTTTGACAAAATCGGACAATAAATGCGCCTTTTATGGGCCCAACACCTTAAATCGAGAAATCGGTCTATATTGCAGCTATATCCACATCTGGACCGATCTGGGCCAAATTGAAGAAGAATGTCGAAGGGCCTAACACAATTCACTGTCCTAAATTTTGACAAAATCGGACAATAAATTCGCCTTTTATGGGCCCAAGGCCTTAAATCGGCGCATCGGGTTATATGACTCACTGTCCCAAATTTTGACAAAATCGGACAATAAATGCGCCTTTTATGGGCCCAAGACCTTAAATCGAGAAATCGGTCTATATTGCAGCTGTATCCACATCTGGACCGATCTGGGCCAAATTGAAGAAGAATGTCGAAGGGCCTAACACAATTCACTGTCCTAAATTTTGACAAAATCGGACAATAAATTCGCCTTTTATGGGCCCAAGACCTTAAATCGGCGCATCGGGTTATATGGCAGCTATATCCAAATCTGTACCGATCTAGGCCGAATTGAAGTAGGATGTCGAAGAGCCTAGCACAACTCCCTGTTTCAAATTTTGGCTAGATCGGAGGAGGATATCAAAGACAACTCACTGACCTAAATTTCAGCAAAATCGGATAATAAATGTGGCTTTTATGGACCTAAGACCTTAATTCGGAAGATCGGTCTATATGGGGCTATATCAAGACATAGTCCGATATAGCCCATCTTCGAACTTAAGCTGCTGGACAAAAAAAGAATCTATGCAAAGTTTGAGCTCAATGTCTCTATTTTTAAGACTGTAGCGTGATTTCAGCAGGCAGACGGAGACACGACCAGACGGACAGACAGACGGACATCGTTAGGTCGTCTTAGATTTTTAGGATGATCAAAAATTTATATATTGGGTTGCCCAAAAAGTAATTTGTCAACGCCGACTATATGAAAAATCCGCAATTACTTTTTGGGTAACCCAATACGTTATAGGGTCGGAAATTAACATTTCGATGTGTAGCAATCGGAATGACAAAATGAATATACCCCCATTCTTCGGTGGTGGGTATTAAAACGAGGTTTCAGACATGGAGATAACCCATCGTGTGATCTCTTTAATAGGCTGCTGGAGAAGATTTTACGAGAAGCAGCTGTGAATAGTCATATCACACTAAATGTCTAAGGTAATTTCTAGTCTTGCAAGCTCCTCTGTTTTACAACTCCCTGGGAAAACTCTTTGGCTCGGCAACCAGATTCGGTGAATATCAAAGTGTTCAGCCATCTCGTTGAGCAATCTGCGTTCGTCATCGGAGGTTTGAGTGAAGAAATTCGTTCCCAGGGATTATGCATCGTTAAAACCTTTCCACTTAACTTTTTTAATTATAAAGGACTCCGCTCATATTAAGGTGATCCGGTAGCCTTTTCGTTATGCCCAATCTTAGTTTTTCCTTACTTTCCTTAAATTAAATTCGCAAATTTATCTAAGAACATAACTGTTTCGTTAGTTTAAATTTAAAAATTTCTTCACACATGAAACATATGAACACATTGACATACACTGACTGACAGTCTCACTGTATGGCCGGAAAATAGTTCATTTTAGTTTTTATTATTCATGACAACAAAGGAACTTTCGGAAAGTTTCAAACAAAAAATGCACATATTTTGTGGCTGGTCCACATTTTTCGAATGTCGCATGTGAACTCTTCAGTGGTTAGGCAGCTGAATAATGATGACCCCCTCTTGAGTGACCAAAATACAGACATATTGTCACTTTGATACCAACCGAAAAAGTTTGGTGTTTGCAAAAGCTATGCAAACTTTGTCAATGCCATTTAGAAAGTGGGGACTAGCGCAATAGAGCCTATTTTAGTTTGATTTTTTTTTTTTTTTTTTTTTTTTTGAGAAAAAAAATTTAAAAAATTACAACGAAACCTTAAGCTTTATAACAATCTGACCTTAGACATATACTCAAATGTAGACTAAAACAAAAATGTTTGAAATTTGAATGAATGTAGCAGTTACAAGATTGGGTCTGCAATAACAAGGCAGTCTGGTAAGGTTACAACCAAAATATAAAACCCAGTTTATACAATCAAGATGTTATCTAAGGCTTAGACAGTTTTGGAAGGCTTTTATGTCTGTCTATTTCTAGCATGAAGGGTACATTTCCATGTATGTAAGTCAGTTTCAGAAGGAAGCAATGTATAGACCAATTTTTAGTAGTTCAGGGCGTTTTGGGAGTTGATACCATCCATTTCGATTTATTTATCTATTCCATTTACTGCCAGACCCATTTGCACTGATTCTCTTTCGATTCATTCAAAGGCTGCAGTTACTATTTCAGGTGACCGACCTATGATGACGATTTCGTCGGCATAGGCGAGCAGCATGTGTTCTCTTGTGATTAGTGCGCCATATATTTTCACATCTGCATCTCGTATAATCTTCTCCAACAGGATATTAAAGGCACGATAGGCTGTCTCCTTGTCTGAAACCTCGTTTGGTATTAAATGGTTCGGAGAAATTCTTTCCTATTCTTCTGTATTAGCAAGTGTCATCCTGCAGAGTCTTATTAATTTTCCAGAGATACCGAACTCAGATATGGCCTGAAATACCTTTGAACGTTAAGAAGTATCGAAGGCGGCTTTTGTAGTCAACAAAGAGATGGTAGGTGTTGATTTGTCCATGTCGGGTCTTTTCCAGCACTTGGCGCAGTGGGAATATCTGGTGTAGGGTGGATTTACCAGGCCTAAAGCCGCATTGATAGGACCCAATTATCTCACTGACATAAAGTTTTAATCTTTTGCGCAGTACGCTCAGGAGTATCTTGTATGCGATGGAGAGGATTACCTTCAAATTTTCACAGATTGAGTAAGTTGGTCTGGAAGGAAACATAGGCTACATAATTTTTTGATATCAGGAGGAGGGCGGACCCTCCCCCTTACCCCGAAAGTTATACCCAAAATTAAAAGTGGACCGACCAGAACAATGTATTCAATGTATTCAAGAGTGGAGTACGAATTTCATAAAAAAAAGTTGGGTCCAAGTACCTGGGGGGCCGCTCCAGCCCCAAAACTCCTTAAAATAGGTTTATTACACGATCATGACAATATGGGACTCAAATGAAAGGTTTGGGAGTAGATTACGAATATGGTCACGAAGTAGGAATATGAGTTACAATTTGTCGATAACGGAAGGGGGCGGACCCTCCCCCATTACCCTAAAAACACCACCCATAATCAAAAGTGGAACGATGAGGACAATATGGGTATCAAATGTATGCGGGAGTAGATAACGAATCTGGCATACAAGTTTATGTCGAAGAATAAAGGAGGTCTACCCACCCCCACAAAAACGATCAAAATTGGCACATTAGCTAATCACTGATATTTGGGACTCGGTTTGTTTGTTCCGTATAGACTGAAAAACGGCAGAACCAATTTTCTCGAAATTTTCACATATTGTGTAGATGGCTCTGGAAGGAAACAAAGTATATATAATTTTTCGATATCGGAAGGGGGACGGACCCTCCTCCTTATGCCAAAAACACAACCCAAAATCAAAAGTGGACCGATAGGGACAATAAAGATATCAAATGAAAGGTATTGGAGAGTAAAATACGAATATGGCATTAAAATTTGAGTCTTAGTACCCATCGGGTCGCCCTAACCCCAAAACTCCCCCAAACAGACATATTGGATGTTCATTTCAATATGGGGCTCAAATGAAAGGTATTCGGGAGTAGATTTCGAATCTGGCATACAAAATCAAATCGAAGTTTAGGGGGTCACGCCACCCCTAAAAAACGCCATTAGATCCAATATGACTATATGGTACTTGGCTGAACCGATTTTCTTAAAATTTTCATTGATTGTGTACGTTGGTCTGTATGAAAACATAGGCTATATAATTTTTACCCCAAAAACGCCTCCCATATCCGAAAGTGGTCTGATGGGCACAACAAGGATATCAAATGAAAGGTATTGGAGACCAGAAAATGAATATGGTATTAAAATTTGGGTTCAAGTAAGCAGCGGGCCTCCCCAACCCCAAAACTCCTCTATATTCGAAGTTCATGTCAATATGGGACTCAAATGAAAAGTTTTAGGAAGTAGATTACAAATATGGCATAAAACATTAGGTCCTAGTGATGGGAGGTCGCCCACCTCCAAATACCCCCAAATGGGCATATTGGCCGACCATGGCTATATGGGACTCTAATGAAAAGTACTTGGGAATAGATTGTGAATATGACATTAAAATTTGCGTTCAAGTCTAGGTGGCGCTTTTCCTCCTAAAGATACGTCAAATGTGTTATTTGACCCATTATGACAATATGGGACTCAAATGAAGGGTTTTTTGGGAGTAGAACACGAATTTTATATCCAATTTTGGAGCCAAGTGTTTTGAGTAAGGCCCCAAAGCACCCCCTAAACTGAACTTCATTTTCGTTGGGAATAAAGAACGAATTTGGTATTTATTTTCAGTACAAAGTGCCGGTGACCGCCCCAGCTACAAAACACCCTCCAAACGGTTCATTTTTACCGGCCATGGCAATATGGGACTCAAATTACAGGGATAGATCACAAATATGGCATAAAACATTAGGTCCAAGAAATGGGAGGTCGCCCACCTCCAAATACCCCCAAATTGGCATATTAGCCGACCATGGCTATATGGGACTCTAATGAATGGTATTTGGGAATAGATAATGAATATGACATTAAAATTTGCGTTCAAGTCTAGGTGGCGCTTTTCCTCCTAAAGATACGTCAAATGGGTTATTTGACCCATTATAACAATATGGGACTCAAATGAAAGGTATTTGAGAGTAGAACACGAATTCCATATCCAATTTTGGGGCCAAGTGTTTTGGGGTACGCCCTAAAGCACCTCCTAAACTGAACTTCATTTCCGTTGGGGATAAAGAACGAATTTGATGTATTCTTGATTCAGTTCAAAGTGCCGGGGGCCGCCCCAGCCCCAGAACACCCTCCAAACGGTTCATGTTTACCGGCCATGGCAATATGGGACTCAAACTAATGGAATTTGGAAGTGCAGCACGAATTTGATATCCATATTTAGGTCGAAATATCTGAGGTGCCATCCCTCCCCTAAAGAACACTTCCCATTATCCTAATTTTAAAAACACCAGGAATCGATCAGTGTCAAACTTCTTCCACATTAGGGACCTTTTTTCATAGCCGAGTCCGAACGGGGTCCCGCAGTGCGACACCTTGTTGGGGAACATTTTTTAAATGACAAACATTAAGAGGGGATAACCACCGCTTTGTCCGATGTTCTCGCGAGGATTCGAACGCGTTCAGCGTCATGGGCTATAATGGCACGAATTCGATATCCGCAATCAGGACGAAGTGTCCCCATCCTCAAAAGATATTAGAGAGTTACAAAAGGCGCAGCGGAGCGGGCCCGGTTCGGCTAGTTCAAAATAAAGTGACCTTGGGATTAGTTTCTTAATTGACCTTGGAACAAGGCAACGGTGTACTGTATGTAAGACGCAAAATAGCCTTGGGAGCGTCTTTTTTGAACAAATGAATTTTTCAAAAAATAATAATTTATCTATGAAGTAAAGTCAACTATGAATTAAAATAAGAATGAATCAGCGATCAAAACTTGAAACGGATGGTCGTATCTGTTAGTTAATAGGAAATAAAATTAAAAGATAACATCTTTATTTCAAACTTTTGGTTCTTTGGCTTGTTTTCATTGCTAACATCCTACGAATAAGGAAAATCTGTCATTTCGGGACAACTTTTCAGTGTAAGATATCAAATGTGTAGTATCGGTTTTAAATAAATACTAGTTGGCCCGGTGCGTTTCGCTACACCCTACAATGGCTTTTGGAAATCTACTATTCTTAAAAATAAGCTGGTGTCCAGATGATAGAGATATTGTCGGATCTGGGTCCTTCTCAAATCCACAGCAATTGATTCGTTTTTCTTATTTATTATCTAACATTTTAAAGACCCACAAGTCTTTCACATGTCAGCATTACCCCAAATTAGAGTTCAAAAGTTATACTTGATCTACTATTAAAGACCTTTATCGAATATTTTGTCCACATGTCCTTTTGAAGGGTTTTTTGAAGTCAAAGGTTCCATGGATTTGTCCCAAATTTCGATATCAGATTCAGATTTGTAACGGTTCTCCTTTGGGGGCGGGGCAACCTCATAAAGTCATAATATAACACCGCATGCCAAAATCAGCTAAATCGGACGCAAATTGCGGCTTGTACGGGCGCAAGAAGTCAAATCGGGAGATTGGCTTATATGGGAGCTACATTAAGCTATAGATCGATTCGGACCGTTCTTTACACAGTTGTTGTCATAACAGAACACCGCATGCAAAATTTCAGCCAAATCGGACAAAAATTGGGCTCATGAAGTCAAATCGGGAGATCGGTTTATATGGGAGCTATATCAGGTGATAGACCCATTCGAACCCTACTTAGCACATCTGTTGGAAGTCATAACAGAATACTACATGCAAAATTTCAGCCATATTGGACAAAAATTGCGGCCTTCAAGGGCTCAAGAAGTCAAATCGGGAGATCGGTTTATATGGGAGCTATATCAGGTGATAGACCTATTCGAACCCTACTCAGCACATCTGTTGGAAGTCATAACAGAATACTATATGCAAAATTTCAGCCATATTGGACAAAAATTGCGGCCTTCAAGGACTCAAGAAGTCAAATCGGGAGATCGGTTTATATGGGAGCTTAATCAGGTTATATACCGATTTGGACCGTACTTAGCATAGTTGTTAGAAGTTATAACAAAACACCGCATGGTGTTATATATCCATGTTATAACATGGAAGTTATGACAGAACATGGAATTTGAGCCAAATCGGACAAAAATTGCGGCCTCCAAGGGCTCAAGAAGTCAAATCGGGGATCGGTTTATATGGGAACTATATCTAAATCTGAACCTATATGGCCCATTTGCAATCCCCAACGACCTTCATCAATATTGAGTATCTGCGGCTTTATGCGTTCGACCGTTATCGTGATTTCGACAGACGGACGGACGAGCATAGCTAGATCGAATCAGAATGTCGAGACTATCCAGAATATATATATGCTTTAAGGGGTCCCATATCATTATATCGAGGTATTACAAACGGAACAACTAGATAAGTATACCGTGGTGGGTATAAAAATTTCATTTGAGATCCAATTTGTATCGTTGAACACTGGCATGTCCATTTAGGGGGTTTGTTGAGGGTAGGACGTCTGTCCAGATACTTGGGACCAAGTTTTACATGAAATTCGTATTCTACTCTTAAACACATTTCATTTGACACCCATGTTGTACTGATCCCATTCTGTGTGTACAAATATTATAATTGTATTTATTAATAGTAGTTTATAGGATCATATCATCACAGTATCCCCCCACTCCTCAATGAACAATTTTTTTGTTTTTCAATGTTCGACCAACTTTTTTTCCTCATTTAATTTGCCAAGGCTTTGAATAATTCCCATTACGTAGAGCAGAAATTTGCATTTAACTTATTTCAATCCCCCAGTGGTTACTCAAAATCACTGAGCAGTGGGGAAAAACAACTAAACTGAAATTAAAAAGCATAAATATCAGCTAATCTGAATAAGTGAGGTGGGGTGGGGGGCCAAACGAAGGCATGATGTTTGGCAATATGGAGGCGTAGGACAACAGGGTAAAGCTCATTGAATATCTGATCGCCTTTGGCATGATTACCTGAAAATCCATCATTTTAATTTATTCATGCATAAAATCATACAAAATCAATGCACTCTTTTTCGTGTTGTTGTTGTTCGCAATACCTATACCTGTTTGTTGTTTTTGTGTTTTCCACATGGGGTTCCAATTAAAACGAAACATAAAATGTTTACAAGACCAAAAAAAAGAAATTAAAAGAAAAAAAATTAAATAAAAGCAGGGGGGAGGCAAACATCATTGGAAATCGATGTGCTTCCATGGGCGAGATGGGGATGCGGATACGGATGCCGCTACCACTACCACTAACAATATCCTGCTTCATGTTAATGCATTGCTTAGGGGTTTCGGTGTCATGAACAAAAGCACATATTGCAAAGTTCCCACAATTAACATTTCGCCCCTCCGCACTTACACAAAATAAAAAAAAAAAATACTTAACCAAAGCGAATGATTGGAAAAGTGGTCTTGCGTCGAAAAACATGGTTTTGAAATGTTATAAAAATAAACGTAATGTTTTTCCATCGAAAGATTAGATTATGATGCACTGTAACAAGCATACCAACAATGTCTAACAGACCTCATTGAGGCGCATGGACTCAATGGCCCAAAGTTTCTTTTGAACATTCGGTTAGCAACACATCAAAAACCATCTGCAAGTGATGTCTTTGATCAATGAACTGCACCACCTGAGTGATGGGTTGTATAATTATTAAGTCATAATCCTCTGGGGCAGTTTTTTTTTTAAACACACGCACACATCTTTTTGGCTTGCAATTGGATAAAAATTTAGAATAATTTTTTTTTTATTGTAAAGAAGGCTGGCCTATTCTATTTTAAATCAAAAACTGAGTCCTTACTTATTTAAGTTTTAAGCCTCAATCAGTATTCTATTCAATTTCTTCAAAATAAATCAAATATAAATTACTATGATAATTGCGCCCTCTTGAGGCAGCTATATCAGGTTATGGACTGAATTGTACCA
This sequence comes from Stomoxys calcitrans, assembly GCF_963082655.1. NCBI lineage: Eukaryota > Metazoa > Arthropoda > Insecta > Diptera > Muscidae > Stomoxys > Stomoxys calcitrans. The sequence continues at coordinate 116,904,599 of NC_081553.1, forward strand.
TTCCTAGCACATTTATTTAAAGTCATATTGAAACACGTCCTGCAAAATGTCAGCCAAGTCGGATAAGATAAGCGCCCTCTAGTGACTGATTTGAACCACACATAGCACAGTTGTTAAAAGTCATATTGAAACACGTCATGCAAAATTTCAGCCAAATCGAAGAATAATTGCGCCCTCTATAGGCTTAAGAAGTCAAGACCCCAGATGGGTTTATATGACAGCTATATCGGGTTAAAGACCGATCTAAACCATACTTACTACAGTTGTTGGAAATCATAACACCTTATACAAAATTTCAGACAAATCGGATGAAAATTGCGCCATCTAGAGGCTCAAGAAGTCAAGATCTTAGATCGTTCTATATGGCAGCTATATCATAACATGAACCGATATGGCCCATTTACAATCACAACCAACCTACACGTTCGGACGGACATGGCTAGATCGACTTAAAATGTCATGACCATCACGAATAGGTCTTAGACGCCCGCCTATGGTGAAGAATAACTAAAGTAGGACACCCAGCGAATTACATCCTGACTAAAGAGGAATTTATACCAGTCTGCTACGCAGACTATGTTATAAAATTTTTAAAAAATAGTGTTCCGATTCATCTATGCAGGAATGCCGAAAGGATTTTAGAGATAGCATAAAACTGAACTAGAACTAGTTTCCACCCACCTCTCTGGGTAGAAGACTGAAATCTGCCAGTTCACGTGCAACATTCAGGACCTTATTGAGAAGGATCACAGATGTTCAGCACTATGTGTAAGGGCCGTAAATCCAAAATGGACCATGAATCCCATAATAGTTCACTGGCTTTGCAGGTACGTGACTAGACCAATAATTACTTACTACTAAGTAGTTTGGTGGTCGACGATGCAACATTAGGACGCCTAATAGGGCACTAATGACTATTCTATATATCCGGCCCATAGACATACAGATTAGGTATAAGGAAGCCACTGCGGCTATGAGACTTAAGGTGATGGGGGAATAGCAACAGGATAGAAACAGGTACCATAGGGATAATCAATGAAAGATTGAAAGAGTATTCAGGCCGGTTAACTGCGATCACACTTGAGATCGTATGCGAGACATTGCTGCCAATGGGAAGGTCTTGGATTTACGAAACTTTCGTATTGTCATCTGAAAGTTCATGCTACACGGATGGATCGAAGCTAATGTACAGAGTGGGTCTGGGCAATCTCATGGCATTTGGCGAGTTCTTTTCCCGGTATCTCTATAGGACAACAAAGGATAAAAGAAAATAATTGCTATGCAATTAAAGCTACATCAAGTTATGGTTCGATTCGGACCATAATCGAATTGAATGTTGGAGACCATAGTAGAAGTCATTCTATAACATTTCTGCCAATTCGAATAAGACTTGCGTCTTTTGCAAATTGCAAATTTTGCTCATGAACATTCCACCAAGGAACAGGGGCAAACTTCTCACATATCAATGAGTGCAGTCCGATACAAGTTTTTGAGCTCAATGATATGGGGCCTCCTTTTTATAGCCTAGTCCAAACGGCGTGCCGCTGTGTGACACCACTTTGGAGAGAAATTTTACATGGCATAGTACCTCACAAATGTTGCCAGCATTAGGAGGGGAAAACCACGGCTGAAAATTCTTTCTGATGGCTTCGCCAGGATTCGAACCCAGACGTTCAGCATCGTAGGCGGACATGCTAATCTCTGCGCTACAGTGGCCTCTAGAGGTTAGCGTCTTTTAGGGACTCAAAAAGTAAAAAAGAGAGATCGGTTTATATCAGGCTACAGACCGATTCAAATCATATTTGACACGTATTTTGAAGGTCATGGAAGAAGCTGTTGTACAAAATTTTAGCCAAATTGGATAATAATTGCGCCCTCTAGAGGCTCAAGAAGCCAATTTTCTTTAAATTTTTACAGATGGTGCACAATGATCCCATGTTGAAAATAGGGTACTACATTTTTTTGTTATCTGAAGGGTGGGCGGACCCTCCCCCTTACTCTTATTTGCAGAAACGTCAGATCTCGGAGATGGGTGGTGCGATTAAAGTGAAATTTTGTCTGCCCTCTTATAGTAACCTCCAAACAAAATTTGGTATCCAAATTTCGAATAGGGCACCTAGGGGGGCGCCCCACCCCCAAATCAACCAAATATATATATACACCAATCATGACAATATGGGTCTCAAATGAAAGGTATTTAAGATTAGAAAACGTATCTGATATCTAATTGTCGCACAAAGTCCTTGGGGGACCACCCCAACTCCCAAAACACCCCTAAATCGGACACATTTACCGACCGTGGCAATATGGGACTCAAATGAAAGGCATTTGCGAATAAAATACAAATCTGATATCCAAATGTGGGACCAAGGTTCTGGGGGTCCAACCCTTCCCCAAAACACCCCCCAAACAATACTTTTTTACTGACCATGCAAAATGGGGCTTAAATAAAAGGTATTTGAGTGTAGAATACGAATCTGATATTCAGATGTGGGACCAAGTGTTTGAGAGCCCGCCCGTCCCCGAGAACATCCCCCAAAGAAGTCAAATTTACTACCAAAGCAATATGGGGCTCAAATGAAAGGTCTTTGAAAGTAAAGCACTAATCTGATACCATTGTTCGGGATAAGTGTCTATGGGGCCACCCCACCCCCATAACACCACCCAAATAGGAAGTATTTGCTGACCATTGCAATATGAGGCTGAAATGAGAGGTATTTTAGAGTAGAACAGGAATGTGATATATATTTTCAAAGCCATGTCACTGAGTGGCCGCCCCATCCCCCAAAACACCCCCCAAACCTGTCATGTTTGCCGACTATAGAAAAATGGGACTCATCCCCCAAACCTGTCATGTTTGCCGACTATGGAAAAATGGGGTTAAAATGAAGGGTATTCGGGAGTAGACCATGAATCTGATATCAACATTCGGGACCAACTACCTAGGGGACGTTCCGCCACCATAACAACCCCCAAGTAGGACGTATTTGCCCAGTAAGACAATTTGGATTTTCATGACTGTGAAGCTCGATATTCATAGTTTTTAGGGCCCATACCCCAAACCGGACATATTTGCTGGCTTTTGCAATAAAGGGTTTAAATGAATGGTATTTGAGATTAGAAAACGAATTTGACATCTAATTTTGAGGCCAATGGCGATATGGGGTTCAAATAAATGATATTTAGATATATGAGAATAGAACACGTTGCTGATATATATTCAGGGCTTAGTGTTTGGGGGGAGAACCCCACTCTCCAAAACACCCCTTAAACGGTCATATTTACCGACCATGCCAAGGTGGGTCTTAAATGAAAGGTATTGGGGGGCTGAGCAAGAATTGATACCCACTTTCGGAACCAATTTCTTGGGGTCTACCCCTTTTCCAAAATACCCCACAAATAGCAATTTTTTACTGACCATCGCAATATAGAGCTCAAATAAAGGTATTTGGGAGTAGAATACGAATTTGAGATCCAAATGTAGGACAATGTATTAAGGGCATCACCCCTTCCCCAAAACACCCCCCAAGGGGTCAAAATTTTTCGACCATGCCAATATGTGGCTCAAATGAAAGGTATTTGAGATTAGAAAACGAATTTGATAACCAATTTTGGGGCCATGTGTTTGGGGGAAGCCTCATCCTGTAAACTTCTCTTCAGCAAATGACAATATTGGATTTATTGGGTTGCCCAAAAAGTAATTGCGGATTTTTTAAAAGAAAGTAAATGCATTTTTAATAAAACTTAGAATGAACTTTAATCAAATATACTTTTTTTACACTTTTTTTCTAAAGCAAGCTAAAAGTAACAGCTGATAACTGACAGAAGAAAGAATGCAATTACAGAGTCACAAGCTGTGAAAAAATTTGTCAACGCCGACTATATGAAAAATCCGCAATTACTTTTTGGGCAAACCAATAAATAAATGGTATTTGAGAGAAGAGCACGATGCTGATATTTTTCAAGGCCTAGTGTCTGGGGGACCACCTCACCCCCCTAAACACCCCTAAATCAAACATCATGAGAATATCGGACTGAAATAAAGTATTTTAAGATTGAGTACACCTTACATCTAAACTTAAATTCGTATACCAATAAAGATCATATGGGATTCAGATAAAGGCACTTATATTGCCAAACTGTTAGTCAAGCGATATACTATTTTCGTAGCATGGTATTACACTAAAAGCTCTTTAATAAATATTGAAAGGAAAAATGTTGTCCCATATAAAGTAAAAGAAGGCGCTTTGATTTTACCCGAGTGTAGTTCAAATTTTTATGTTTGATATGTACAATGTTTTACTTGTACTCTTAACATTTTGTATTAATCAATGTTTTTTTTTTTTACTTATAGTTCTGGGAAGTTATTTCCGATGAACATGGCATCGATCCCAATGGCATGTACTATGGCGAAAATGATATGCAATTGGAACGTGTCAACGTCTACTACAATGAGGCCAACAACAACAAGTATGTGCCACGTGCCGTATTGATTGATTTGGAGCCAGGCACCATGGACTCAGTGCGTCAATCACCTTATGGCAATTTATTTAGGCCAGATAACTTTGTTTTCGGTCAATCAGGAGCCGGTAAGCTAATTAGAATAATGCCAATGTATTTTTAAGCTCACTTTTGTGTATAATATTCGAATTATCAACTAACCATCAACATTTTTCATGTATTTTCATGAAGGCAACAATTGGGCCAAGGGCCACTACACTGAAGGCGCCGAGTTAATTGAAACCGTACTCGATGTTGTACGCAAGGAATCCGAAGGCTGTGATTGCCTTCAAGGTTTCCAATTGGCCCACTCATTGGGTGGCGGCACCGGTTCCGGTATGGGTACTTTGCTGATTTCGAAAATCCGCGAAGAATATCCCGATCGGATTATGAATACTTTCTCTGTGGTACCTTCCCCGAAGGTAAGTGATTTGTGATCTATTTTCGTTGTATAGTGAGATAACAAATGTTACAAATTAGGCTTTAAATGTTCTTCATTAGTTAAATAACCAATATAGACAATTTTAGGTATGAATACCCATACATATATTACAAAGTTTATTACACTATGCAACAAAAATTAACATATTATCAAAGCTTTGAAAAAAAAAAATAAAAAAAAAGATTTTTAGATTTTTAATCATTTATTTGGCAATTTAGTTTTAGTTTTTATAGTTTTTTTTTTCTATACAAAAATTGTTTCAAAATAAGTCAATAAGACATGTGGATAATGAAAGTACCCAGTAATTTACAAGTAATTGTAACAAAATAACATTAAGGGTGATTTTTTAAGAGCTTTAGGAAAAATTTTCAAAATAAAACACATGAAATTCAGAAAAATGCATAAAATCCTAATTTAAATCAATAGTACAGTCCATATAATTTTATGTTTGAAGATTATTTCATGCGAATGTTGACCGTGACTGCAACTCAAATGGTCCATCCGCTTAGTCCAATTTAGGCAAACACTTTCCAATATTTCGGCCGGTATCTCACGAATAAATGCTTCAACTTTGTCTTGCAATGCGTGAATTGAAGCTGGCTTGTCTACAAAGACATCAGCTTTAAAATAGCCTCACAAAAAATAGGCTAAAGACGTTAAATCGCACGATATACGCGGCCAATTTACCGGTCCCGAACGTGAAGTAAAATGTTCACCGAACTCGCTTCTCAATAAGTTCATTGGTACGCGTGCCCTCGCGTAACAATGGACTTATTGTCATGCGGCATCGTCATGTGTGGCATCATCATGTGTCATGTAGCATCGTTTTGTTGAAACCACATGTCATGCAAGTCTAGCTCTTACATTTTGGGCAAAAAAAAGTTGTATATCATCTCACGAAAGCGCTCACCATTCACAGTTACTTTCCGATTCGCATCATCATCTTTTAAGAAGTACGGTCCAATGATGCCACCAGCTCATAAACCGCATCAAATTGTGACTTTTTTTGGATGCATTGGTTGCTGTTGCAATGCTTCTGGCTGATCTTCACTTAAGAATTGGCCGTTCTGCTTATTTAAGTACCCATTGAGCCAAAAATGAGAAAACAAAACAAGTAAAAGCGTGCTAAGATCGGCCGGGCCGAATCTTATATACCCTCTACTAAGGATCGCACTTGTCGAGTTCTTGCCACGGTATTTCTTTTTAGGCAAACAAAGGATAAAAGAAAAGAATTGCTATGTTATTGGAATAATATCAAGTTGTGGTTCATTTAGGACCATAATTGAACTGAATATTGGAGATCATAGTAGAAGTCATTGTGTAAAATTTCAGCCAAATCTAGTAAGAATTGCGCTCAGCTGAAGAGGTAAAGTAGGGTGATCGGTTTATAGGGGAGATGTATTAGGCTATAAACCGATTCATGCCTTATTCGACACGTATGTTAAAGGTCATGAGAGAAGCCCTTGTACAAAATTTAAACCAAATCGGATAATAAATCGACTTAAAATGTCATGACGATCAAGAATATATATACTTTATGGGGTCTTAGACGAATATTTTGAGGAGTTAGAAACAGAATGACGAAATTAGTATACCCCCATCCTATGGTGGAAGTTATAATTAGCAAAAATTAGTGCGCGATGAACTTTCTTAACAGAGAATGCATTTTGATAATAAAATTCAATATTTTGCAAGCGGTAATCGTTTGTAAAGCGATTCATGGTTAAATTATAGATCAAACTGAAGATGTTTGACAGTGGAACAACACACGAAACGTGCGTGAGCTGTTTAAACCAGTGTTGCCAAAAATCACCCTTTACTAATCTGTTTAAATAAATTAAAAGAAAAACACATTTTTCTGCCTAACTTTAAAAACGGATTTTTTTTGTGTTCTGTTTATAATAGAAACAGATTACCCTATGGTCTGCAACCGGACAATATACGATTGTATAAATTTAAACAAGTAAAAACGTGTTAAGTTCGGCCGGGTCGAACTTTGGATTCCGACCACAAAGGAGATAATAATCATCCTATTTCATTATAACTCTATCAACGTAGCACAAAGTTTAGCATGTCCGCCTATGACGCTGATCGCCTGGGAACATATTTTTAGCGGTGGTTTTCCCCTCCTAATGCTGACAACATTTGTGAGGTACTATGCCATGTAAAACTTCCCTCCAAAGATGTGTCGCACTGCGGCACGCCGTTCAGACTCGTCTTTAAAGAGGAGACCCCTTAGCTATATCAATCAGTATAGTCTGATCTGATTCATATTGAGGTGGGATATCGGGAGGCTTAAAATAACTCACTATTTCAAATTTCGACTAAATCGGGTAATAAATGCAGCTTTTATGGGCTGCATGATAGCTATATTTAAATACAATCCGATCTGAACCATATTTAAGACGGATATTGAGAGGCCTTAAATAACTCACTGTTTCAAATTTCAGCGAAATCAGATAAGAAAAAAAGCTTTTATGGGTTTTAGACCCACTATCTATCAGATCAGTCTACATGGCAGCTATATCTAAATATAGTCCAATCTGAACCATATTTGGGTCAAATCGGACTACCCACTGTTTCAAATTTCTGTGAAATCGATCAAAAATAAGGCCGTTATGGCCATTAGGCACTTTATCGGCAGTTCGGTCTATATGTATCCAAATATGATCCGATTTGGCCCGTTCAAAAACGTAACCTGCGTGCAACAAAAAGACGTATCTGTGCCAAATTTCAGCTCAATATCTCAATTTTTGAAGGCTGTTGAGTGTTTACAACAGACGGACGGACAGAAACACGGACATCGTTAGATCATCTTAAAAATCTACGACAATCCGAAATATTCGTATATACTTTGAAGATTCGGAATATTGATATTTCCATGTGTTGCAAAAGGGAATGACTAAATGACTAAATGACTATCCCCTATCCTTTGGTGGTGGGTATAATAATCACTGAACATGGCGCGGTAGTGTTGTCCATTCACGTTAACGTGACGATTGACATCGTCCACGAAGAAGTATGGCCCAATGATGTCACCGGCATGTAAACCGCACCAAACAGTTATTTTTTGTGGATGAAATGTTGATTCGTGAAGCACATGTGAAGTTTTACCTGACTAATAACGAATTAAGCCAAACTCATTAAGCCAAACTGAGCTTCTTTAAAATTGCGAAAAATTGTTCGGGCTCCCAAAGCTATATTTGTGGTCCTATTTTCAAATTTTTCTTTTGCTGTATAGTGTTCAAAAATCCTTACAAATATATAAAAGTGTTATCTTATTATCTTTCATTAACTAGCAAGTAAAGGCGTTGGTTACCCACCACCTCGGGTTTATATATGTAAACCACCTTTCATCAAAATCCGGTAAAAATTGCATACCTCATGTCCCATGGCAGTTATATCGAAATATGTTCCGATTTGTACCAAATACTAATAAATACAGTAGCTATATCTAAAAATAAACCAATCTGAACCATAAACGATACGGATGTTGAAAACCCTAACATAAGTCACTGGGTCAAATTTCAGTGAAATCTGAGTATAAATGCGCCTTTTATTGGGCCAAGACTTTAAACCGAGATATTGGTCTATATGGCAGCTATATCTAAATTTGGTCCGATTTGGGCCAAGTTGCCGAAAAATGTCGAAGAGCCTAAAACAACTCACTGTCCCAAATTTCGGCGACATAGGACAATAAATGCGCCTTTTATGGGCCCAAAACCTTAAATCGAGAGATCGGTCTATATGGCAGTTATATGTAAATCTAGATCGATCTAGGCCAAATTGGAGAAATATGTCGAGGTGCTTAACTTTACTCACTGTTCCAAATTTCGAAGACATCGGACAGTAAAAGCTCCTTTTATGGGCCCAAAAACTTATATCGAGAGATCGGCCTATATGACAGCTATATCCAAATCTGAACCGATCATGCCAAAATGAGGAAATATGTCGTAGGGCCCCAAACCCAAAACCTCTTTAAATAGGTTTTTTGGACGATTATGACAATATGGAACTCAAATGAAAGGTATTCGGGAGTAGATTGCGAATATGGTCAGGAAGGAGAAATAGGCTTTATAATTTATTGATTTCGGAAGGGGGCGGACCATCCCCCATTACCTAAAAACCCCACCCAAAATCAAAAATGGATCGATCGGGACAATATGGGTATCATATGAAAGGTATTGGGAAATAGAATACGAATATGATATTAAATGGCAATCGGGCCGCCCCAAAACCCACAAATAACCCAAACAGACTTATTGGACGTTCATGTCAACGTGGACCTCAAATGAAAGGTATTTGGGAGTAGATTACGAATCTGGTATTTGAGAGTAGAAAACGAATCTGTTATACAATTTTGGAGCCAAGTGTTTGGGGGTACGCCCCAAAGCACCCCCTAAACTGAACTTAATTTCTGATTATAGCAATATGGAGCTCAAATCAACGGTATTTGGGAGTAAGGAACGAATTTGATATCTATTTTCAGGACAAAGTGCCGGTGGCAGCCCCAACCCCAAAATACCCTCCAAACAGTTCATATTTACCGTACATGGTAATATGGGGCTCACATTAAATGGATTTGGGAGTGCAGCACGAATTTGATACCCACATTTGAGTCAAAATGTCTAAGTGCCATCCCTCCCCTAAAAAAGATCTCGGAGATTGATGACGCGATTCGTTCGAAATATTTTTTGCACTCTCACAAAACATTTCTATTGTTGAGGTCGGGGGCCGTCCAAAACCCGCCAAATGGATATATAGACCAATCACAAAAATATAGAGCTCAAATGAAAGGAGCTTGAGAGAATAAAACGAATTTGATATCCAATTGAAGAGCCATGTGTTTGGGGAACTGCCCCACCCGAAAACACCTCCATATTATATAAAAGCTATTTGATTTTAAAATGGATTGATTTTCGGGAAATTGATACTCATTTTCGGGACAAAGTCCTTGGGGTCCACCCCACCCTCTCTTAATCAGAAATATTTACCAATTCGATAATATAGGACTCAAAAGAATCGTATTTGGGAGTGGAGTTAAAATTTTGCCAGGAACAGCGAAGGGGCACACTTCTCACACATCAGTGAAAGCTTTCCGATACAAGTTTAAACTCAATGATAAGGGACTTTTTTATAGCCGAGTCCGAATGGGGAGAATTTTTTACATGACCATGCATGGCATGAGACCTCGCAAATATCACCAACATTAAGAGGGAATAACCAGCGCTTTACATTTTTTTCGAAGTTCTCGCCAGTATGCGAACGCAGGCGTTCAGCGTCAAAGGCGGACATGGGCTATAGTGGCATAAATTCGATATCCACATTCAGGGCGAATTTGCCCCACCCCAAATATATTTGAGAGAGTTAAAGAAGGCACAGCGGAGCGGGCCCGGTTCGGCTAGTACACAATAAAAGTGTTTTTTTCTTATCCGTTGAGCGGATTTCTCGCTTAGGTTGTATAGAGAAAAATTCTTAAAAAGCGACTTGGCTTATCCCTGTCTGTTATCGCCGTCTTTTAATGACATTGTTGGTAGGCGTGTAAAATAGAAAACATATGGTGTCATCATTCAATCGGAATGACAAAACTAAAAGACGTAGAAAGCAACATATTTATTGAAAGATAAAACGTTCTGGAATGCAAAAAAAAAATTCCACAACGTTTAACGGTAAGAGCGCTAGCATATATGAAACAACGCAAATATTATTTATAGATAAGTCATGTAGCCAATAACAATAGCATTCCCAAAAATACATTATTTCCCCCTGTTGACTTATTTTATAAAAAAATATATTTATCTATTTAAAAGCAATTTAATAAGGGGTTTTTATATATTGTCATTAAATTGGCTACAATTTAAAATACGAGTTTAGTTTGAGATTGGAATTGTAGCAAACATGTTGGCCTTTCTGACCGCCACTGTGCGTATCTTCATAGTCTGCTGCATATATCAGACCATTTCTAGTTTGGTATGTTTAATATTTTTTAGAATAAAACTAATTTTTTTAACATAATATTTTATGGCAATGCAATCAGCGTCCCTATATTATAGAAATCGACTCCTTTCGCTATGAAATTAATCCCAAAATTATTGCACATATGGATTTGAAATTAATCGTAACTAATGGTCGGAAAAAAATTAATGGCTCATTTGCTTATCGGGAAGATGTGCACACCTTAAATATCGTCAACTGGCTGAAAGTGGGCAAACCCAATGGCAACGGTCAACGCTTGTACAATGTCACAGTGAGCGCTTGCGCATTTCTAGCTAAGAGTATGAAAAATGGCAATCCGTATATAAACGTCGTTATGCTATTACTAAAAAGATATATGCCTGATATTCCACCCAAATGTCCCTTCCTAAAGGTGAGAGTACGCTTGGAGCATTTGGTTAAGTAATATGCCAATTTTTGGTTTACTTTGTAGAATAAAAACTATTCCGTTAGAAACTTTTATTATGACGAAGAAGTGTTCCCTCCATATCTGCCTAATGGGGATTTTCATCTGGTGTTTGGTCTGCTGCATAAACCAAAACAATATGCGGTAAAATTTTTCATATCTGCTCATGTAGAAAGCAGAACCCAAAAAGTATTTGCCAAATGAATTGAATGAGGCTAAAAAGGAATTTTGTAGGCAATTAAGAGGTTCAGTAAATCGCTGCACACAATAAACCTCAAAAAAAAAATATATAAAGTTTTTTTTTCCTATAAAATTAGCTAAAAATTTACCTGTGTAATACCTCTTAATGCTGATTTACGACTTGAACTTCGCGCAGATATTTCTTATTGATGTAGGTCGTCGGAGATTACAAATAAGCCGGATATGAATAAATCTCCCATATAAAGGGATATTCGTCTTTTGTTCTTAAGCATCTAGAAGTTGCAGAAGTATTCGTAGGTAGGTAGTATTATCTGGGTAGTATCGTATGCAACTCCTGATATCAGTTTCTCTATCACTGTGGCATTAGTCTTATAGTCTGTGTCCCAAAAGTGTTTATTTCCTAAAATTACTTTAGTTGCTTTTTCTCCAAAGTGGACTTGAGATTAATGGCCATGAGAATTATGTGAAGCGGAAAGATTTGGTTATTGAAAAGTTCCTGAAAATAAATTAACTAATCAAAAGATCCTTGGACATAGATCCAAGGATCTGTTGATTAGGTATACGTTCTGTAACGAAAGATGGCTAGACTCTCATGTTCACTACCTTCACTTTGCCTCTATCCACACGACTTGTCTAGGCTCCCGGGAATGCGGCTCATTTTTGTGATACTTAAGCAACACCCTATGCAATTAGCATATGTGAGTGTTGGGAGACCACAGAGATCAACACCCACTTCCATCTGTAGGTCAATATCTCTTCCATGAACCTTTGTTTCCAAATCTATTTTTAACATTATTCTCTATTATTTGACTTTTACAATAATTGCCAATTCCCATGCAAGCAATTCAATCGATTGCAACCTAAAATTTAAAAATAATGGATTCCATTCTTCCCTTTTTGGGGTACAATTGTCATATCCCCCATTAACGTCAGTGTACACTTTCTGATTCATCCAACTGATTGGCACAAAGTCTCGCCTCGCCTAATTGATTGAGCAGGAATATTTGATGCCGACTTCAAACTGCAGTTGAGTTTTCGATTGATTGGCTGTGAAGGCCTGAGAACTGTTATCAATAAACTTGATTATCTCGAAGCCTTTCGGGTCGACGCAGTCCAAGTTAAGATCAGGGGCTACGAACGCGAAATTGTGGACGAAATCCGGATCTTGAGAAAACGAGGCTTCTACTGAAAGGAAGTAGGAAGAAGGTCATTATAGCTTTCGGTATCATAAGAATTGCAAGAAAATCTAAGTTCAGAATTCCGTGCTACTTACAAAATCTTTTATTGTTCTCCATGCCACTTCCCTAAATTGGTGCATGGCTGGTATTGTGTCCCCACCTGTTAGACGCGAAAGCCAGGCAGTGATAAAGGAAATGCTCCAACGTCTCATCATCTTCCCCGCATGCCCTACACATGATATCACTTGCCGCACCGATTTTCCATAAGTGAGCTCGTAGTCCTATGTGTCCCGATATGACTCCAATAGCTATACTGATCTCTATCTTATTTCATTTCAGTAATAGCCTCGACTTCTTACGATCTGTATCCTCCCCCATAGGATTTTCGCTGTTCTGCCGACCGTTTCGCTATTCCACAATGTTGCATGCGCATTCGTTGCCTACTCCTTTATCTCAGACCGCATCGACCCGAAAGGTTTCGGGTTAACCAAGTTTATTGATGGCAATACTCTGGACTTCACCGCCAAATCATCTACCTTTTCGTTCCCCCTTACTGCGTTATGGCCCCAAACGATGCGAATTTTGCCATCCTCTGAGAAGGCACTAATCTCCTTCTTACACTTTAAGACTGTTAGTGACCTTACCCTTCTCTGGTTGGTATTGCCCTTTTTTCAATTTTACTGTCGGTAAAGATGTTCACACTCAACGTCCTCGCGTTAGCACCACACCACTTTACACATTCCGTGATCGCCCTGATCTCCGCCTGCACAACCGTATTATGGCCAGGCAGTCTAAAACAGATCTCAGTCCCTGTGTCCTCAATGAAGACCACCAGGCCCACTCTGTCCTCTAGCTTTGATCCATCCGTGTAACATGATCTTCCAAATGGTAATACTAAAGTTCAGTCAATCCAAGACTGTGCCGCTGGCAGTAGTGCCTCACACTCGACCTCAAGGTTCATCTCAGGTATCTGATCGGAAATCTCTTCCCTTCCTTCCAGGTTCCCTATCGTCGCCTCGATTATACCGCGATGGTATGAGCTGCTTCCATCCTCAATCCATTCTCCCATCGCCTTAAGTCTCATGGCCGCAGTGGCTGCCTCACACTTAATTTGTATGTCAATGGGTCGAATATCTAGAATAGTCTCCAGTGCCCTAGTGGGCGTGGTCCTCAATGTTCCGCCTATGCCAAGACAACATGTTCTCTGAACCTGTTGTATGGAACCTATTGTATATTGAACTTTTTCTCTATAGCTGTCCTCCAAACTAATGAGGCGTAAGTAGGTATTGATCTAATCACGCTCCTGTAGAGCCAGTGGACTATCCTAGGATTCAGGCCCCATTTCGAGCCTACGGCCCATGTACATTGTGCCCAACATCTGTAAGCTTTCTCAGTACGCTCCTGAACGTGACACTTCCAATTCAATTTCCTGTCCAAGATCACACCTAAGTACTTGACCCTGTCAGATATCAAAATCGTGTTACTGGAAAAACGTGATGCGTTAAATTCGCCCACCTTCGTCTTCCTCGTGAACAGGCATATTTCAGTCTTCTCTTCTTCTCTGGGTCTAGTCTAGCCATATACCATATGCAAGACCCTTTCGGCTCTTCTACATAGCTGGTTCATATCCTCACCCCTTAGAAGTATTATAACATCGTCTGCGTAGCAGACGGGCTCAAATACCTCATCCGTAATAGGTCATTAATGGTGGTCATAATAGGTCATTTATGGTGGTCGTAATAGGTCATTTATGGTGTTAAAATAGGTCATTTATGGTGATACAATAGGTCATTTATGGTGGTAAAATGCCCCCCTGTGGCGTGCCTTGTGCCTTTTTTTCTCCCTTATATTTATGCCATGGGACAACAATTTATCCACCTGTTCCTTAGCATATGGTTTATCCAGTCTCCGGGTCCACCCGGTACTGGTCTAAGGATTGGATCAGTGTGTCGCTCCGCACATTGTTAAAAGCCCCCTCGATTTCAGGTTTTGGCATCGAAGGATTCTTCTATTTTAGGCACAACCTCGTGCAGGGCAGTCTCCACCGACCTTCCCTTGACATAGGCATGCTGTTTGCATTTGAGCAGCTCGCTGCATGTAGTTCCCTTTATCATGGTGTCCACAATACATTCCATAGTTTTGAGTAGAAAGGACGTAAGGCATATAGGTCTGTAGGCCTTTGGTGTCGCATAACTTACCTTGCCGGGGTTAGGTATAAATACCACCCTTGCCTCCTGCCAAACTTTCGGAATATATGCAAGTCCTACGCACGTCCTTGGCACGCTTCGCCAGGTGGGGCACCAGATAGACTGCCTCTTTCTGTAATAACGCCGGAAATATTCCATCAGGTCCGGTTGACTTAAATGGTTTGAAGCTCCTCAACGAATCCTTCGCCATAAGTTCTGTAATTATAAACCTCCTATCAACATCTTTATTTCAAGATTCCGATGTCTCCGTGAGTCAAGTAGTTTTTCGAAGTATTTAGAGCTCACAGCAAGCTGATAATTGGTTAAGGATTAATATGGGCCGCCCCCAGCCCCAAAACCCCTTAAAATATGTTTATTTGACGATCATGACAATATGGCACTCAAATGAAAGGTATTCGGGAGCAGATTACGAATATGGTCACGAAGTAGGAGTGACGTTATAATTTATTGATAACGGAAGGGGGCGGACCCTCCACAGTTACCCCAAAAACACCACCCAAAATCAAAAGTGGGCCAATAAGGACAATATGGGCATCAAATGAAAAGTATGCAGGAGTAGATAACGAATAAGGCATACAAATTCATGTCGAAGTATAGGGGGTCTCCCCACCCCCAAAAAAAACGCCCAAAATGTGCCCATTATCAAATCACGGATATATGGGACCCGCTTTGTTTGTTCCGTACAGACTGAAAAACGGCAGAACCGATTTTCTCGAAATTTTCACATATTGTGTAGGATGGTCTTGAAGGAAACAAACGCTATATAATTTTTCTGTATCGGAGGGGGGACGAACCCTCCCCCTTATGCCAAAAACACAACCCAAAATCAAAAGTGGACTGATCGGGAAAATATAGGTATCACACGGAAGGTATTGGAGAGTAATACGAATATGGTTAATAAAATTTGAGTCTAAGTACCCATCGGGCCGCCCCAACCCCAAAACTCTCCTAAACAGACATATTGGACGTTAATTTCAATATGGGGCTCAAAGGAAAGGTATTCGGGAATAGAATCTGGCATACAAAATCAGATCGAAGTATAGGGGGTCAGGTCACCCCTCAAAAACGCCAATAGACCCATTATGACTATATGTGACTTGGCTGAACTGATTTTCTTAAAATTTTCATAGATTGTGCGCGTTAGTCTGGAAGTAAACATAGGCTTTATAATTTTTAGATACTGGGCTGAGGCAGACCCTCCCTCCCCATTGCACCAAAAACGCCACCCATACCCAAAAGTGGTCCGATGGGCACAATAATGGTATCAAATGAAAGGTGTTGGAGACCAGAAAATGAATATGGTATTTAAATTTGGATCCAAGTACACAGCGGGGCCCCCACCGAACCCAAAACTCCTTTAAACAGATATTCGAAGTTCATTTCAATATGGGACTCAAATGAGAAGTATAAGGCAGTAGATTACAAATATGGCATAAAACATTAGGTCCAAGTAATGGGAGGTCGCCCACCCCCAAATACCCCCAAATGGGCATATTAGCCGACAATGGCAATATGAGACTCAAATGAATGGTATTAGGGAGTAGATTACGAATATGGCATTAACATTTGCGTTCAAAACTAGGTGGCGCTTTTCCTCCGTAAGATACATCAGACATTTGACCCATTTTGACAATATGGGACTCAAATGAAAGGTGTTTGAGAGTAGAAAACGAATTTGAAATCCAATTTTGAAGCCAAGTGTTTTGGAGTACGCCCTAAAACACCCCCTAAACTGAACTTCATTTACGTTGGGAATAAAGAACGAATTTGATATCTTCTTGATTCAGTGCAAAGTGCCGGTGGCCGCCCCAGCCCCAAAAAAACACCTACCAAACGGTTCATATTTACCAGCCATGGCACAATGGGGCTCACATTAAAAGGATTTGGAAGCGCAGCATGAATTTGATATGATTTTGAGTGGAAATGTCTGAGGTGCCATCCCTCCCTAAAAAGCACTTCTCATTACCCTACTTTCCGACTCAATTTTAAACCCAATGATAAGGAACCTTTTTATATAGCCGAGTACGAACGGCGTACCGCAGTGCGACACATCTTTGGGGAAAATTTTTTAAATGACCATGCATGGCATTGTACCTCGCAAATGTCGCCAACATTAAGAGGGGTTTTGAACCAGTATTCGAACGCGTTTAGCTTCAAAGACTACAATGGCACGAATTCGATATCTGCATTCAGGGCGAACTGTCCCCACCCTTAAAAGATATTAAAGAGTTAAAGAAGGCGCAGCGGAGCGGGCCCGGTTCGGCTAGTAGTAGATAAGTTTTACCCGGCCAGATAACTCATACTTGATGCCAGCATTAGTGAGGGTATTTAATGTTAATGATTTTCCCTTTTAAATTATATAAAGTAACGTACAAATTTCTCTCAAACTGATTTTTTTTTTTGTATTCAGCTATATAATCATCACTCTCAGTAGGAAAACAATTTGCAAAGGTTAATCATACCAATTTTCCGCTTGAGATAAACAAAAAAAGGGCTTTGAATTACTATCGTTTTTGCGAAATACCTGCAACACCTGCAATACAAATGCATTTTGTCAAGGTTGGTTTTTGTGCAGTGTCAAAAAATAAAATTGCTACCGCTTTGCCCATTAAAGCTGACAATCAATTAACAAGTAATTGAATAAAAATTGGAAAATATAATTAAATTGGAATTGATGGACAATAGTCCAGAGGACATGTGTGCTAAATTAAATGGCGGGAAAAAAAAATTCCGACCAACTACAACAAAGAAGAGCAAAGAGAGAAAACAAAAATTAAACACATATTACCAAGCAATAATTCATTAGTATTATAATAACTAATAATGTTACGTTTCCCATAATTAATCGCTACAATAGTGGCTATTTAAAGTATTGTTCTTGTTAAACCGAAACCACATTAATACCAGTAATAAGGGAAAAGTTTTGATATTGTTTTAAATAATTGAAATCTTTTAAAATATTTCCACTAACTTGTGTTCAGATAAATTTTTTATACACATGTTCCTTATTTACAAAAAAAAAATGTTTCATTGAATTGATATAAGCCATAATAGAGGCTTTTTTAAATCTATCAGGTTCTCTTTAATGTAAATTACACAGAAAATCATATGCAACAAATAATATTCCATATATATATGAAATACATACATATACGGAATATAATTTTTCGCATACATACTATGTATATATGGTGTGTTTTTGACCGAAAGGAAAGAGTGAGCTTTTCCCTATTCTGATTGTTAAAATTGATTTTAAAGAAAAACAGTAAGGAAAGTCGAAAGTCGGGCGGAGCCGACTATCTAATATCCTACACCACCGAGCTTGCGTTCTACTTTTAAGGCATGGAGCCTATGTTGAAATATAGTCAGACTTTAATTTTGCATACCTATTGATTGAGGCGTCTAATAAAACATGTCGTGGCAAATTTTGTAAAGATCGAACCAAAATTGTGGCTTCTATAGTCTTCAAATGCCATATCGGATGAAAGTTATATAAGGGAGCTTTATCTAGATCTGAAGACGTCAAAAAAAACATCTCATGCAAAATTTAATAAAGATCGCACAAAAATTGTAGCTTCTTTAGTCTTCAAATGCCATATCGGATGAATGATATAAATGGTATCTGTATTTCAATCTGAACCGATTTTTATAAAATTTTGCATACGTATTAGGTTAGGTTAGGTTGAAAAGAGGGTGCAGATATTAATCCGCCCCATGCCCCTACTATGGACATACACCTAAGCCAGTAATCGGCTTGTTGTTCACTCTAAAAACTATAAACTAACCTCTAAAAAGAAAATTTTAAGTTAGGAATTCCGTGCTACATACAAAATCCTTAATTGTTTTCAATGCCACTCCCCTAAGTTGGTTCGTGTCTGATATTGTGTCTCCACCTAAGTACACAAAAAATGATTTTAAAATTTCCTAGAACGATTTTAATATCATGAGCGGGGCAGGGGATGTACTCTCTCTCTCTCTCTAGGCGTTCACAGAAAATATCCTTGGTCTGTTTCCTTTTCATCCATCGGATCAAGGGCAAAAATAGGTTAGGTTAGGTTTAAAAAAAAACAGTGTAAATATTAATACGCCCCATGCTACTATAGACATACATGTTGTGCGCTCTAAATACAAAAAATTAACCTCAAAAAAGAAAGTCTAAATTTGGAATTCCTTAATTGTTTTCAATGCTACTCCCCTAAGTTGGTTCATGTCTGATATTGTGTCTCCACCTAAGTACCGGTATCTGTTGGACGCGAAAGCCGGGCAATAGCAAAGGAAATGCTCCAACGTCCCATCATCTTCCCCACATGCTATCACTTGCTGTACCGACTTACGATTTTAAGTGACCTCGTTGTGCTATGTGTCCCGTTATGATACCAATAGCTATACTGACCTCCTTCTTGCATCCTTTCAGTAATAGCCACGTTTTCTCACGATCTGGATCCTCCCGTAGGATTTTCGCCGTTCTACCGACCGTTTCGCTGTTCCACAATGTTGCATGGCGCATTCGTCGCTCACTTCCTTAACTCGGACTGCGTCGACCCGAACGGCTTCGGGTTAACCAAGTTTATTGACGGCAGTCCTCTGGCCTTCACCGCCAAATCGTCTGTCCTTTTATTTCCCCTTACTCTGTTATGGCCTGACACCCAAACGATGCGGATTTTCCCATCCCCAAAGAAGGCGTTAATCTCCTTCTTACACTGCAAGACTGTTCGTGACCCTACCGTCCTGGTTGTTAGTGCCCTTATGACAATTTTACTGTCGGTAAAGATATTCAGACTCGACGTCCTTTAGCACCACACCACTTCACACATTCCGTGATCGCCCGAATCTCCGCCTGCAGGCCCGTATTATGGGTTTTCAATATAAACCCCCAGGGCCACTCTGTCCTCTAGCTTTGATCCATTCGTGTAACATGATCTTCCAGATGGCAATACAAGGGTTCCGTCAATCCAAGACTGTGCCGATGGCAACAGTGCGTCGCACTCGACTTCAAGGTTCATCTCAGGTGTCCGATCGGAAACCTCTCCACTTCCTTCCAGGTTTCCTATCGTCACCTCGATTATACTGCCATTCTCCCATCGCTTTAAGTCTCATAGCCGTAGTGGCTGCCTCACACTTAATCTGTATGTCAATGGATCGGATATCTAGAATAGTCTCCAAAGCCCTAGTGGGCATGGTCCTTATTGTGGGACCAAGATTGTGGCGACCATGGCTTTCATAGGCCACATCGGATGAAAGATATATATGGGAGCTATATCTAAATCTCATCCGGGTTTTTTCAAAATCAATAGCGTTTGTCATTGGACCAAAGAAGTGACTCATGCAAAATCTCATTGCAAGAATACATGGACAGACAGACAAACGGACATAGCTAAAACGAATCAGGAACTGATTCTAAGCCGATCGGTATACTTATAACGGGTCTATGTCGTCTCCTTCTTAGCGTTGTAAACAAATGCACAAAGTTGTAATACCATGTACCACTGTGGTTTTGTAGGGTATAATGATAAGTTATTTATTTATTCTGATATATTGAGCTGAAACATTGCACAGATTCTTTTTTGTCCATAATCAGGAGCAAGTTCGAAGATGGGCTATATCGGACAATATCTTCACATAGCCCCCATATAGACCGATCCGCCGATTTAGGGTCTTAGGCCCATAAAAGCCACATGTATAATTCGATTTTGCTGAAATTTAGAACAGTGAGTTGCGTTAGGCCCTTCGCAAGCTGTCATATAGACCGATCTCTCGATTTAAGGCTTTGGGCCCATAAAAGGCGCATTTATTGTCCGATGTCGGCAAAATTTGGGACAGTGAGTTAAGTTAAGCCTCTAGATATACATCTGCAATATGGCACAAATCGGTCCAGATTTGGATATAGCTGCGATATAGACCGATCTCTCGATTTAAGGTTTTGTGCCCATAAAAAGCGCATTTATTGTCCGATGTCGCCGAAATTTGGGACAGTGGGTTATGTTAGGACCTTCTACTTTCTTCTTCAATTTGGCCAAGATCGGTCCAGATTTGGATATAGCTCGCATATAGACCGATCTCTCGATTTAGGGTTTTGGGCCCATAAAATGCGTATTTACTGTCGCCGAAATTTGGGACAGTGAGTTGTGTTAGGATCTTCGACATTTTTCTGCAACATGGCCCAAAACGGTACACATTTGGATATAGCTGCCATATTGACCGATATCTCGATTTAAAGTCTTGATCACATAAAAGGCGCATTTATAATCCGATTTCACTGAAATTTGACACAGTGACTTATGTTTGGCTCTTCGACATCCATGTTGTATATGGTTCAGATCGGTTTATTTTAGGTATAGCTACTAAAAAGACCAATATTTTGTTATACACAATTGAACAATGACTTGTCCTTATTAGTATTTGGACCAAATCGGAACATATTTCGATATATGGAGTACTTGGTATGCATTTTTAGGTGGATTTTGACGAAAGGTGGTTTACATATATACGTGAGGTGGTGGGTATCCAAAGTTCGGCCCGGCCGAACTTAACGCCTTTTTACTTTTTTTTCAAGTTTTTTCCCTGTTAGGGCGAAGATCATTAAAATTTACAATTTCTGTTTGTTTTTCTTTCGAGACGAGCTCAATGATCGAAGATGCAAATGGAAAAGGAATGCCAAAGATACACACACCAACCACTATGGTTGGTTAAAAAAAATTTAAAAATTTAAAAATATTTATATTTTAAAATCACTGGTAAATAAAACACTTCTATCTAGAAATTTATGTTAATTCCTCCCATAGGCACATGATCCAATGAAAGATATTTTAATCAATTAGCCATGCCAATTTGCCTTTTTTGTATTGTTGTTGTAATTAAAGCTCACGGCTTGGGTACTGCGTAGATATTAAAATAATATGAATAACATATTAATTATTAACATCAGGCATTATCAATAGGTCCAGAAATCCTTTCACCACCCTGTGGAATCTGCACATTACACGAGTATACAGGATTTTTGCTACTAATTACATTTTGACGATAGTCACATTGATGGATTTAATTAATTTAATTTATTCTCATGTTAACATTTCGTAATATCATCCTTAGCTTTATTATACAATGGCTAAGCTCCAACAATCCTCAATAGCTTTCACGTAGAAACAAAAGTCTTAAAATATTCAACTATTGTTCGAAAAGTGTCATTTAATAATTTTATTCACTCGTCTTAATTTGTGGTTTATACATTTCAAGTGCACGCACGCACACACACACACACACGCACTTACTTATTATTCACTTGAAACGTGTGAATGTTATTCTGCAACAACCAACTTGAGGCACAAGTGGCATTAATTATCAATTAATGATTAATAATGCAATTATTGTAAATACTCGACATGTAGCATGCAAAATGGAGAACCCTTAGAAAAAATCAATTCAATATTTAATATCAACTTTTGGAACTTTTCTAAATAGGAATTATGCAGCCTTAAAGACGTGCAACCTTTTTCGTTCGAAACTTAAACATCTTAACTGTACACACATTTAAGGCATTCTATTTTAATTTGAATAGAAAGCTTGTGCAAGATAAACTTTACAAGTCTCTCATTCAAAAATTGTGGGGAAAATAATTGACACTTTTGCCCAAAATCGGTTTAGATTTACAAATAGATCCCATATAAATGTTTGTCCGATTTTGAGTAGTACTGTTGATATTTATGGTAAACTAGGCGAACCGGGCTCCGCTGCGCCTTCTTTTACCTTATATGGAACTAAATTTTTCTTTGAATATTTATTTTCGACCATTAAAGAGTTTTTGATGAAATACCATGCTACCATGGAGGCCACCGTAGCGCAGAGGTTAGCATGTCCACCTATGACGCTGAACATCAGGGTTCGAATCCTGGAGAGGCCATCAGAAAACAAGTAAAAGAGTGCTAAGTTCGGCCGGGCCGAATGTTATATACCCTCCACCATGGATCGCATTTGTCGAGTTCTTTTGCTCTGCTATTCATTTGCTCTGCTATTAGAGCGATATCAAGATATGGTCCGGTTTGGACCGCATTAAATTATATGATGGAGACCTGTGTAAAATGTCAGCCAATTCGAATAAGAATTGCACCCTTTGGGGGCTCAAGAAGTAAAATAGAGAGATCGATTTATATGGGATCTGTATCGGGCTATAGAACGATTCAGACCATTATAAACACGTTTGTTGATGGTCATGGGAGGATCCGTCGTACAAAATTTCAGGCATATCGGATGATAATTGCGACCTCTTGGGGTCAAGAAGTCAAGATCCCAGATCGGTTTATATGGCAGCTATATCAGGTTATGGACCGATTGGAACCTTATTTGACACAGTTGTTGAAAGTAAGAACACAATACGTCATGCAAAATTTCAGCCAAATAGGATAGTAATTGCGCCCTCTAGAAGCTCAAGAAATCAAGTCCCCAGATCTGTTTATATGGCAGCTATATCAGGTCATAGACCGATTTGAACCATACTTGGCACAGTTGTTGGATATCATAACAAAACGCGTCGTGGAAAGTTTCATTCCAATCGGATACGAATTGCGCACTCTAGGTGTTCAAGAAATCAAAACCCAAGATCGGTTTATATGGCAGCTATATCAGGTTATGGACCGATTTGAACCATACTAAGCACAGTTGTTGGATATCATAGCAAAACACGTGATGCACAATTTCATTCCAATCGGATAAGAATTGCGCCCTCTAGAGGCTCAAAAAGTCAAGACCCAAGATCGGTTTATATGGCAGCTATATCAAAACATGAACCGATATGGCCCATTTACAATACCAACCGACCTACACTAATAAGAAATATTTGTGCAAATTTCAAGCGGCTAGCCTTACTCCTTCGGAACTTAGCGTGCTTTCGAAAGACAGACGGACCGATGGACAGACAGACGGACATGGCTAGATCGACATAAAACGTCGCGACGATCAGCAATATTTATACTTTATGGGGTCTCAGACGAATATTTCGAGTAGTTACAAATAGAATGACGAAATTAGTATACCCCCCATCCTATGGTGGAGGGTATAAAAATTATATAACCTATGTTTCCGAGTCCCATATAGTCATGATGGGTCATATGCCCATTTGGGGAGTTTTTGGGGGTGGGGTGACTCCCTACACTTCGATCTGATTTTGTATGCCAGATTCGAAATCTACTCCCAAATACCTTTCATTTAAGCCACATATTGATATGGAAGACCAATTTGTCTGTTTTTAGACATTTTGGGGTTAGGGCGACTTCCAGACCAACCTACACAATCTGTGAAAATTTCAAGGTAATCGATTCAGCCGTTTTTGAGACTATACGGAACAAACAAACAAACCGACAAACAATCAAACAAAAAAGCACAAATTCAATTTTATATATAAGGTATAGGGCATGAAAAAGGGTGAGGAGGAAGCTTTACACTCGTCCACCTAAGCGTATAAGTGTTACTAATAATTTTGTCCAATAATAAGTATACGTTCCATGAACACTTCCACTATTAGCTGGTGTTTAGTATATCGTATTGCTTGTGACATACTATTTTTGTTTACAAATAGCATTTTGAACAAGTCTATATGTGTCATGGTCCTTTTTACAATTTACATATTGCCAACTTCACACAATAAAATAAAAAACTTAAATTATTCACAAGAATTATTAGATTTCTCTTATCATTGTCGTATAGTACTTGCGATGAAATTTATTCAGTTTAGAGAAATAAATTTGAAGATTTCATTTCAAATCTTTAGCTTATAATGAATGTTTTCCTCTTTTTCTATACAGCTCAGTTTTATTTTCTTTGCTTTGAAACTATTTTTATAACTTTGCATGCGTTGTTGCCGATTCATGTGGTACGTAAAAAGCGTATGACATAAATATTAATCACTTTGATTTATAAATTGTTCTTTGCAAATATTTAATCTAAACAATAAATTTTAACCATAATTTTTATGTATCGCATGAATTTATGAAAAATAAAATACTCCCCAGCGCTGTGTACTTCATATATACATATATGTGATGTACAAGTGAGTGCGCGTGTGTGTGTTTGTGTGAGTAAGGCTACATTAAAACCATAAAAATACCAGTTATGATTAAAAGCAATAAAGTCGTTCGGAAATATAAACAGATATATGTATGCATTTGTGTGTGTGTGTGTGAATGTGTGTGAGTGTGTACTTATGCGTTTGAGTTTGGCCTCACGTACACTGGGGAGCAAAACGTATATATTTAGCAAAACCGTAAAGACTTTAAGGAACATTTTTATTTCCAAGAGTAGAGCATAATTCAAACAATTTTTATGCTACAAAGACTTCCACCCAAAATTATATGCACAATAACATATCTAATAAACGTTGTAAATTTTGAAATAGAAAACCTCACATTATAAATTTATTTTCTGGGAAGCACATACTGCTAATTGTATTTTTCGACAATTTTATTATAACTCTTGTTAAAGAGTTTCACCCGTCTTAGAGGCACGACTTTTCAACTACTATACGATTTATGCATTTATTGATCAAGGCGTTGCACAAGAATACGACATGTTTAAGCCATTAATAAGTATACAGAATTTTACAGAATCACTTGCTGCTTCGATTTAACCATGTTCATTTATCTGTCTAACCTTATACATTACTTTGGATCTTCCCCAAATATAATGAAGGCTATAATTCCTCTCAGATAAAAAACCAGTAAGGATAGGCAAATTTTCGGCACAACCGACTATGTAATACCCGATTTGTCCTAAATTGTGGCTACTGCAGTCTTAAAAGTGTATATCGGCCTAAAGATACAACTGGAAGATATATGCAGATATGGACGGGTATCGAAAAAATTTTGCCCAGGTAGTGGTATGTCAAATAATTGCAAAATTTTTTTAATGATCTGACCAAAGTTGTGATTGCTAGCGATTTAGTAGACCAAATCGTATGAAATATATATGTACATGGGAACTTCATTAAAATCTGTACCCATTTCGATGAAAATTTTTAGACGTATTGGGACGTCAAGTAAAACACCTCATGCTAAATTTTGCAAAGATAGGAACAACAATTGTGGCTCCCTTGTAATACCACAGGAAGTAGAAGGCAGATGCTATTTATATCCACCACCGAAGGATGGGGGATATAAATTCCGTTTGCAACACATCGACATATCCATTTCCGAACCTATAAAGTATATATATATTCCTGATCAGCGTAAGAATCTAAGACCACCTAGACATGTCCGTCCGTCTGTCTGTTGAAATTACGCTGCAGTCTTTAAAAATAGAGATATTGAGCTGAAAATTTGCACAGATTCTTTTTTTGTTCATAAGCAGGTTAAGTTCGAAGATGGGCTATATCTTCATATAGCCCCCATATAGACCGATCCGTGAGCTGGAACTTTGCACAGATTCTTTTTTTGTCCATAAGCAGGTTAAGTTCGAAGATGGGCTATATCGGACTATATCTTCATATAGCCCCCATATAGACCGATCCGTTGATTTAGGGTCTTTGGGCAATAAAAGCCACATTTATTATCCAATTTTGCCGAAATTCGGGACAGTGAGTTGTGTTAGGCCCTTCGATATCCTTCGTCAATTTGGTCCAGATCGGTTCAGATTTGGATATAGCTGCCATATAGACTGATCCTCCTATTTAGGGTCATAGGCCCATAAAAGCTACATTTATTATCCGATTTTGCTAAAATTTGGGACAGTGAGTTGTGTTAGGCCCTTCGACATATTTCTTCAATTTGGCTCCAATCGGTACAGATTTGGATATAGCTGCCATATAGACCGATCCTCCGATTTAAGGTTTTGGGCCCATGAAAGTCACATTTATTATCCGATTTTGCTGAAATATGGGACAGTGAGTTTTCTTAGGACCTTCGACATCTTTCCTTAATTTGGCCCTGATCGGTTCGGATTTGGATATAGCTGCCATATAAACCGATCCGCCGATTTAGTGTCTTAGACCCATAAAAGGCGCATTTATTGTCCGATTTCGCTGAAATTTGAGACAGTGAGTTTTGTTAGGCCCTTCGACATATTTCTTTAATTCTTCCGATCGGTACAGATGTGGATATAGCTGCCATATATACGGATCCTCCGATTTAAGGTCTAAGGCCCATAAAACCAACATTTATTATCCGATTTTGATGAAATTTGGGACAGTGAGTTGTGTTAGACCCTTCCACATATTTCTGCAATTTGGCCTAGTTCGGTACAGATTTGGATATAGTTGCCATATAGACCGATCCTCCGATTTAAGGTCTTAGGCTCATAAAAGTCACATTTATTATCCAATTTTGCTGAAATGTGGGACAGTGGGTTGTCTTAGGCCTTTCGACATTTTTCCTTAATTTGGCCCTGATTGGTTCAGATTTGGATATAGCTGCCATATAGACCGATTTTTTTTTTTTTTTTTTTTTGGGCCCATAATAGACACATTTATTATCCGATTTTGCTGAAATATGGGACAATGAGTTGTCTTAGGCCCTTCGACATATTTCCTTAATTTGGCCCTGATCGGTTCAGATTTGTATATGGCTGCCATGTAGACCGATATCTCGATTTAAAGTCTTGGCCCCATAAAAGGCGCATTTATGGTCCGATGTCGCCGAAATTTGGGACAATGAGTTAATTTAAGACCCTTGACATACTTCTGCAATATGGCACAGATCGGTCCAGATTTGGATAAAGCTGTCATATAGACCGATCTCTCGGTTTTAGTTTTTTGGGCCATAAAAGGCGCATTTATTGTCCGATATCGCTGAAATTTGAGACAGTGAGTTGTGTTAGGCTCTTCGACGTCCTTCTTCAATTTGGACCAAATCCGCAATAGGTTTCGAGTAAAGGGTCTCCCCCTAGCCTAGATAAGGGCTGCAGAGTCGAGCAAATCCACCACATGTGTGGTTTTCATGTTGACACCGCAGTGGGAGAAATCGAAAAAAAATAGTAAAAAATTATGGACAACTATTGCGGCAAAGTCGTTTGGCATGTATCCAAATCATGCATAAAAATGAAAATCGATTCACAAAGGCCTTCGTAAATTGCAAAATACGCTGCAAATCTCGTCCAAAATTTCAACAAATGAAAATTAAAACTCATATGTTCCCGAAACCAGTGGAGATATTGTAAACATCATGTAGACTGTTTTTATAGGGATTTTTCAGCATTATCTAGCAAAAAAATTTAAACTCGGACCAACAATGATGATTTGGAAGCCCGAATAGTTTTTCGAAATGCCGAGGTGACTAACTTCAGTCTAAGACACTACTACTACTGTACCTATGACAATGAAATTGGGCACTCGATCTCGCTAACACCTCGGCTCTAACCATTTCAAACTTCAGAGAAATATCTCTACCCGTTTTCACACGGCATATTTTTTAATATTTTTTTTTTTCGATTTTCTCCCACTGTGAGTGACAGTTTAGTAGTTGTTGTTAATATTTCATATAGGATTTTTGCTGATGATCTCAACTATAAGTACTACGAACATTAGGCTGTGTATAGTAGACCGGTCAGATGGACGAACATAGCTCACGATGGAACGGATGAGATAGATAAACCCAATTATCGAAGCGTGTCCACCAGTGGGATGATATGTGTCCTGCTTTGTCGAGGAACTAACAATTTCTTTTTTGTTCAAAACTCATTTAACAATCTTTCCTTAGACCAATGTGTTTTAATTTCTCATTTCAAGACAAAACAGCAAAAACACTTTAAAGAGTCTCAGCACTTGTGATGTATTGTATGTATTAAGGGCGGGCTGCAGTGATCGCGATTTCGGTCTTTGCCAGAGGCCTCATCAGCTGCGATGCCACCAAAAGATTACATGCTTCCACCTAGTCACTAATTAGTGAGCAATGCAATGGTAGAAGCATGCCCTAGGAATTTTAACGGTGGGTCTTGTTATTCAACCATTTCTTATAGCGCAGTAAGTGAAAAAGTTTAGCTATTGGTATCGTAACGGGACACAGGACTACGAGCTCAATTATGTAAAATCGGTGAGGCAAGTGATAGGATGTGTAGGGCAAGCGGGGAAGATGATGAGACGTTGGAGCGTTTCCTTTGTCATTGCCCGGCTTTCGCGTCTAACAGATACCGGCACTTAGGTGGAGACACGATACCAGACATGAACCAACTTAGGGGAGTGGTATCCAAAACAATTAAGGTTTTTGTAAGTAGCACGAAATTCCTTACTTAAAATTTTCTTTTTAGAGGTTATTTTGTAGTTTTTAGAGCGCACATCAAGCCGATTACTGGCTTAGATGTATGTCCATAGTGGCATGGAGCGGATTGATATCTGCACCCTCTTTTCAACCTAACCTAAAATTAAAAATTAAAATCTAACAGCCAAAAAGTCATTTAACATCGACAACACAAACAAAGCCAAAGACTTGTTACCCAGACAAACTTTGCTTGCCATAGATTAACTTTTCAATATGAACAAACTAATGAAGCGCAAAAAATAAATACTTAAAAATTATCTCGTACTACGTTTCTGAGTACGGACTATCGAACTGTTCGAAAACTGAGCTTTTTCAAAATACACCACTGCTGTGGTACAGGGAAGAGTAATAGACTCATTAATAAGCATACTGATCGACTCAGAATAACTTTCTGATACGACTTAGCTATGTAATCTGTTGGTCCGTCCATCTCGTTGGTTTGAGATGGGAAGGAATCGGTTCAGATTTGGATAGAGCTCCCATATATGTTTATGTTCTTCCGATTAGGACATCTAATCATTAGTGATTATGCAGCGCCAGTGTGGTCTCGTCAGCTTTGTGACATGCAGTGGAATAATATTCAGATCTGTCAGAATGCCGGAGATGTACCCCGCATGGAGGGAATTCCACCCAGGATTTGTTCTTAGCCTCTCTCAGCTCGCTCTTGTATTTTCTTAGCTCAGCCCAATGTCCCTATCGTGTAGTTTTTGCCCTATTAAAGAGTTTTCTGCAGCCCTTCCTTACACCAAGCAATTAGGGGGTCCACTATGGCGGTCGTTGTTTGCTCCTGGATTTGGCTCTGGGACATGTTGACACAAGCAAGGTGGTTACTATAGCCTTAAACGCCAATATTGTTTGAAAGATATATAAGAGGGCTAAATCCAATTCTGAACCCATTTTTCCAAGAACAAATGCAGCTTGTACCTTTATTACACTAATCCATGTACAGACAGACGGACACAGCCAAATCGAATCAGAAAATGATTCCAAGCCAATCGGTATACTCAACAATTGGTCTAGCTCTTCTCCTTCTAAGCGTTGCAAACAAAGTTGTAATACCCAATACCATAGTGGTGGTGTAGGCTCTAATGAGCCTATCAAACATTCGATCAATCACAAGAAAGTGTTACCATACTTCTGACCCTTAGTGTATTGCCATATGCATTTTTAGTCAAATATATATATACATATGTTGTTATTTGCTGAAAAAAGGAGGGAATTTCGAATGCAATTGTAAAGTACAAGTGCATGCGTGTGAGTGTACACAAACATAATTCAAACCAACGCAAATAAAACATGAACTTGTTTCAATGCAAAAAGCCATAATGGCCAGCAAGAGTGAGAATAGCAGCAGAGGCAGAGCAACACCATAAAATAAACTAAGCAGCAAATGTGCATAGCATTCGCATCGAAGATAAGTTCTTATAGCTGCTTCTGTTTCTCTGCTCTGCCGATCTTGTTGTTTGTGTTGTTTTACGTTATTTAGTGGATAACCGCACAACCAAGAGAGCCACACTCACAAGCCAACTAGGGCAGAGTAGAGCACACCCACACATACAGCAGAGCATTCTGCGTTGATGATATTCATAGTCTTTGGTACTCTCGCATACACATAAACACGCATTTACCCCAGCGCACAATTTAAACACTTGAATTTTTGTTTGTGTTATTCTTTTTTGTTGTTTTGTTTCGTTGCAAATGTGCTTGGTAAAGGCTTAAAAGGCATAAACAACAACCACAAAAACCATTAGCAAAAGACCATAACCCCACAGACTCACACACACACACACACACATATGCTGCCACTACTACTACTCGTTCCCTCAAATATTCGCAAATAGTCAGCCAAAGAGCTAAGCCACAGCTATGGCAGCAAGCAAATGCACCTCTTTCGCTTTAGCAATTCATGGTATTGACAAGGATGATGGGATGCTTTCTTGGCGTTGAAAATATACCATGACCCATTGTGGCCCATGACCCCACCCCCACCTCTGCACCAATGAAAACTAAATAAGTGAATAACGTACATAAACAATAGAAAACAAGAACAACAAGTACAATTGATGTATGAATTAAGTAGAAAAATAGGGTGTTTGTTACGGCACACACGCGTTCCCATTTCAAGGCCTTGAACGAAGCGAAGTACTGTTTTAAATTTCAGGCTAAAGGGAGGAGTCATCAGCAAAAGCAGTAGCAGCAGCAGCAGCAACAAGAACTTGAAGTTATAAGCATAGATATTAATTAAGGTCCAAAACAACTTCATGTTCACGCTGTGAGTTAGGTCAGTTTGATTCTGTACATACTTCATCATAGTTCTTAAATATTTGTGGTTGAACGAGTGCGTGTTAATGTTGGTGTGAAAAAGAGTTTGTTTTTTGCATAACTTGATTCACCCATATGACTATGCCCTACTTCAGGAATATTTCGAAAGATGATGATAAGCCTTATCGAAAATTTCCAATATAAGCAACCATATAGAACAGTTTTATGATATTAATGATAAGGCCAAGAAAGGAGAGAATTTAGCGGAATGAGATACATTCATTATGTCATTCCGTTTCCTATTCAAAAATACGCTTCGGACGCAAAAATTTTTATATGTATATTCTTGATCGTCATAAAATTCTAAGACTAATCTAGCTAGGTCCACCCGTTTTTCTGTTGTAATCATTCTAGCCTTTAAAAATGAAGATATTGATCTGAATTTTTACACAGATAATTTTTTTACCATAGACAGCTCAAACTCGAAAAGTGGCCATATTCCGACTATATCTTGATGTAGCCCCCATATAGACCGATCATCGGATTTAATATCTTGAGCTCATAACAAGAGTAGTTTTGATGAGATATTCATGAAATTTAGAATACTGAACTCCATTAAACTCCTTGACATCAAAACTTCTCTACCAAGTGGTGTCGCTATGCGACACGCCGTTCGAACTCGGCATAGAAAAGAAGGTCCATTATCATTGAGCATAAACTTTAATCGGACTGCACTCATTGACATGAGGGAAGTATCCCCTGATCCTTAATGGAATGTCCATGGGAATTCAGCATTTAATCCTCGCGGCTCCAAATCGACATCTCAGATGGTTGACGATCTGGGACTGTTTCCAGTGGAGTTGGCTGAAAATGAACACCAAAAACCTAATAGCATGCCCGTAGCATGTTTTCTGCTACTGAGACCTCGACTGGTAGAGCAGCTGCACTAGCCAAAAAAAAAACGGGTCTGCAGGGGCTTTTGATGAAGGCACATGGTTGGAGTCTGAAGTGCAAGACCGAACCTCTTTTATCATCGCATGCCTAGAAGGCCTCTTATCATTGAGCTTAAACTTTAATCGGACTGCACTCATTGATATGAGTGAAGTATCCCCTGTTCATTAATGGAATGTTCATGGGAAATTTAGCTTTAGCATCGCAGCTCCAAAGCAAGTAATGATATCAGGACTCCAAGTCGACGTCGTTAGATGGTTAACGATCTGGGTCTGTTTCCAGTGGAGTTGACTTAAAATGAACTCCAAAAACCTAACAGCTGCGGTGGTGGTATTAGCCCAAAGCATGTTGTCTGCTACTGAGACCTCGACTGGTAGAGCAGCTGCACTAGCCGAAAAACAACAGGTCTGCAGGGGTTTTTGACGGCACTAGCACCTGGTACGAGTCTTAAGTACAAGGCTGAGCCTCTTTTACCTTCGCATGCCTAGGCCATCATCCTTCTTTGGTAAACCAAAATGCTTTTTCAGAGCTTTTTGTAATAAAAGGCGCACCGCTATCAGGTTTATTGAGAGATTCGGTGAGAATGACCCTAAAATTCTAACCGATAAGAAGAAAGGCTCCCTTAATGGGGCTCGAAGATTCGCTGAGCAAACAACAACAAATTTGCCCATGAACATTCCGTCAAGCACCAAGGCCAATCTTCTCATATATCAATGAGTGCTGTCCGATTCAAGTTTAAGCCGAATCCGAACGGCATGCCGCAGTGGGACAACATTATTCCTCATAAATGACGCCAGCATTAGGAGGGGTAACCACAACTGAAAAATGTTTGTTTATGATATTCTCGCCAGGATTTGAACCCAGTCTTTAAGCGTCATAAGCGGACATGCTAACCTCTATGCTACGGTGGCCTTTGCTGAACAGACTACCCCAAATGCTATGCGTCTAGAGTCGGAAACGGCCCAGCAGTTAGCCAAAAGGCTGAAGTCGCCTGGAGGGCATCGCATCCACAAAAGGACTAAGGCGAACAATAGTGATATGGGGCCCCGGAACCTTTACTAATATCGCTAAGGACAGCTTGTTGATGGAATTATTTCGCAAGGTAGAAGAACAGGGCTGTATACCTTAGGGGCAATTGCAGTGGGATCACCAATAGTATGTCATCTTTATACTCCGACGTCGTTTCCGAATTGTCTGGGTCTCTTCCAGTTTGAGGTGATGCAGGCTACTATCGAGGCCAATACAAACTTTATGCTTTCGAGGGTCAAAGTTCAATTGAATCGTTGCTTTCTAAAAAACATTGCTGAAATCTGGCCAGGCGCAGCACTGGATATTGGCAAGAGGTATATATTCTTTCTCGCCAAATAGCACGCAATGGGTAACAAGGATTCCCTCAGATCCTGAATCCATATTTGGAAGACTAAGGGAGTTTAATCCCAATCTTTCAACCGCCGACTGGTAGATTGGGTGAAGCTGAAGGCGATCAGAGACATTTGGTATTCCTACTAAACTCCGGCTCGCAGACCTCAACAAGTCTGAAGGAGTTGTATTCTACGGACTCAAATAATTGAAGCCGAAGTTGTATAGAAGCGGTGGGGTTGGGGCATCAGGAGACAACTCACAAATAAATACAAATTTTGCCCATGATCATTCCACTAAGGGAAAGGGGCAAACCTCTCACATATCAATGAGTGCTGTCCGATTCAAGTTTAAGCTCAATGATAAAGGGCCTCCTTCTTATAGCGGAGTCCGAACGGCGTGCCGCAGTGCGACACCTCTTTGGAGACAAGTTTTACATGGCATAGTACCTCACAAATGTTGTCAGCATTAGGAGGGGAAAACCACCGCTGAAAATTTTTTCTGATGGTCTCGCTAGGATTCGAAACCTGCGCTCAGGAGACAACTGTATTGCTGAAAACTTGTCTGAGTCGACCACATCTCTAAAGTCTGGTGGATTGGGACTGAAAATCTCCCCGCCACGATCAAAACAAGAGGGGAAGGCATCGAGACGGGATCCGACAAGGTCTGGGGGAACGGGTCATCCCAAGGACTGCGACAGCTGGCAAGGACGAAACTCAAAATATATGCTTCGACAGTAGGGGCTAGTAAAGCATCTAAGGAGAATAGCCGGTGTTTTGAGGAAGAATGATTCCATTGCTTTCTATACTGCACCTTGATGCGCAACAAGATCGAACAAATCTTGTGGGGATGAATTCCAGGCGGACACAGAAGATGAGGCTACAGTGGTGGAAAATCTTAATCCTGATTTTGGTCTTAGTCTTGCATACGAGGGGAACTGGAATCTGTGGGTATGTCTCTACATGTAAGCTAGGTCTTCAAGATCAAGCCCGAAGGGAAACTAATGACAGATGTTCACAAAGTGCGGGTTGTGAACACTCCAAAATATGTGGCCCAATCTAAACTTGAAGAGGTTTAATGCTTTGCTGTCGCTGGCTTGTACAGACGTCTCAGTCATTGTGTCTGTTATGTCAGGTCACTGTCAGATAGAGCTGACAAAATATCGCTGGCACTATCGATACTTTCTACACTTTAGTTTTTGGCTGCAAATCTATTGATATTTTTCATTCGATACTATCGGCAAAGTTACACTGTTTGTAAGATTGATTAGAGATCCGATGGTGAATGAATCCCAATCAAAAATTTTTCAATCGTCCTTTTACTTGAGTATTTCAAGTATCGTTCTAATCGGCCCATAGCCTGTTATGACATCCTTATTAAATCTACCTTTTTTCTTCTTGAGCCTATAGAGGGCGCAATTTTCATTTTGTACAATGATTCCTCTCATGACTTCCGACCGACTTTACTACATTCGGGTTTAATCGGTCCGTGCATTGATATTGCCTTTATATAAGCCGATATTCTGATTATGAGGACATCAAAGAAGAAGTGAGTATTGCACAACTACTTAGTGTGTGTCCTGCGCTGGCATTCAGAAGCAGTTCCACATTTTTTTCTCAAGTTATCTGTATTAGCGAATATGAACATTCGCTAGTTCTTGGGCATTTTAAAGCGATCTGTATGTTTCCACGGCAGGAACTAGAAGACATCTTCCTTCTCCTGTTCCTGTGGCATCACAATGAATAAAAAAGCCCAGCTGACAATATGATCCGACTTTGTCTGACGTCCGACATGTCTGCACATAGTCGGACGAAACATACGACAATTCTTACCAAATCCAGAAAGAAACCGGTTCGACAAGACTGACCATCCAATTTTGCTGCGACATCGTTTCGATATAGCGGTAAATATATCAGATTTCCCACTGACGTTCCGACAACATGACAACCACTTCTCTTGTTTTTAGTTCCGATGTCAGTAAGACATCGGGTCCGATATCGGGCGATTCATCCGATTGTCGGACCGATGTCGGGCCAAAATCGGAAAATTTTATTAGCTGGGCGTCTAAGTGAGTCTTATGCCAGAGTGCCACTTAACCTAACCATTAAGACTCGACAATATTGCCAAATATGGTCTAGTTGGATATAGCTGACATCTTTCACCGATTTCTTCATTTAGAATCTTGTGAGCACATAAATGTGCGTGCCTACCATAAAATGTAGGGTACTAACCAAACTAGGCGATCCATATCCACTTGTAAATACATCCTTTTTATTATTTCAACTTCCAATAGTTAACACTCCAAAGTGGTTTTGTATTCAACAGAAAAAAGGGTCAGTTGTTGGGTGTAAACGTTTTGGACAGCATTTTATTGGTCGAACGAGTGTTTGCAGAAAGGTTTATTAAGATGCAAAATATGCGTATCTACATACATTTAAACGTATGCTCGTATCTGATATGCTAGTATGTGTGTGTGTGTGTGTAGACAAGCTATTAACGGCAAAAATACATGAGTTAAAGTGTGGGTGAGTTTCGAATTGAAATTGCTATGGCTTTGGGTTTTTCTGTGACGTTATAATGCGCTAAAATAAATTATGTTCAGTCAAGCATGAAATTAGATGAACACCAATTGACGTGACAACTTGTATAAGAACGCACACGCATACACTCACACAGACCCATGCACAACGATTTACAAAGACACACATTCATATTGATGTATGCAGATTGGTGTTGAGATAAATTAAGAGAAACCTTTATTTTATAATGGGGCCTCAGTCTAAGGTATATTTTTTTATGCCAAAAACAAGTACAGGTATCCGAAATGGTGTGGTTAGAAACTGTAAAGAAACCTTTAATCTTGCACAGCTACGAAATCGTAAATACCATTATCGAATCACTTTTAATGGATCTGGGAGCTGTATCAGATTTTTCAACGATTCACATCACACTTGGCAAAGAAGTCATTAGAATTACAGCCAATCGCATAAGATTTGTCTCTGCTAGAAGTCAAATCGAAACTGATCACTGCCTGCTAGGAAAAGCTCGATAAAGAGTCAGCTAAAGTTAGTTCCGATCAATCTGAGAGATAAAGAATATCGACCTCGAATATCGACCTATTGTATGAAGACATTGACTTATTTAAGCTTAACGGGCTACAACGCTTTAGTGGCCGGGCTTTGTTTCCAGCTTAACAGTCATTGAAAAGCCCCAAACATCCATTAAAGACCAAATTAAGAAAGACAAATAGAAACTTGGAGTCTGATGTTAGAAAAAAAAACGGCAGAAATTTGAACTCTTGAAAATCTTTCCTACATTAGGCTGGAATTTTTAGCGATTCACTAAGTATAGGGTAGCTGGTAGGAAGTATACTTGTTTCACACTAGTACAACTGTCAAAATTAGCAATGATAGCTACACGATATTTGTTTTGACAGCCAAAAAAAAACTTTTTCTTCTAACTTCATTTAAAGTTATGCTTGATGAAATGCTCACGTAATAGTGTGATTGTGCTATATTTGATTGTAAAATCACAATCAGTTATTGTCGGTGAACTCAAACACCTCGAAGTGAATAAAATGTTTGAGTATCGCACCATAAGTCGTACTAATAAAACTAATAGCATCGCCAAACGCCATGGATGCTCAGTTGAACCATCGGCCAGCAGTCGCTCTGAAATTCTAATAAGCCAGTCAGAAACTGAAACTCACCGTCGGGTATTTGCACTACTCTCATACTTTGAAACGCAAAGCATGGGCAGACCAAATACAGAGTGGGAGAAGTGATATCGCGGCGGTGGTTAACTTATATTCTTGATCGACTTGATATTCTTAGTCGATTTAGCCCTGTGCGTCCGTCTGTCGAAAACAAGCTAACTTTTGAAGGAATGAAGCTACAGTAGTTCATCGAAATTTTGCACGAATACTTCCTATTAGTGTGAGTCGGTTGGGATTGTAAGTGGTTAGGTCTGTGTTTTGATATAACTGCCATATGAACCGATCCTGGATCTTGCCTTCTTGAGCCTTTAGATTATGCAAATCTTATCCGATTTGGTTGCAATACTGCACCAAGT
Organism: Stomoxys calcitrans; assembly: GCF_963082655.1. Classification (NCBI taxonomy): domain Eukaryota; kingdom Metazoa; phylum Arthropoda; class Insecta; order Diptera; family Muscidae; genus Stomoxys; species Stomoxys calcitrans. Next base: position 116,942,404 of record NC_081553.1, read on the forward strand.
GCTTTATTTTGACTTCCAACGACTGAATCTGCTCATGCCCCAACGGAATACTCGAACAAACAGACCAAGGATATTTTCAACGAACACCTAGAGAAACAATACGACCGCTGTCCCGCCCATGATATTAAAACCGTTCAAGGAGATTTTAATGCGAAAAAAGGCATGGAAAATATCTTTTGCCCAACAGTCGGAAAATGTTGCTTATACGAAGAACCTTCCTTTGATGGATTTAGGCTATTAGACTTTGCCACGGCAAAGAACATGGTAGTTAGCAGCACCAGACTTCAACATCGAAGGATTCACACGGCCGCATTGTTGTCAACCGATCAATACACGAGAAACCAAATGCATCATGTTGGGATTGATGGAAAGCATTCAAACTGCTGTGAGATCGAACCGAGGGACGAACGTCGATTCGAATAATTTCTTTATTGCAGCAAAGGTTCGCACCCGTGCTAGTGATACGAGAAACGTACGATCTGACTCTGCACTGAAGCTGGGTCTCGGAAAGCTGCAAACACAACTGAAGGTAAGGGCATACACCACTCGGCTGTCCCAATTTCTTGAAGAAAACACTCCCTGTACTGGTTGTATAAGAGCGCAATAGCAAATGATTCCCCACTATATAAAAAAGGCCGCAATATTCGTACTTGGCTAGCAAAAGTCTCACCCAAGGAGCACATGGTACAACCAGGAGTGTCAAAGAGCTACTGAGGCCACGAATGCGGCATACCTAGGCAATTTTATAGTCAGTAGCAACGCTCCACTCGGCTGACCCAATTGCTTGAAAAAAAACCCTTCCTGTACCGATAGTACAGCAGCGCAATGGTAAACCATTGCCCACTCCATGGAAAAAGCCGCAGCATCCGCACTTGGGTACCAATAGGCTCCCCAAGGAACATTTGGTTCGAGCAAGAAGCTCAAAAGGCCTGAAATCAAGAATGTGGCATACAGTTCAACCTTACAATCACTAGCTACCTGCTAGGTATGTTCCCCTAGAAGAAGAAAATGAGTGAGTTTGAGAGAATCAAGATGTTCAGGAGCCAGAATGAAGTCTAAAAATTCTACCAAACAATTGGATACCAATCTGATGGCTTTGGTACAGGGACCTCCTACTGAAGAGACAAAAGAAGGAAATCTGGTAATAGATACTTGTAGTGTGATGAGCATAAGGAAAAAACACTTTTTCCCAGCTGCTGGTATCCAACGATGGGCATGTGTTCCACCTGGTCACAAGGAGGTCCACGTAGCAGTAGCCCGAGTGAAAAACGATAAGGCACCAGGAGCCGATGGATTGCCTGCTTAACTATTTAAGACGACAGGCTGATAAGGTGTATGCGTCGGCTTGTCTGCGCAATCTGGCTAGAAAAATTCATATTCGATGATGGGAACCTCAGCGTACTATATCCCATACACGTTCATCAGTAAGAATAGGAAAGAATCTCTCCAAACCATTTAAAACCAAAGGGGTATCAGACGCAGAGGCAATTAGTAGTGTGATCTCTTTAATATCCTGCTAGAGAAGATAAGACGAAATGCAGAGAACACAAGCCAATCGCCTATGCCTACGACATCGATATAATGGGTCGATCACCGGAAGAAGAATTGCAGCCAGACAGAAACATTGAAATCACACATAGGGAAATAGAAGCGATATTGATACATGAAGAGATACGAATGTCGTGTTTGACGCAGATGCCTGCCATCATTGTCCAAACCTGTGAAGCCCAAAACTGAATACAATGCTTCTACCAAAGCCCCCAAATGTAGTAAACTACACACGAGTACCAATTTGATCCCACGTATTCGGACATGTTCACCTCCTTGGTTAGGAATGACTCCTAAACTCCTTCCGATCTTTGGGCCACGCCACCCGGTTAAAAATGCAAGTCCCCGCCAAACTTATATTCTTCCCGCGATTTGGGCCTAAGCCACAACCACCACGTTACTCACCACTGGGGCCTCACCATTGTCAGGCTGGAACCAAAGTTCCAGGGGCTGCTAACACCCGTGGTATCTGGTACCACGGGTGTTAAAGTTTCCAGTCAGACTTCGTAGCCTTAAAAGACTACTACCAGTTGAACCACAATCAGTTCGGGACTGGTCACTTAGGAAAAAGAACCGCCCTAAGCCGATCTACAGCCAGCATACATGAGTAAGCATAAATTAACATACACCAGGACGATATACACAAACACGAGAGCCCTCACGGGTTACGCCACACAAGTCAACTCCAACAATCAACGCGCCCACCCTCACGGACGATGGATCACAACCACAAACGCAACGGGAAACAACGAAGAGCAAACACCGCAGCCTTAACATGGGCGATGCAGGCGCCAGGCCATGTCATGCGCAGCATTAAATCACTTGGTCCCGCCAGCAATTGGCCGTTCTGTGGTATGTTATGCAGCGCCAGTGTGGTCTCGTCAACTTTGTGACACGCAGTGGAATAATATTCAGATCTTTCAGAATGCCGCACTCCGAATTGCGACAGGCTATCTCCTATGCTCTCATATGGACCACGTCCATTAGGAGACAAAGATTCTACCAGTGCGAAGACATAACTACATGCTGTCTAAGCAATACCTTTTGGGCTGTTATCGCAGAGACCATCCAAATCATCATCTTGTGGATAGATATCCACCGCCCAGAAGCCTTAAGGTAGATCTACATGATCCAAAGCGTGAGGTTCAGCGCTACAAGAGAGAACCTCTAGATCAAGCGGCATATCAAGCAGGTCCAAACTACATTCATGCAGACACGGTAGCAGATGCGGTATTTGGTTACCGGGTGAATGCAGTCCTTGGAGAACGACTGGCTCCCATTGCACCTGAAGAAATTGACCTCCCCCGGCAAATCAGAGTAGTTCTGGCTCAATTACGTTCCGGCAGATGCAGCCGCCTCAACTCCTACAAAGCAAGGATTGATGCCGACGTGCAAGATGTATGTCCCGATTGTAACCAGGGACCGCACGATGCACGTCACCTGTTTAACTGCCCGGCCAGACTCACTCGACTCAGACCCAGATCCCTGTGGACGCACCCCATCTTAGTCGCAGAGTTCATGGGTTTTGAGACGCAACAGAATCAAGCAGACGAAAGATAGAACACAATAAACTGCTACAACAACAACAACAACTCGGTCCCGCCAGTACAGCAACACCTCATTGTATATAACTAGCGTTTATTCATGCCTCCACTAAGTCTTGTCCGTCTCCTAACAACTACTTCCCGGGAAAAGGTGGCCAGCCTTGCAACAGTCGCAAATCCCCATCGCGCCTTATATTCTAATGTTTGCATAGTACGGGCTTTCCGTCAGTACATGCCTGCAGTCCTCAGGTCTCCCACAGTCGCACAAATCAGTAGCGTACAAGTTTCTCTGATTCAAAAATTCATTAAAGGAGCCATGTTTCGTCAGTATGAAGCCCAGACATAGGCCGAAGCAAAAGTTCGGACGGTCTCGTACGAATGTCGCGTCACGAGTAAATTCGCAAGTCAGCAGACCATTGTCACTGTTCGTCCATTTGGTTTTCTATTATCAAGACGCTCCAAAAGAAGCGCCTTGAGCCGCCTACCATGCCCATCTGCTAGCCCAGAAGCAGTGAGCCAATCCTCACGCACATAAAGAGATATTGACCCCGCGGCTGCAGGAAATGGCTTGCTGGAGCCAAACTTACAGTTCAATATGTCATTTCCATTTGGATTTAAGTTTGACGCTGCAAACTATCAAGCAATGAACTGTAGGCCAGACAGAATTGGAGGTTAGATATCAACACTACGGTGCTGAAGAAAGCATTCACCATACTAGAAACGTCTACCGAAGGCGTCTTGTCTTTGATCAAATCCATCTGTTGTCTGGCAATTTCTTTTCAGTAACCAATTAAAATCCTTAAGTTTCTGGTGATGGTCACTCAAAATAAAGTAAAAAAAAATAAGAGCGTGCTTCGGGCGGGCCGAATCTTATATGCGTTCCACAATGGATAGCAATTGTCGAATTCTTTGCACCATAATAAGCCCAGTTGTTGGAATTCATAACAAAACACCTCATGCAAAATTTCAGTCAAATCGGGTGAGAATTGCGCCCTCTAGCGGCTCTAGAAGTCAAGATCCAAGATCGGTTTATATGACAGCTATACCAGGTTATTATCCGATTTAAACCGAACTTAGCACAGTGGTTGAAAGTGACACCAAAACACCACGTGCAAAATTTCAGTCAAATCGGACGAAAATTGCGCCCTCTAGAGGCTGAAGAAGAATTGCGCTCTCTAAAAGCTGAAGAAGTCAAGACCCAAGATCGGTTTATGTAGCAGCTATATCAAGTCATGAACCAATTTGAACTATACTCAGCGCAGTTGTTGGAAGTAATACCAAAACACCACGCGCAAAATTTCAGTCAAATCGGACGAGAATTGCGCCCTCTAGAGGCTGAAAAAGTCAAGACCCAAGATCGGTTTATATGGCAGCTATATCAAAACATGGAACGATTTGGCCCATTTACAATCCCAACTGACCTACACTAATAATAGGTATTTGTGCAAAATTTCAAGCGCCTAGCTTTACTTCTTCGAAAGTTGGCGTGGTTTCGACGGACAAACGGACATGGCTAGATCTACTTAAAATGTCATGACGATTAAGAACATATATACTTAATGGGGTCTTAGACGCATATTTCGAGCTGTTACAAACAGAGTGTCGAAATTAGTATACCCCCATCCTATGGTGGAGGCTATAAAAAACGGAGAAAGATGGGAACTACAACATTGATATAGTCAGCAATTTTATCTACGATACCTCGGCACCGCCGGGAACGAAACCAATTTGGAAATAAAACGAAAGATAATATTGGCCTACAGATGCTACTTTGGATCAAGCAAGCAATTCAGGAACGAGCGAAGCCACTTCTCGACAGACGAAAATCACACCATATAAGACATTAATACTCCCCTTGCAGTTTTATGGCTCCGAAGCATGGGTTGCACCATTGGTCAGTCCTACTCATTTTAAATTGAATAATATTTGCTAACTCTGATTGGTATACGAGCTCCAATCAATATAAGGGGAATAAATACAACCGTGTTGTATCGTATATATGCACACACATACATCTGTAAATAATTGGAAACTCATAGCAGCTTTAACAAGCTTTACTGACGCAGGCCTCGCGGAAAACAGTGAAGCTTTCAAAATGCATATCTTAAGGCGTTTTTGCCGACAAAAGTTCGATACGTTGTTTATTTTTACTTCATCAAAAATCGCCGATATCAAAAGGTGATCAAAAAGGGTACAGCAAACTTTGCAAATAAAATACAATACCGAGGCTCAGAAGGTAAGCGATGGTCGATGCAATCAAAACTCAATACAAATGGCCGGAGGTTGGCAACCATGTGGCTGCAAGCAAACATGCAAAATTGCATACTCTTTCCTTCTATTGTGAGCATGAGTAAGAGTGCTTTGCACCATTCTGAGTCTAATGGTAGACTCAAGTTGTGTGCGTAGTTCTGTGTGTGCACTTTTATGTTAGTGTGTAAAATAAAGTGTAGTTTTTGTTGTGTGCCAGCAAAGGCTTTTTGTTGCTGCCGTTCTGTTTAAATTGACAAAAATTTATTGCGGATAGAAATGCGGATTTGGTTGATTGGCTAACTAAAGCTTTTCCATGTGAACATATCCCGGCGTACAATAACGCATGCAACGCACTCATCATTCACCAGATCCGAGAATTCTCTTACACACTCACACTCGCTTGCTGTGCGTATTCACATACAATTTCACTAACACAGCGATTCGCATATTTTTGGACCATGGTTAAAACATTGAAAATGCGGTGAAGGCGTTATTGCATGCGGCCAGATTTTGGTGGTTAACTTATGCTGTGATGCATCCTGGGTTATTTATGAGACGCAAACGCCACTGTTGACCATTTGAGCAAGGATACATTTTGCCTTTGTATGTGTATGGCCATATACATATGTGTTCATGTGGCTTTGTGTATGTGCGAACTGAAATTTTGCTAAATCAGGGCCCATATTTATTCCGGCATTTTGAAATAACCGCCAAGATTGTAGATGCATAAATTTTGTTGGCTTTGAGTGATGTGATTTTTTTTGCATTTGATTTTATTTAATTTTAGTTTTTCAGCCATTTTGAGGAAAATCTGAAAATACTACAATACATATTTTGAAAATCAATAAATTTAGGATGATTGAGTAGAATTTCGCTCACACACACACACTACTCCAAAAACACCAATCTGAAGTGCTGACATGTATGTACATATGTATATGTGTTTTACAAACTGTACCATATTTTACCGTAGCGCAGAGTTTAGCATGTCCACCTATGACGCTGAACGCCTGGTTTCGAATCCTGGCGAGACCATCAGAAAATTTTTTTTGCGGTGATTTTCCTCTTCTAATGCTGGCAACATTTGTGAGGTACTATGCCATGTAAACTGCGGCACGCCGTTCGGACTCGGCTGAAATTTGACCCAAAAACCTATCCTACGACTTACAAAATCAGGGCCAAATTTTATCCGAATCGGTCAATTTGATGATATAGCCCCCCTTAGTACCGATGACCCGATATGGCTTTTTGAGACCATTAAAGACTCAATCAATTGCCTATTTGATTGCTACAAAAAAAAAAACAATTACAAAGGGTAAATTTTTAGCGGAATCCATGATGGTGGGTACCCATGATTCGGTCCAAACGAACTTTGCACGTTTTTTCTTTTTATACCCACCACCGAAACAAGGGGGTTTATTCATTTTGTTTTTCCGTTTGCAACACATCGAAATATGCTTTTCCGACCCTGTAAAAATCGAAGAAGATCTACCCATGTCTGTCCGCCTGACTGTTAAAATCACGCAACACTCTTTAAAAAGAGATATATTGAACTGAATTTTGCATAGATTCTTTTCTTGTCCATAAGCAGGTTAAGTTCGAAGATGGGTTATATCTTGAAATAGCCCCCATATGGGCCGATTCAAGGTTTTCGGCCCATAAAAGCCAATTTTATTGTTCCAAAATTTGGGACAGTGAGTTGTATTAGGCCCTTCGACATCGTTCTTCAATTAAAACTTCGATCGGTCCAGATTTGGATATAGCTGTCATATAGACCGATCCGCCGCTTTAGGGTCTTAGGCCCATATAAGCCACATTTATTGTCGAATTTTGGTGAAATTTACGACACTGAATTGCGTTAGGCCCTTCGACATTCTTCGTCAATTTGGCTCAGATCGGTCCAAATTTGGATATAGCTGCCATATAGACCGATCTGCCGATTTAGGGTCTTAGACCTGTAATAGCCACATTTATTATCCGATTTTGCTGAAATTTAAGACAGTGAATTGCGTTAGGCCCTTCGACATTTTTCGTCAATTTGGCTCAGATCGGTCCAGATTTGGATATAGCTGCCATATAGAACGATCCGCCGATTAAGGGTCTTAGGCCGATAACAGCCACATTTGTTATCCGATTTTGCTGAAATTTGGTAGAGTGAGTGTCTTAGGTCCTTTGACATGTTTCTTCAATAGGGCACAGATCGGTTCAGATTTGGATATAGCTGCAATATAGACCGAGCTCTCGATTAAAGTTTTTGGGTCCATAAAAGGCGCATTTATTGTCCGATGTCGCCGAAATTTGGGACAGTGAGTTAAGTTAAGCCCCTCGTCATATTTTTGCACTATAGCACAAATCGGATATAGAGGGCGCAATTCCTATATAAATTGGATATAGCTGCTATATGGACTGATCCCTCGATTTAAGGTTTTGGACCCATAAAAAGAGTATTTATTGTCCCATGTAGCCGAAATTTGAAACAGTGAGTTGTGTTAGGCCCTTCCATATTTTTCTTCAATTTGGCTGAGGTCGGTCTTAATTTGGATATAGCTGTCATATCGACCGATCTCTCGATTTAAGGTTTTGGGCCCATAAAAGGCATTTATTGCCCGATTTCGCAGAAATTTGGTACAGAGAGTTGTATTAGGCTTTTCGACATCTTTCTGCAATTAGGGTCAGATCGATCCAGATTTGGATATAGCTGCCATATGGACCGATCTCTCGATTTAAGGTTTTGGGCCCATAAAAAGCGCATTTATTGTCGGATTTCGCAGAAATTTGGGACAGTGAGTTGTATTAGGCTCTTTGACATCTTTCTGCAGTTAGGGTCAGATCGATCCAGATTTGGATATAGCTGCCATATAGACCGATCTCTCGATTTAAGGTATTGGGGCCATAAAAGACGCATTTTTTGTCCGATTTCGCAGAAATTTGGGGCAGTGCGTTGTGTTAGGGTCTTCGATATAACGATAGGTGGTTTTTATATATACCCGAGGTGGTGGGTATCCAATATTCGGCCCGGCCGAACTTAACTCCCTTTGACTTGTTAAGTTCTGTAATGATTTTCAACATTGCCACTAAATATGGTCCAAGTTAACCTGCGACCTACCATTGCTTGCGTAAACACCGACCTCATATTTGACTTATCAAAAAGTTTTAAACATCCCACAGAACAAAAACAAAAAATTTTTTCCTTAAATTTATTCCAACTCAATTTGTTCACATTCCAGTATATGGAATTTGGTCTATACCAAATTTATATTATGCATTTTTAATATCCACGCCCAATTAATCTAATCTTTATTGGTATTTTGCAAAAATTACTTATTTAGAGCTTTTATTGTTTGTGTGTTTGTTTTTGTTTTCTAAATTTTTCCAACATGCACACGGCGTCCACCTAATTGTCGAAAAGATATTCTAATTATTTATGTAAAGTCTATGTATGTGAGTGTGGCTTTACTCTATTATTTTATTTGATTGTTATTGTTATTTGTGTGAGTTTAAAAGGAGGGCCCGCAACGAAATAAGATAATCCGATTTTATGAAAAATTGGCAAAAATGGGTCAATACCACTTTAGAGACCTTTAAATATGAAGTAAATTCTCCTATTTTTGGGTAAACTACTGAATTCAGCTTCATTGCCTTATCCTCTTTTAGTCAACTGTATAAGGGTTATGGCGAAACCTTTATCAAGCACTTTCACAGAATAGAAACATTGGAATCCACCCTAATAACCTAGCCTAAAAACAATAATGAGACAAATGTAGTAAAATAATTATTATTTCAATTAAGCTAATGATTTTCGAAATAAACATTTTGCAATGATAAAACCTAGCCAACATCGGTATGCTGACTCTGAATATACACTACACCATTGTATGGATAGGAGGTATGCATAGTTTGTCAATCCACTAACAACTCAACAAAATATTCGTCTCTCCATCTAAAGTCCTTCAAAAATAATAAAATGAATCTTAGTATAGGGCATATAGCATCTCAAATCACTGAATTCTGCGGAACGGCTCTTTACCGACTACCCAATACTGCACCGAATTCAATGTAAATTTTCATTCCTTAAAATGTCCTTTAATATGTTCTTTGGTTTATATCAGCTTATATTTATAAACCAGATGCTTTGCTTTACTCAAAGATATATTAAGCCAGTGATAATGAATCCAAAAGACATTATTACCAACCATGGTAGTTCGCATACAACTTTTCATAGCACACACACGTATACACACCCTGCAAAATATTTGCATTTATTTATGGCTTTGAGAAATAACACCTGTACGAAAAATATTACATAATTATTGTTATTCTAATTAAAATTAATATTATGGTCAAACAAAATACCCAAAACCCACATAATACGAGTATTTTGGAGTATCCACAAATTACCATGCAGGGATAGATGATACATTAGCATAGCAGCTGTGCAAAAAACAAAAGCATTGTTTGTATATAATGGGAAAGAAATTAAGTTGGGTAGTACTTATTACAAGGGTATTACATCCATAGAAAAAATCAAGCACAGCGTTGTCAAATTGACCCGATTTGTTCAAAAAAGGGAATCCACTCACAGATTTTATCAGCACGATTATGAACCGAGCGTTCAAAACTGTTCACAGACGTTCACATTGTGACGACGTCTAGTGCGAAGTTTATATACCCACCACCATAGGATGCGGGTATACTAATCTAGTCATTCCGTTTGTAACACCTCGAAATATTCGTCTAAGATCCCATTAAATATATATACTCTTGAACGACTCGACGTTCTAATTCGATCTAGCGATGTCCGTCCGTTCGTCCGTCTGTCGAAATCACGATAGAGGTCGAACGCGTAAAGCTAGCCGCTTGAAATTTTTATACCCACCACCGAAGGATATGGGTATATTCATTTTGTCATTCCGTTTGCAATACATCGAAATATCCATTTCCGACCCTATAAAGTATATATATTCTTGATCAGCGTAAAAATTCTAAGACGATCTAGACTTGTCCGTCCGTCTGTCTGTTGAAATCACGCTACAGTCTTTAAAAAATAGAGATATTGAGCTGAAACTTTGCACAGATTCTTTTTTTTCTCCATAAGCAGGTTAAGTTCGAAGATAGGCTATATCGGACTATATCTTGATATCCTTCGTCAATTTGGTCCAGATCGGTCTAGATTTGGATATAGCTGCCATATAGACCGATCCTCCGATTTAGGGTCTTAGGCCCATAAAAGCCACATTTATTATCCAATTTTGATGTAATTTGGGACAGTGTGTTCTGTTAGGACTCTGGACATCCTTCGTCACTTTGGTGCAGATCGGTCCAGATTTGGATATAGCTGCCATATAGACCAATCCTCCGATTTAGGGTCTAAGGCCCATAAAAGCCACATTTATTATCCGATTTTACTGAAAATTGGGACAAGGAGTTGTGTTAGACCCCTCAATATCCTTCGTCAATTTGGCCCAGATCGGTCCAGATTTGGATATAGCTGCCATATAAACCGATCCGCCGATGTAGGGTCTTAGGCCCATAAAAGCCACATTTATTACCCGATTTTGCTGAAAATTGAAACAAAGAGTTGCGTTGGGCCCTTCGACATCCTTCGTCAATTTGGCTCAGATCGGTCCAGATTTGGATATAGCTGTCATATAGACCGATCCTCCGATTTAGGGTCTTAGGCCCATAAAAGCCACATTTATTACCCGATTTTGCTGAAAATTGGGACAGAGAGTTGTGTTGGACCCTTCGACATCCTTCGTCAATTTGGTTCAGATCGGTCTAGATTTGGAAATAGCTGCCATATAGACCGATCCTCCGATTTAGGGTCTTAGGCCCATAAAAGCCACATTTATTACCCGATTTTGCTGAAAATTGGGACAGAGAGTTGTGTTGGGCCCTTCGATATCCTTCGTCAATTTGGTTCAGATCGGTCTAGATTTGGAAATAGCTGCCATATAGACCGATCCTGCGATTTAGGGTTTTAGGCCCATAAAAGCCACATTTATTATCCGATTTTGCTGAAATTTGGGACATTGAGTTGTGTTAGGCCCCTCGACATCCTTCTTCAATTTGGCCTTGATCGGTTCAGTTATGGATATAGCTGCCATATAGACCGATCTTTCGGTTTTACACAGTGGCTTATATTAGGCTTTTCGACATCCGTATCGTATATGGTTCCGATCGGTTTATTTTTATATATAGTTACTAAAAAGACCAATATTTTGTTATACACAATAGAACAATGACTATATAGCTGTTATGGGGCATTAGGTACGCAACTTTCACCGGATTTTGTTGAAAGGTGGTTTACATATATACTCGAGGTGGTGGGTATCCAAAGTTCGGCCCTATCGAACTTAACGCCTTTTTACTTGTTCACATATACTTAATATCGATGTAGATCATTGGGGATTGCAAATGGGCCATATTGGTTCAGATTAAGATATAACACAGTTCCAACAACTGTGCCAAGTACGGCTCAAATCGTTCTAAAACTTGATATAGCTCCCATAAAAACCGATCGCCCGATTTGACTTCTTGAGCCCTTGGAAGCCGCAATTTTTCTTCGAATTTCGCAATTAGAGTTCTGTTATGACTTCCACCAACTGTAACTAGTACGGTCCGAATCAATGTATAACCTGATATAGTTTCCATATAAACCGATCTCCCGATTTTACTTCTTGAGCCCTTATAAGCTGCAATCTTTGTCCGATTTGACTGAAATTTTGAGTGTGGTGTTGTGTTATGACTTCCAACAATTATGCTTCGTACGGTCCAAATCGGTCTATAACCTGATATAGCTGCCATATGAACCGATCTCCCGATTTGACTTCTTGAGCCCTTGCAAGCTGCAATTTTGTTCCGATTTGGCAGAAATTTTGCATGTGGTGTTGTGTTATGACTTCCAACAATTATGCTTCGTACGGTCCAAATCGGTCTATAACCTGATATGGCTCCTATATGAACCGATCTCCAGTTTTTACTTCTTGAGCTCCTACAAGCCGCAATTTTTGTCTAATTTGGCTGAAATTTTGCATGTAGTGTTCTGTTATGACTGCTAACAACTGTGCCAAGTATGGTCTAAATCAGTCTATAACCTGATATAGCCCCCATGTAAAGAGGTCTCTCGATCATCTTTGTTCGGTTCCTAGAAGCTTTAATTTTTGCTGGTTTGACAAATGTTTGGTATGTAGAATAAAATTATGCTCTACAACAAAATTTATGTTGTATAAGTTTTAAGCAGAATCCATGGTGATAGGTTCCCAACATTAGGCCCGGCCAAGCTAATGCTTTTACTTTTTAGAGGCTCAAATAGTAAAATCTGCAGATCGATTCATACGGCAGCTACATCAGGTTATAAGGCGATTTATGCCATACTTGACACAGTTGTTGGAAATCAATACAAATCACCTTGTAAAGGGTGATTTATTAGCTATGAACCATTCGGCAACACTAGTTTAAACAGCTCACGCATGTTTTTCGTTTTTTTTTCACTATCCAACATCTTCAGTTTGGTCTATAATTTAACCATGAGTCGTCTTACAAACGAACAACGCTTGCAAATTATTGAATTTTAGTATCAAAATGCGTGCTCTGTTGAGAAAGTTCATCGCGCGCTTCTTCCATTTTATGGACGAAGCTCATTTCTAGCTCAATGGGTACTTAAATAATCAGAATTGTCGTTTTTGGAGTGAAGATTAGCCAGTAGCATTGCAAGAGCTACCAATGCATCCAGAAAAATTCACAGTTTGGTGCTGTCTGCTGTCTGGTGGCATCATTGGACCGTACTTCTTCAAAGATGACTAATGCCTTTAGACTACTTTTTGTGGGGCTATGTTAAAGTCATATCTATACAGATAACCCAGCATTAGGAGGGGATCACCACAGCTGAAAAATTTTCTGATGTCACTGCCAGGAATCGAACCCAGGCGTTCACCTTTATAGGCGGACATGCTAACCTCTGCGCTACGGTGGCCTTCTGTAAGTTATGACGAACTTTATTTTTTCTACGAGAAACTGACCCCTTTCTACTTCATTAACCTAACCTACCCACCACTGTGGTACAGGGTATTTTAACTTTGTGCATTTGTTTTCAACGCTAAAAAGGGACGAGGTAGACCTATTGATAAATAAACTGATCTGCTTAGAATCACTTCCTGATTCGGTTTAGCTATATCCGTCTGCCTACTCCCGTATATATATTTCATACAATATGGCCTTTGAGGGCCGTAGTCTCCACAGATATGATCCAATCTTTAAAAAACTTTGCGTGACTTGTTTTATTTGACTCCCAAATACGAGTGCAAAATTTCATAAAAATTGGTTCGAAAATTTTGCATGAGATGTTTTGCATGTATAGTCGGCACCGCCCGACTTTTGCCTTTCCTTAATGATTTTCCACCATAAATGATCTATTACGGATGCTGACTGAGGAGAGATTTGAACCCGTCTGCTAGGCAGACGATGTTGTAATACTTCTATAGGTTAAGCATCCGAACCAGCTATGCAGAAGGGCCGAAAGGGTCTTACATATGGCATATGACTGGGCTAGACCGAGAAGTCTTAATGTTGACCCAGAGAAGACTGAAATATACCTGTTCACGAGGAAGACGAAAGTGAAAGTGAATCCGAGGATAGGCCACTGGCTGTACAGGATCATGATAAGACCAATACTTACTTACGCCTCAGTAGTTTGGTGGACTGCTATGGAGAAAAAGTGCAACATAAGGACCATACAACAGGTTCAGAGAATATGTTGCTTTGGCATAGGCGGAGCGATGAGGACCACGCCCACTAGGGCACTGGACACTATTCTAGATATCCGACCTATAGACATACAGATTAAGTGTGAGGCAGCCACTGCGGCTATGAGACTTAAGGCAGTGGGAGAATGGATTGAGGATGGGAGCAGTTCATACCATCTCGGTATAATCAAGGCGACGATAGGAAACCTGGAATGAAGGGAAGAGGTTTCCGATCGGATACCTTAGATGAACCTTGATGTCGAGTGCGAGGCACTGCTGCCATCGGCACAGTCTTGGATTGACGGAACCCTAGTATTGCCATCTGGAATATCATGTTACATGGATGGTTGAAAGCTAGAGGACAGAGTGGACCTGGGGGTCTACATTGAGAACCCAGGGACTGAGATCTGTTTTAGACTGCCTGACCATATACGCTCCCGCATGCGGAGATCCGGGCGATCACGGATTGCGTAAAGTGGTGTGGTACTAACGCGAGAACGTCAAGTGTGAACATCTTTATCGACTATAAAATTCCCATAAGAGCAATAACAACCAGAACGGTAAGGTCACGAACAGTCTTGCAGTGTAAGAAAGATATTAACGCCTTCTCTGAGGATGGCAAAATCCGCATTGTTTGGCTGCCGGGCCATAACGGAGTAAGGGGAAATGAAAGGGCAGACGATTTGGCAGTGAAGGCCAGAGGACTGCCGTCAATAAACTCGGTTAACCAGAAGCCTTTCGGGTCGACGCAGTCCGAATTAAGGGAGTGGGCTATGAATGCGCATGCAAAGTTGTGAAACAGCGAAACGGTCGGTAGGACGGCGAAAATCCTATGGGGGGATCCAGATCGTGAGAAGACGGGGCTATTACTGAAAGGAATCAAGAAGGAGGTCAGTATAGCTATTGGTATCATGACGGAATACATAGGACTACGAGCTCACTTATGTAAAATCGGTGCGGTAAGTGATAGCATGTGTAGGGCATGCGTGGAAGATGATGAGACATTATAGCATTTTCTTTGTCATTCCCCGGCTTTCGCGTTTGACATATACCGCCACTTAGGTGGAGACACAATACCAGACATGAACCAACATAGGGGAGTGGTATTGAAAATAATTAAGGATTCTGTAAGTAGCAGTAACTTAAAATTTTCTTTTTAGAGGTTTCTTTATAGTTTGTAGAGCGCACAACAGGCAGATGACTGGCTTAGGTTTATGTACATAGTGGCATGGGGCGGATTAATATCTGCACCCTCTTTTCAACTTAACCTGACCTAACCTACTGATTTTCAAATGGATTTCTGTTATGACTTCCAAGAAGAAAATTGATTAGAAACTTAATACAAGCGATGCATAAGATTTGGACGAACGAAAGCATTTGTTTTGTTCTCTTCTGTTTCTCGTCGCTATATATTTGGCCACATTTGTAATTTAGCAAGAAATCCGTGTTCATGAATTTATATAAAATTTATATATGCTAACTTACTCCACCATTTTGCTGTCCTTTATGCAGATGTATTGTGTCTAACATTAATTTTCATAAATATTAGAAAACAAAGTATTTTGTTTAATTAAAACGCCTTATAGAGCACAAAGCGCATAAGTAACATTCATTAATGCCATGCCAAATAAAGCAAACAAATATATTCTACAAATAGCTGCTCAAGCAAATACCTATAAAAGCTCCAGTGTACAGTGATTGCAAAAAGTTTGCATACATTCTCGTAAGCTACAAAAGTTGAAAATAATGGATTTTATTATACAATGCAATAGTGGAAAACTAATTGTGGGCAACTATTAAAGCTGCCATTATATGATAAGACATGCCATATCAGCTGTCACTTTCAGTATTCATAAGACTTGTCTTATGCACGTCGAATACAAATAGAACGAGCTCTGATCGGCATGTATTCTCATATGTATTGTACCTTTTTATAGATGTGGATTAAATTGTGACTAAATCGAGCTTTTAGTTCATCGAACATACATGTATATGCAATGCAAATTTGCCCATGAAGATTCCATTAAGGAACTGGGGCAAACTTCTCACATCAAGTTTAAGCTCAATGATAAGGACCTCCTTTTCATAGGCGAGTCCGAACGGCGTGCCGCAGAGCGACACCTCTTTGGGTAAAAATTTTTACATGGCATTGTACCTCACAAATGAAGCCAGGATTAGGAGGTGATAACCACCGTTGAAATTTTTTTTTTGTCTGGTGTTCTCGTCAGGATTCGAACCTAGGCGTTTAGCGTCAACGGCGGACATGTTAACCTCTGCGCTACGGTGTTCTGTTATGACTTTTGCAATCTGTTATGACTTTTGCAATTTTGATAATTGTGCTAAGTACAGCCCAAATCGGTCTATAACCTGATATAGCTCCCATATATACCGACCTCCCGATTTGACTTCTTGAGCCCTTAAAAGTCGGAATTTTTGTCCGGTTTAGCTAAAATTTAGCATGTAGTGTTTTGTTATGACTTCCAGCAACTATGCTAAGTATGGTGCGAATCGATGTTCGGTTCCTAGAAGCTTTAATTTTTGCTGGTTTGACGGAAAGGACTGGCGGATGAGACCTAATCCAGTCGGCACAAATATTATGCCAATGAGCATAGATTTTGAATGTAGCCTAAGTAATTAATATAAAACCATTTTCCATTTGAATAGAAAACCATTTCCCGCAAAATATTATTAAATTCTAGTTAGAATTTGGAAAGAATTAAAGATGTGTGTTACAAAAGTAGTTACCAACATATTCAAAAAACTTAATGTATATTTGAAAACTCTCAATTAAACCTAATTTCAAGGAAATTCATAATACTTTGCAATGTTGTAAGAATTTTGGTGTTTAGTGTACACTCGTATATCATATCCTTATGCACACAAATCTCTAGCAAGGGCACTCACACACACATGGCCATATTGTGTGTGTGTTCGAGCGTCTGTTAGTAATCACATATAAACATTATAAATAAAACCAATTTAATTGGTTTCTATCGTTATATCATGTGACATACCCACACTCTCGCCTATACACACATATGAATAAGCATTTATTGCACTAAAAGCATACACTTGAATCGAATGGTGGGAGAGAAACATGTGTCTGAAAGGTTCCGTTTTTCACTGTCCTTGTGAAAACTGAAATTTTATGTAATAAATTTTATTCACAGCATATACATATTTTATTATGTAATTTTTGTAGATGAGCTGTAAGAAGAAGTTACCTCTGATCTTTTTTTACTTACCTTCCTTTTGAAGGCAGAGAAATATGGCGATGTTCTTTCCCAGGAAATATACTTACTTATTTGGCTTTCACAGAGTATATGTTCCTCTAGTCGAACTCAGAATGGATTTCCGTAGCTTCTCAATCTTCTGCTCACCAAGTTCTTTGATGTTTTTATCCGCTAAGCATTTTTAATCGAAATTTCGGTAGTCTCATTCTCCATCTTATTCATTTTCACATGACTTCTTAGCTGGAGTTTGTTTACTCATACCGCCATTTATCTCTGTATTTTGATATGTTCGACTATGCTTACATCGTCATACAACTCATACACATAGATTAAAATAATTTCGGAAAATAACAACTTTGGTCGAAAAAGCGACGACAAAATTTGTTAATTTTCCTGCAACAATTTTTTTTAATCTCAAAGACCTAAAGTAAACTTTTGTTGTAGAAAGGCATTCTTGCAAGCCAACATATAACAGCAACATTGTTCATAAGCAAAACAAAAAATCATTTACCAAAAAACCATAAATGGGGGCTGGTCTGGATCATATTCGATTCAGGTCCCGATAACTCTTATACAAGTCTTAGTTTCAGTGAAATCGGAATTGATGTTCTGAGTCGATCTAGCCATGTCCGTTCGTCCGACCGTCCTTAAGTCGAATTCACGATAGCGATCGAACTTGTAAAGCTAGCCGCTTGAAATTTTGCACAGATACTTAAGTTTGATGTAAGTCGTTGAGGATTCCAAATGGGTCATACCGGATCAGATGTAGATATAACTCCCATATAAACCCATATCCCGATTAGACTTCTTGAGCCCCTGTAAGCCTCGATTTTTGTCCCATTTGGCTGAAATTTAGCATGTAGTGTTTTGTTATGACTTCCAACAACCCTACCTAGTACGGTCCAAATTGGTCTATAGCCTGATATAGCTCTCATAAAAACCGATCTCCCGATTTGATTTCTTGAGCCCGTACAAGCCGCAATTTTTTCCGATTTGGCTACAATATTACATGCAGTGTTCTGACTTCCAACAAATGTGCCCAGTACGGTCAATTACCTGATAAAGCCCGCATATAAACCGATCTCCCGATTTCACTTCTTGATCTTCTTACTAGCCACAATTTTTGACTGATTTGGCTGAAATTTTGTTATGACTTCCAACAACTGTGCAAAGTTCGCTCCAAATTGGTCTATAACCTATTGTAGCCCCTGGAAACCGCAATTTTTGTCCGATTTAGCTAAAATGTGGTGTTCTGCTATGACTTCCAACAACTGTGCCAAGTAAGGTCCATATCATTTCCAACAACTGTACGAAGTATATTTCAAATCGGTCCATAACCTGATATAGCTGCTATATAAACCGACCTTGGGTCTTGACTTCTTGAGTTTTTAGAAGGCGCAATTCCTATCCGATTTGGCTGTAATTTTGCACTTGGTGTTTTGGTATCACTACCAACATTTATGCGAAGTACGGTCCAAATCGGTCCATACCCTGATATAGCTGCCATATAAACCGATCTTTGATCTT
Source organism: Stomoxys calcitrans (assembly GCF_963082655.1). Classification (NCBI taxonomy): domain Eukaryota; kingdom Metazoa; phylum Arthropoda; class Insecta; order Diptera; family Muscidae; genus Stomoxys; species Stomoxys calcitrans. The sequence goes on from NC_081553.1 coordinate 116,961,250, forward strand.
GAGTTCTTGAGCTTCTAGAGAGCGCAATTCTCATCCGACTTGGCACAAATTTTGAACAACGGCTTCTCCCATTCCCTTCAACATACGTGTTCAATATGGTCTGAATCGATCTATAGCTTGACACAGCTCCCATTTAACCGATCTCCCGATTTTGCTTCTTTAGCCCCGAATCGGACTATAACCTCCAGAGGCTCAAGAAGTCAAGACCCAAGATCGGTTTATATGGCAGCTATATTAAAACATGGACCGATTTGGCCCATTTACGATCCCAACCGACCTACACCAATAAAAAGTATTTGTGCAAAATTTCAAGCGGCTAGCTCTACTCCTTCAAAGTTAGCGTGCTTTCGACAGACAGGCGGATGGACGAACGGACTGACGGACAGACGGACAGACATAGCAAGTTCGACTTAAAATGTCACGACGATCAAGAATATATATACTTTATGGGGTCTTAGACGCATATTTCGAGGTGTTACAAACAGAATGACGAAATTTGTATACCCCCATCCTATGGAGGAGGGTACAATTATGCCATTTAACTAAATTTAGTCTGTATAAAGTTTTGCAGAATCCATGGTGATGGGGTCCCAATATTCGGCCCGGCCGAACTTAGCACGCTTTTATTTGTTTTTACTTGTTTAAAATAATCTCAGAAGCAAATGCTTTTGGTCGCTTGTAAATAATATAATAAGCTGTCATTGATACAAATTTCATATAATCACTTCAGTTTAGCAGATATACCAGTGTGAACATGGTAACACTTTGTGTTCGCTACCCTGTACATAGCCAGTACTTTTACTACTCTACATAAAATTCGGACATCTCATGTGCAGATTCGCCAATTGGCATCCATTTCATATCAATATTGAAAAGGTCACTTGCAAAATTCCTTAAAATATTTCCCGATCATCATTTCACTCTGGACCCTTCCGCTATTGTGAATGACATATCTTAACATTTGCAAATAATTTCAATGGTAACTATGGGCCTAAAGCACTTACATACATTTGGACTTTAATTTAGACTATGTGTCGTCCCCTATCCATCGTAAGCTTTATTTTAAGGACCATTTGTCCTTTGTTGGCTACAGTTTGAGTAAAAGGAGTTATTCGAACCCTCTTTATTGATATGATTTCTTGCTGGGAATGCATTGCATCGAGATATGTGTCCAAAGATCTCTGCATGCCGCTTGAACTGTTTGCTTTGCAATGAATGCATTTGCAATTGCTCAAACAAATCCATTTGCATGTCCAAAATTTATGCATTTCATGTATGTACGAGTGTGTAAGTAAAACGAATATGGGTGTATGTGTGGCTATATTTGTGATTTGTGCACTATGCACATATACTTGAATGATGAAAGTGTACATATGCAGCAAACCTGCCTGCCTGCTTGCCTGCCCAAATGCCTTCATGGTTTGCAGTGTGTCTTCAATGTGTGGCAAATTTCAACATAACATGAGAAATGCATTCATTATGACAACAGATATGAAAGTTCCCAAAATCACTTCTTGCAATGAATGAAAGGTCTTTTAAAGAATTTAGGTTACCTTGTGATATAAGTACCATAAGGTGAACTAAATTGAAGGCCTAATATGACCCATTGTGATGACGTAATTGAAGTTGAAAAAGCAGTCAAAGTTAGTTAATAGATTACAAAATTAGGAGAAGAAGAGAGAGTAAGAAGGGACTGTGTAGATACACCTACCTACGTAATAGCTTAACCCCCATAGCAGGCTTAGCTCCTGGATTTTGACCGGATTTTTGCCAAAGGGTTTCGATTTTATACAACTGCAAAACATTTAAGCCCATCGTTCAAATTTATATCAGGTGCCCTTCAAATATTACTTCTTTTCTAACCCGTACCATTTTCTTATCATTAGCATACCTCCTATGTAATCCTACACTTACTTACAATTTTCTATGTATGCATGCTTTTTGGTAAATGGTTAACATTATTCTCTTATTAGACTTACGGGTAAATTCTGTTGTACTTTGTTATTGTTTTATAAGTTTTCATCAGGCAATCATTCCATGTCCAATATGTCTCTGGCTGCAGGGTAATAAAGGTACTAAGCACACAGTACTAGCCGAAAGTATGCGTTTAATCTCATATTCGCATTGTCCTTAAGCACAATGTTACTGCTTCACTACTGCCTGCCAAAGCAATTAAAATTTGGTTATTTTTTCATTATCATGAGGCCAAGGAAAAAAAATTAAAATTTCTCTGCCAAAGGCTTTGAGGAAAATTCAAGAATCGTTTTCCAAAAAGTAATTTTCAAAATATGACATTTTGCTTCATTAAGATTCATAATTTGATGGACTTGCGCTTGAATGAAACGAAACTCATAATTTCTAAAGACACTGTATGAGAGGACAACCCAAAATAAACATTCGTACCGATGCTGCCAGCAGTACCTACGAAAATGTGGTTCTGCAAAACGAATGTTTTGCACTTAGAAAAATTAGATAAGAGTAAGACTAATTGCCGGAAGAGGTTGTCACTGATATGCATTCGTCAGAGGCCACTAGGTGCTTGTACGAAATTTTAGCCAAATTGGCTTAAGAAGTCAAATCCGGGGATCGATTTATATGGGGCCTATTATCTGTTTATAAAGGGTGATTTTTTTGAGGTTAGGATTTTCATGCATTAGTATTTGACAGATCACGTGGGATTTCAGACATGGTGTCAAAGAGAAAGATGCTCAGTATGCTTTGACATTTCATCATGAATAGACTTACTAACGAGCAACGCTTGCAAATCATTGAATTTTATTACCAAAATCAGTGTTCGGTTCGAAATTCATTCACCGTAACGTTGCGTCCAACAGCATCTTTGAAAAAATACGGTCCAATGATTCCACCAGCGTACAAACCACACCAAACAGTGCATTTTTCGGGATGCATGGGCAGTTCTTGAACGGCTTCTGGTTGCTCTTCACTCCAAATGCGGCAATTTTGCTTATTTACGTAGCCATTCAACCAGAAATGAGCCTCATCGCTGAACGATGAATGAACACATTTCGAACCGAACACTGATTTTGGTAATAAAATTCAATGATTTGCAAGCGTTGCTCGTTAGTAAGTCTATTCATGATGAAATGTCAAAACATACTGAGCATCTTTCTCTTTGACACCATGTCTGAAATCCCACGTGATCTGTCAAATACTAATGCATGAAAATCCTAACCTCAAAAAAATCACCCTTTAGATCATATTTGGCATGATTGATGTTGGAAATCACAACTCAAGTCTTTGTTCCAAATTTCAGCCAAATCGGATGAAAATTGAGGCTTCTAAGGGCTCAAGAAGTGTCCAGATCGCCATTTTTTAGTAAATTGGCCGTGGAGGCTACAAATATTGTTTGATGCGAAAAAACGTTTGCACGGATTTAGACACATAGGGAATAAAAATAAGTAAAAAGCCGTTACGTTCGGCCGGGCCGAACTTTGGATACCCACCACCTCCGGTATATATGAACCACCTTTCATCATAATCCGGTGAAAAATGCACAATTTATGCCCCCAGAGCTGCTTTATTGAAATATGGTCCGATTCGGACCAAATTCGACATTGAGAGGTCTAATAAGTACAAGCCATTGTTCAATTTTGTAGATCAAAATATTGGTCTTTTTGGTAGCCATATCCAAATAAAGACCGATCTGAACCATATACGACACGGGTGTCGAAAAGCCTAACGTAAGTCACTGTTTCGAATTTCAGCAAAATCGGACTATAAATGTGCTTTTTATGGGTCTAAAACCATAAATCGAGAGATCGGTCTATATGGCAGCTATATCAAAATCTGAACCGATCTAGGCCAAATTGACAAAGGATGTCGACTGGATTAACACAACTCACTGTCCCAAATTTAAGCAAAATCGAATAATAATAATGTGACTTTTATGGGCCTTAGACCCTAAATCGGCCGATCGGTCTATATGGGGGCTATATATTAAGATATAGTCCGATATAGCCCATCTTCGAACTTAACCTGCTTATGGACAAAAAAGAATCTGTGCAAAGTTTCAGCTCAATATCTCTATTTTTAAAGACTGTAGCGTGATTTCAACAGACAGACGGACGGACATGTCTAGATCGTCTTAGATTTTTACTCTGATCAAGAATATATATACTTTATAGGGTCGGAAATGGATATTTCGATGTGTTGCAAACAGAATGACAAAATGAATATACCCCCATCCTTCGGTGGTGAAAGCTAAGCTAGAATAGTAGATGTGGGCTTTGTGTTTTGAGAACACGAGGAACCCGAAACCAGCGAGTTACTATCAACTTCAAGCAAACTTTTATGTTGGATTACGAGCACTATCCACCAAAAAATAAAAATCGGACCGAAAATGAAACCCGAACAATTTTTCAAAATGCCGGGGTAACCAGGTCGGACGGACGGACATGTCGAGGCGATTAAGAACATATAGACTTAATGGGGTCCCAAATCAAAATATCGAAGTATTACAAAAGGAATGACTGGATTAGTATACCCCCATCCTTGGTGGTGGGTATAAAAACGGATACAAGAACTTCTAGGGCAATGGATACAAAAACTTAAAGGCATAACTTCATTTTATGTCAAATCTATTTTTACGACACTTTTCACTAACATACCCAAGTAATTAATTTCTTAAACGTATCTCCTAGGCGTTGTAGTCGAAAAGTGACTTTCATTCGTCCATATAATTGTTATCATATTATTTTAAACAAAAAGTATTCACATATATTCATATATTTGTGTGTTTTTTGTACAAAAAGTTTGAAATAATTCACATGTAAACTTTTTAACTCGCAAAGCACATGAAAAATTTCATTGAAAAAAAGCATAAATTAATCATAATTAAAACAGCATTTCCAATTAATTTCTCTTAAATTATTGCACAAGAAACCAAAAGCTTCAAACGAAGAGTAACAAAATCTCCATCAATGCTTTATGCTTTTAAAATTCTTTTTTTTCTTGAGTGTATATGTGAGGGCCAGCCAACACACAGAAACATGGCCACAATTAAGAGTGGACATTCGATATGCCTGTGGCTGTGTAAACATTGACGTCGTCATTTTGGTCCTCTTCTATATTTTACATAATCACATACAATCTCATATGAAAACTCACACGCACACACACTTACACAGTTACTCAAGTGCATATAACTCAATATGCACAATGCAAAAGATTTGTAGCAAAAATGCATAGTTATTGGATATGTTTCTGTTGCGAGAGCAAACAAATGTATTCATGAAAAATCATTCGTATTTGTTAAACTTATACATTTATGGTTTGTGCATTGTGGTATGCCAAACGTAAATTACGTTAGGTTTGTAATGCATATTGCCTTTGCAATGAACAAAACGAAGAAATGCATTACCAAGTTGTGTTGAGGAAAAAAAACAAATGTGCTAAAATACAAAACCATTGTTGAGGATAACTTCACAAACTGTAATATTAAAATGAAAGATCATATTTGCTTGACTAAGTTTTAGCAATTCATTGGCGAACAAATTATTGCCGACTTTCAAAACCCTTAAAAGAACATTGGATCATAGGTCGATTATAAATGTATTTATCATAATTTTAGCATTGGCGTAGCAGGGGGGTGCGAATCTGTAGCACCCCCCCAGAATTTTTGTTAGTATTAACTACTGTTAACTACTGAAGGTATTCATGTATATTTCAAACTTGAAAGCACGTTACAGTCTTTGAAAATTTGCAGATTAAGTACGACTATGGCTACATCGGACTATATCCGAACATACACTCATACAAAAAAGTTTGCTGAAAATAGCAAACACTGTCTGCTGAGTATTAGTAGTTAATTTTTCTGCTTTTATAGCAGTAGTACTGCAATTTCAGAGTAGCAGGCTTACTGCTGGAAAGTCTGTTGTTTGCTGAAAATGACTGCTGCTTAACTATGAAGGGGTTGTTAGAAGAGACTATGTTGTTGTTGTTGTAGCAGTGTGTTGCACACTGAGGCGGCAGCCCTTGTCGATCGGATAGAGAAGAGACGATAGAACCCATATGCAAATGTGTGTCTCAGTAGATGTTTACAATCACCACTGAATGTAAACTTTCCATAACCTTTTTATACCCACCACTGAAGGATGGGGGTATATTCATTTTTTCATTCCGTTTGCAACACATCGAAATATCCATTTCCGATCATATAAAGTATATAAATTCTTGATCAGCGAAAAAATCTAAGTCGATCCAAGCATGTCCGTCCGTCTCTCCGTCAGTCTGTTGAAATCACCCTACAGTCTTTGAAAATAGAGATATTGAGCTGAAACTTTGCACAGGTTCTTTTTTTGTCCATAAGCTGGTTAAGTTCGAAGATGGGCTTAATCGGACTATATCTTGATATAGCCCATCTATAGACCGATCGGCTGATTTAGGGTCTTAGGCTCATATAAGCCACATTTATGATCCGATTTTGCTGAAATTTGGGACAGTGAGTTGTGTTAGGCCCTTCAAAAGCCTTCTTCAATTTGGCCCAGATCGGTCCAGATTTGGATTTATTATGCGATTTTGCTGAAATTTGGGACAGTAAGTTGTGTTGGGCCCTTTGATATTATTCTACAATTTGGCCCTGATCGATTCAGATTTGGACATAACTGTCATATAGATCGATCTCTCGATTTAAGGTTTTGGACCCTTAAAAGGCGCATTTATTGTCCGATGTCGCCGATATTTCGGATAGTGAGTTAGGTTAATCCCCTTGACTTACTTCTGCAATATGGCACAGATCGGTTCAGATTTGGATATAGCTGTCATACAGACCGATCCTCCGATTTAGGGTCTTAGGCCCATAAAAGCCACATTTATTATCCGATTTTGCTAAAATTTGGGACAGTGAGTTACGTTAGGCCCTTAGACTTTTTCTTCAATTTGGCTCAGATCGGTTCAGATTTGGTTATAGCTGCCATATATACCGATCCTCCGATTTAGGGTCTTAGACCCATATAAGCCACATTTATTATCCGATTTTGCTGAAATTTGGGACAGTAAGTTGTGTTAGGCCATTTGACATTATTCGTCAATTTGGCGCAGATCGGTCCAGATTTGGATATAGCTGCCACATAGACCGATCCTCCGATTTAGGGTCTTAGGCCCATAAAAGCCACATTTTTTATACGATTTTGCTGAAATTTGGGACAGTGATTTGTGTTGTGGCCTTCGACATCTTTCTTCAATTTGGCCCTGATCGGTTCTGATTTGGATATAGCTGCCATATATGCCGTTCCTCCGATTTAGGGTCTTAGGCCCATAAAAGCCACATTTATTATCGGGTTTTGCTGAAATTTAGGACAGTGCGTTGTGTTAGGCCCTCCGACATTCTTCGTCAATTTGGCTCAGATCGGTCCAGATTTGGAAATAGCTGTCATATAGACCGATCTCTCGATTTAAGATTTTGGGCCTACAAAATGCGCATTTATTGTCCGATTTGGCTGAAATTGGAGACAGTGAGTTATGTTAGACCCTTCGACATTTTTCTTCAATTTGGCTCGGATCGGTTCAGATTTGTTTATAGCTGCAATATATACCGTTACTCCGATTTAGGGTCTTAGGCTCATAAAAGCCACATTAATTATCCTATTTTCCTGAAGTTTGGGACAGTGAGTTGTGTTAGGCCCTTCGACATTATTCGTCAATTTGCCGTACGTCGGCCCAGATTTGGATATAGCTGCTATATATACCGATCCTCCGATTTAGGGTCTTAGGCCCATAAAAGCCGCATTTATTGTCCTATTTTCCAGAAATTTAGGACTGTGAGTTTTGTTACGCCCTTCGACATTCTTCGTCAATTTGGCGCAGATCGGCCCAGATTTGGATATAGCTGCTATATAGACCGAACCTCCGATTTAGGGTCTTAGACCCATAAAAGCCATATTTATTATCCGATTTTGTTGAAATTTGGGACAGTGAGTTGTATTGGGACCTTCGACATCTTTCTTCAATTTGGCCCAGATCGGTACAGATTAGAATATAGCTGCCATATAAACCGATCCTCCGATTTAGGGTCTTAGGCCCATAAAGGCTACATTTATTATCCGATTTTGCTGAAATTTGGTACAGTGAGATGTGTTAAGCCCTTAGACATCCTTCGTTAATTTGGCTCAGATCGGTTCAGATTTGGATATAGTTGCCATATATACCGATCTTTCGATTTAAGGTTTTGGGCCCATAAAAGGCGCATTTATAGACCGATGTCTCCGAAATTTGGGACAGTGAGTTGTGTTAGGGCCTTCGACACTTTTTTTTTTAATTTGGCCCTGATCGGTTCAGATTTGGATATAGCTGCCATATAGACCGATCTCTCGATTTTTGTCAGTCATATGCACATTAGTGAGCAATAACAAAAAATGCGAGATAGCTCAGCCACATTTCAAAATAAATACCAATAGATAGATCAGATAGCTTCTTCACAGTAATATTCCACAAATTTAAATCATCTCTTTCAACAACATTTCGAAAAAAATTCAAAAAATTGCCTAAGTAATCAAAACAAGCAACAGGCAACCATAAAAGAAGCATACAATTTTTTTCAACAGACTTGTGTACTCAAAACAGCAGCTTTTGTTAGTTGAAAAAGCAATAAGAAATGTTTGCTAATATTGCAGCCCTATGTTTGCTGAAACAGCAGTAATGTCTGCTTTCCCAAAACAAACTGCTGTTTTAGCAGACATTTTTGCTGTTTTGAATAACAAATTTAGTGTATGCTAAAAAAATCTCCCTTTTTATCCGCGTTAGTGAGTACCCAAAGTTTGGCCCAGCTGAACGTAATGCCTTCTTATTTGTTAATCTCTAGCAAATGTATTCAAATTAAGATAGACTTTATATGTTACACATACTGAATAAGAAGAATTTTTTTGTTGCATAGTGTAATAGGTATAAATATTTATATCTCTTTTTATATTTTTACCTTGAGTATCAATTTTTAACCTTAACTAACAAGTTTCTTTTTATATTCTCTTTCTTTCTTTCTTTTCTTCATTCATTATACGTATAAATATGCAACTACATGTGACTGCAATGCTACTCAATATTGTGCGCTTAACATGATTTATTAACATGTATGACATCCGCTGCTGATACTTATGCTGATGCTGATACCGATGCATCTCCGCAATGTATGCCTGCCAATAACAACAATAACTGCTGGCGTATACTTAATAAATCGATATGTAATTGCAACAACATTGTGCCACCTAACGAACGAATCAACGCCATAAAAATTGCTGCTGCCCATGGCATTTTACCCATATCGTTCAACGGCCACCCACTACTACCTGACGCGGGCGTTATTGCAATTATGCATATTTTGTTGTTAATGCTTGCTACCGCATTTTGCCGCACGGCACATCCATGCAGGTTTCCGATACAGTTGTTGAGCCGTACAATGCCACATTGTCGATTCATCAGCTTGTCGAAAATACCGATGAAACGTTCTGCATTGACAACGAGGCTTTGTATGACATCTGTTTCCGGACATTGAAACTTGCATCGCCCACCTATGGAGATCTCAATCATCTTGTTTCTGTAAGTTAAACTAATGGATTTGTACTCTCTCTCTCTCTCTCTCCCTTTCTTTTTTTGGCTCCTCTTTATCCATAACTTTTGTGGAATGTATAAAATGCGCGAAATGCACGGGACCAATGAAAAAACAACTCAACGACCAAATCTACCCACCTACTGTGGCTTCTTGGTCTTCTCACACATACACATCTGGGCCACTTGAACAATCATCGACTTATGATAATGATACATGCCTTCTCCCTTCATCCTACCAACAATAATGATCAATGGAAAACAATGGCCATGAATTTACCCACGCAAAACGACATCGTGCATGATAACATTTCCTTTAAATTGTAACAAATGCAACGATGATGACATTGAATGCCTATAATGATGTAAATTCCCCCTTATGGATCCCAACACATGCATATTAACAAACGATTGGCAACATCTTTCTTATCATCACCTTTGCGAATGCCAACACTAACGTATGGGTAACACCAACCAACCAAACAAACACCAATGCTTTCCACTATCATCATTGGCAACCACAACAACAATAATGATGATATGTGCATCTGTGGTCGTGCATGCGGATGTGCCAACTCATGTGTGTGGGTGTGTGCGTATGTTGAGGCATTGTGCAAACATCATTACGACCATGAATGTGTTGTATGTGTTACGGTCGCATTTGGTGAATATGTGTACAAATGCAATGGGGGATGCAATCACACTCCCTCTCTCATTCTCTCATTAAAACTGAATGCTCTCCTGAATCATACTTTACGAATAATGACGATGCCGTTTGCCATGATGATGATGATGCTGTCGGCTCTTCGTACCTGAAATGAAATTAAATGAATGCTCGCTCCACGATAATGATTGTATGTGCGTATGTGCAATGCGATTATTTGGCCATTCATTCAAACAAACCAACCAAACATGCTGCTCACGATTACTACCACCACCTTCATTATTCTTTACATTGGCTTGCCCTTCTTAACCAACCAACGCACCAACATTGCATCGCCCATGCCGCTTAATACATCCACCTACCCATCGTTGTGATGTACGCCACTTGGCGACTTTCGTGCATTCATACATTCACTAGGTGTCAGAAGTTGTTGTAGAGCCTTACAATGCCACTTTATCGGTACATCAACTGTGCGAGAATACCGACCTTACATTTTGCATAGATAATGAAGCCTTGTATGAGATCTGTTACCGGAGTTTACGTTTTGTCTCACCCACCTATGAGGATCTCAATCACCTGGTGTCCGTAAGTAATCGAATGTATCATCGTCATTACACCCGCATCAGTTGAGAGATATGAATGTGTGTGTGTGTGTGTAGAAGATAAATTACTGGTTATGATTACTACTTGGAATTGCAGCAATAAATGCCTGTAAAAAGCTTAAGGAGCCAATATCCAAAATGAATATTTAAACAAGTAATAAAAATAAATATTTTTTTCAGGACAACATTTTATTAAATTTTTTTATGGAGAATTCCTAAAAAAAAATTCGATTTTTTTTTTACGGTACATAACCTCATAAAGCTGCCATAAGAACCGATCTGGGATTCTACTTCTTGACCCTCTAGAGGGCGAAATTCTCATCCCATTTGGAAGGAATTTGGTACAACGGCTTCTCCCACGACTTTCAACATACGTATCTAATATGGCACGATCGATCAATAGCTTGATACAGCTCCCATATAGACCTATCTGCCGATTTTGCTTCTTGAGCCCTTACAAGGCGCAATTCTTATCCATCATCACATCTTATCAATGTTCAGCATTCATTTATCGTCCGAATCGGACTATAACTTGATATAGCCCCAATAGCATAACAGTTCCTATTCAATATTCTTTGTTTGTGTAAAAAGAGATAGCGCGCATAGAACTCGACAAATTCAATCCATGGTTGGGGGGATGTAAGATTCGGCCCGGCCGAACTTAGCACGCTCTAATTTGATTGATATCCGAATGGGACGATGGATAATTCCCTCACTATAATTGTCAAAAACCCCAAATCTAGGAGTTTGTGTTTTTGATACGACCCAGATCGGTTCAGAATTGGATATACCTGCCACATAGACCGATTTCTCGACTTAAAGTCTTTTGCCAATAAAATTCGCATCAATTGTCCCATTTCACCGAAATTTTGAGACAGTGTATTGTACTAGGGCCCTCGATAACTTTGTCCAATTTGGCTCAGATCGGTCTAGATTTGGATATAACTGCCCTATAGATCGATCTCTCGATTTATAGTCTTTAGCCCATAAAAGGCACATTTCGTGCCTGATTTCGCTGAAATTTGATACAGCCAGTTTTGTTAGGCCTAGGTCCTCTTATAGGCGTATTACTGTCCGATTTGGATGAAACTAGGTATAGAGAGTTTGTTAGGCTCCTCAACTTCCCTATTCAATCTGGGCCGTATTGAATTGGGGCCCTACCACAAAACTCGCCAATAGGATATATGGCCAATCAGTATAGGTATAGAGTGTAGGAAGACGTAGCCAGTTAAGCTCATCAAATCCCGCCAGCGTACAGCTATGAACTTTTCTACACCTTAAAAGTCGTTTTGTAAATTAAACTTTGTTCAGTTATTTATCGCTATCATTATCGTGAGCCTTTTAGGATCCATATTATTTTTGTGACCACCGATGCAAAGTAATATATTGCGTTTAAAAAAAAAAATATATCCGATAATAACACTAGTCACGACTTTTGTTTCCTCTAGTAATACCCTAAACCACTACTCTGGTACTGAGTATTATAATTTTGTGCATTTCTTTGTAACGCTTGAAATGAGAAGACCTATTCCATTGCTAAATTTACCGATTTGGTAAGAATCGCTTGCAATGTCCGTGTCTGTGTGTGTCCATGTATTCATGTGATCAAGATACCTATCGCTTGTCATTAAATTTTGTGCAACTCTTTTTGGTCCAAGGAAGTCTGCTAAACCTAAACCTAAAACCGAGAGATCGGTTTATATGGCAGCTTTATCCAAATCTGAACCGATCTGTGACATAATGCAGAAGTATATTAAGGGGTTTAACTTAACTCACTGTCCTGAATTTCCCCAACATCGGACAATAACTGCGCCTTTTATGGGCCTAAGACCCTAAATCGGATGATCGGTCTATACGGCAGCTATATCGAAATCTGGACCGATTTGAGCCAAATTGACGAAGTATATCGAAGGGGCTAACACAACTCATTGTCCCAAATTTCAGCAAAATCGGATAATAAATATGGCTTTTATGGGCCTAAGACCCTAAATCGGAGGATCGGTCTATACGGCAGCTATATCCAAATCTGGACCGATCTGAGTCAAATTGACGAAGAATATCGAAGGGCCTAACACAACGTACTGTCTCAAATTTCAGCAAAATCGGATAATAAATATGGCTTTTATGGGCCTAAGACCCTAGATAAGAGGATCGGTCTATATGTCTGCTAAACCTAAACCTAAAACCGAGAGATCGGTTTATATGGCAGCTATAACCAAATCTGCACCGATCTAGGCCAGATTGACGAGGGATATGGAAGGGCCTAACAGAACTCACTGTCCAAATTTCGGCAAAATCGGATGATAAATTTAGCTTTTATGGGCCTAAGACCCTAAATCGGAGGATCGGTCTATATGACAGCTATATCCAAATCTGGACCGATTTGAGCCAAATTGACGAAGACTATCGAAGGGCCTAACACAACGCACTGTCCCAAATTTCAGCAAAATCGGATGATAAATGTGGCTTTTATGGGCCTAAGACTCTTAATCGGAGGATCGGTCTATATGGCAGCTATAACCAAATCTGGACCGATCAGGGCCAAATTGACGAAGAATCGGCGGATCGGCGGATCGATATAGCCCATCTTCGAACTTAACCTGCTTATGGACAAAAAAAGGAATTTGTGCAAAGTTTCAGCTCAATATCTCTATTTTTGAAGACTGTAGCATGATTTCAACAGACAGACATACAGACGGACGGACATGTCTAGATCGTCTTAGATTTTTACGCTGATTAAGAATATATATACTTTATAGGGTCGGAAATGGATATTTCGATATGTTGCAAACGGAATGACAAAATGAATATACCCCCATCCTTCGGTGGTGGGTATAATAAATACCATAAAATTCTTAGTAGCCATGATTTGGGCATAAACAGCAACACATCAACCACCATTTAAAATAATTTCTTTATTAATTGTATTGTACCTGGGAGCGTATGATTACTGCTCCATATGCTGCTCCTATGCCCACATCAGCCATACATCATACGCCACCTTAGTCACTCAAATTCCATATCAAAATTCTTGATAAATGAATATTTATAAAAAATTTCGTCAAATCATGGGTGTTCCGAACATAGCTTTGCAACATCCAGGTGGCTTTAAAATGCCTTATAACTTACGAATGTTTACAGCAGGTAGTTCGCAAAAGTCCTCAAAGAGATAAAAACCTAAAGTGGAATGAAATCTTTCTGCTTGCCAATGCGGGACACTCATACAGCATATGTTCTATAGTTTCCTCTCCTTCGATGTACTGAGACTGAGGAGCCACTTGATTTGGACTACTTTGAAAAACCGAAGAAGATTGAAAACGGATCTTTGGCCCAACAGTCGTAAAATTTAGTCTACGAGATGAAACCTCCGAAAATGAATTGAGGCTAAAAGACTTCGTCGCGGCAAAGAACATGGTAGTTAGTAGCACCAGATTCCAATATCGAGGGATTCACGGCCGACTATAACACGAGAACTGGGCTAGACCAAGGGGTCTTAATGTTAAACCAGAGAAGATTGAAATCTGCCTGTTCACGAGGAAGACGAAGATTGGCCAATTTGACGCACCACGTTTCCTCAAAAAAACGATTTCTATATCTTACAAGTTCAAACACTTAGGAGTGATTTTTTACAGGATACTGAATTGAAAGTGTCACATTCAGAAGCTTACCGAGAAGGCTCACTAATATTGGGCACTTTATAGGCGGGCCGTAGCATCGAAATGGGGCCTGAATCCGATGATAGACCATTGGCTGTACAGAAGCGTGATTAGACCAAAACTTACTTACGCCTTAGTAGTTTGGTGGACTGCGATGGAAAAAAATGCACCTTGAGGATAAAAGAACAGTTTCAGACAACATGTTGTCTTGGCATAAGAGGAGCGATTAGGACCCGGCCTCTAGGGCACTGGAGACTGTTCTAGATATCCGACCCATAGACATACAGATTAAGTGTGAGGCAGCCACTTCGGCTTTGGGCTTAAGAAAAGAGATAATGGATAGAGGAAAAGAGCAGGTCATACCATTTCGGTTAATCGAGGCGACGATAGGAAACTATCATAAGACCCTAAATTGGCGGATCGGCCTATATGGCAGCTATTTCCAAATCTGGAGCTTTCTGGGCCAAATTTAAAAAAGATGTCGAAGGGGCTACCACAACTCATATCAAGAATATATATGCTTTTAGGATCGGAAATGGATATTTCGATGTGTTGCAAACGGAATAACAAAATGAATATACCCCCATCCTTCGGTGGTGGGTATAATAATCTTTGGGGACTTCTCTTTTTATACCCACCACCGAAGGATGGGGGTATATTCATTTTGTCATTCCGTTTGCAACACATCGAAATATCCATTCCCGACCCTATAGAGTATATATATTCTTGATCAGCGTAAAAATCTAAGACGATCTAGACATGTCCGTCCGTCTGCCCGTCTGTCTGTTGAAATCAGTCTTTAAAAATAAAGATATTGAACTGAAATTTTGCAAAGGTTTTTTTTTTTTTGTCCATAAGCAGGTTAAGTTCGAAGATGGGCTATATCGAACTATATCTTGATATAGCCCCCATATAGACCGATCCGCCGATTTAGGGTCTTAGGCCCATAAAAACCACATTTATTATCCGATTTTGCTAAAATTTGGGACAGTGAGTTACGTTAGGCCCTTAGACTTTTTCTTCAATTTGGCTCAGATCGGTCCAAATTTGGATATGGCTGCCATATAGACCGACCCTCCGATTTAGGGTCTAAGGCCCATAAAAGCCACATTTTTTATCCGATTTCGCTGAAATTTGGGACAGCGAGTTGTGTTATGCCCTTCAACATCCCTCGTCAAATTAGCCTAGATCGGTTCAGATTTGGATATAGCTGCCATATAGACCGATCTCTCGGTTTTAGGTTTTGAGGCCATAAAAGGCATTTTTATTGTCCGATATCGCTGAAATTTGAGACAGTGAGTTGTCTTCGGCCCTTCGACGTTTTTCTACAATTTGGCCCTGATCCGTTCAGATTTGGATATAGCTGCCATATAGACCGATTCTCCGATTTAGGGTCTTAGGCTCATAAAAGCCACATTAATATCCGATTTTGCTGAAATTTGGAACAGTGAGTTGTGTTGGCCCAGATTGGTTCAGATTTGGATATAGCTGCCATATAGACCGATCCTCCGATTTAGGGTCTTAGGCTCATAAAAGCCACATTAATATCCGATTTTACTGAAATTTGGAACAGTGAGTTGTGTTAGGCCCTTCGACATCCTTCTTCCATTTGGCCTTCTTCAGATTTGGATATAGCTTTCAAACAGACCGTTCCGCCGATTTAGGGTCTTAGGCCCATAAAAGCCACATTTGTTATCCGTTTTTGCAGAAATTTGGGACGGAGAGTTGTGTTAGGCCCTTCAACATCTCTCTTCAATTTGGCTCAGATCGGTCCAGACTTGGATATAGCTGCCATGAAGACCGATATCTCGATTTAAAGTTGTAGCCCCATAAAAGGCGCATTTATAATTCGATTTCACTGAAATTTGACCCAGTGACTTATATTAGGCTTTTCGACATTCGTGTCGTATATGGTTTAGATCGGTTTATTTTTAGATATAGCTACTAAAGAGACCAATATTTTGTTATACACAATTGAACAATAACTTGTACTTATTAGTATTTGATCCAAATCGGAACATATTGGGTTGCCCAAAAAGTAATTGGGGATTTTTTAAAAGAAAGTAAATCCATTTTTAATAAAACTTAGAATGAACTTTAATCAAATATACTTTGTTTACACTTTTTTTCTAAAGCAAGCTAAAAGTAACAGCTGATAACTGACAGAAGAAAGAATGCAATAACAGAGTCACAAGCCGTTGAAAAAATTTGTCAACGCCGACTATATGAAAAATCCGCAATTACTTTTTGGGCAACCCAATATTTCGATATAACTGCTATGGGACATAAGGTATGCAATTTTCACCGGATTTTGATGAAAGGTGGTTTACATATATACCCGAGGTGGTGGGTATCCAAAGTTCGGCCCATCCGAACTTAACGCCTTTTTACTTGTTTACCTTCCAATTAGGATGAAGTTATACTAGCATAAAGATTATACTCAGGTCCCAGATAAAAAATTTATTGCGTTACATAAGGAATGGACACCGGGGCGTCCATTGGGAGCCGAGTTGTAAGTGTGCTCTTTGTATCAGTGCGGGGGGTTCGATTCCCACTAAAAGCCTGGTCTGTCGCTATTGTGTTTTCGAAGTGGACCGAAATTGTCAAGAATAAAAAATAGACTGCCACTCTTTCCTAACTTAAACTACATAGTGAATGACGAAGTTAGTAAACCCTCCCTTAGTAAATATCTCAATTCGAAAATACCTAATTTTACTACAGCAACACGTTTCCTGGAAAAATCATCAGGTTATTAAGTCTGTGTAAAAGACCGCAATTGGTACAGTTGAAGTCACAAACCGACTCCGCCCATTCATCTACTAAGTCTTGTTATCAACCTCAACTAAATAAACAAATTATTAACATGCCACAATAATGACATGAATTAAACTCAATACCATCATATAATGACTAGCATATGCTGCCAGTAATGTTTTGGGGGATTCCATGCTAGTCATTTGACAATTCATTGAGTCAAATCAAGCCCTCGGCATAGTTGGGAAGAGAATTAAAACAATTTATTTCCATTTCTCACCTATGGTTATGTCTCTGCGTATCCTATTGCAATTCGAATTTAAATTTGCCAAAGGTTACACTGGAAATGGCTGCATTTTGCATGTGCTCCATTGCATTGCATTGCCTTGCGGTGAGGTACAGACTACGGAACTATCGGAGCAACAAAAACACAAATGAACACAATTTTCTGCTGTCAATTGCATGCGAATGAATTGAATTGGATTGAATTGAATTAAGGTGTTTATTAGAAGTGTTAACTGAAAATGACACTTTAATTGTGTTTCATAATTAAAGGTCGGCAATTTTGTCCATTTGTAATGCACAAAATTAATAATGAAATGCAGATATCTACCTACCTATCGACAATGACGAGTGTAATTATTTTTAGTTAGCAGACAATCAGACAGACAGGAAGAGGCAAACAAATGATCGACCACTAAGTGATGGGCTTGAACAATTGTATCAACATGTCGTTTATTGTACACTCAAAGAAAATGTATACCAGTAAATAAAAAATTGAATATCGTTCGATTTAATCACTAACAGGACTTTAAATGGTGTATCTTCTTTTTACACCAGCACTAAGATTCGGGGTATTATAACCCATTTCGGACCTTATAAACTACATGGTAGCTGGCACAAAGTGCTGCTAATTCAAGAGACCAAATTTTGAGGAAGTAATCTAAATTTATAGAATCCCTCCACTTTTGCTCGATACGTCCCCCTTTTGCATTGACTATTGCTCTGGCTCAGAGTCGGTCAAAAAACGAGTTGTAAGCTGCACGATTGTTATGTATCCCTATTGTTGCTCATACCAGTACAATGGCTTTTTTCAGCCGTCCATACTGAAAATGTTACAGAGCGGCTTCGAAAATATTTTTCCGATAATAAGTCGCATATACAATACTTTGTTGCCCGGCTCGATGAAAACAATTGAAGAGAGGCCATCGGCGGTCTCAGCTGCCCATATCATTCTCTACTGTCTGCTCGGCTTAGTAAGCACAAACGTTTTGAGGATTTATGAATTGGTCTCTCCATCGGAGTTTAGGTCTTCCCCTTTTTCGTATTTTACTATAGTCCACTTCAGACAACATGACCTAGCCAACGCAACCGTTGTATTTTTATGCGTTTAACTATGCTATGGGGCGCTGGGCCAGTAACCCGCCCCCGGAAAACTGAGAACTACTATGAGAAACAAAGGAATTGTAAAAACGGACCCCCCGTGCTTTGATCTGGTGACAACTATTTTGCTTTGCTAATTATCGATATTATAATTGGTTTCAGCTAGCTTTCATGTTTTTTGCCGCGGCGAAGTCTATTAGCTTCAGCTCTTTACCGGAAGTTTGTTCGTGCAAATGTACCAACTATTGGGCCCAATATATTTTGCTTCCCTATTTTTGCATTAAAATCTTCCCGGACGATATCATGGGCGGGACAGCGATCATATTTTCTCTCTAGGCTCTCGTAAAAATATCCTTATTCTGTTAGTCCTTTTCTTCCGTCGGGGCATGGGCGCAAATTAGGCTGATGCAGAAGAATTTGGCTTTTATGTGGTTTGTGGCTAGCTTTTCATCCACCAGTGTTAATCTGGAGAAAAGGTGTTTCGACTAGCAACACTTCAACAACCAAATTCATGCAGCAATTCAACAGCCATCTGTAGATACGTAAGTCATGGTTTGCGGTGGTCTATCGTTCTTGTGATGAATTCGTAGCACATTTTATCTCACTACCTTTAACGGATGTGAAAGCCAGCTATCCAGGTAAAACCGCGGGGTATTTTGTTCCCACATCTGAGAAGGAGGAAGACCAAGATAAACTTGGGTTTTACCAATCAGAATCATTGCTTGGTTTAAATCACGTCTTTTATAATGATGATATTGAGCATAAACGTTACACGGATAATTTTTTTTACCTTAGGTGGATCAAGTTTTACCATAGCAGATTAAAATGAAGGCT
The DNA here is from genome assembly GCF_963082655.1 of Stomoxys calcitrans. NCBI lineage: Eukaryota > Metazoa > Arthropoda > Insecta > Diptera > Muscidae > Stomoxys > Stomoxys calcitrans. The sequence continues at coordinate 116,980,701 of NC_081553.1, forward strand.
ACCTTGAAATACCGCGATTTTAGGTCTTTAACCCATAAACGGCGCATTTTTTACCCGATTTCATTGAAATTTGGCATAGCGTGTTGTGTTAGCCTCTTCGATATCTGTGCCAAATATAGTCCAGATCGCGCCATATTTAAACATAGCCCCGATACAGAACAATCTCCTGATTAGGCTTCCTTATAAAAAGAGTATTTTTGATCCTATTTCGCTTAAATTTGGAACTGTGAGTTGAAATGGACCCCTTGACATGCTCGCCAAAAAAAGCGCTCTTTATTTGGATATATCTACCAACTATACAAATTTCCTCATTCAAGGTCTTGTGTTCTTTGGGTCCTTGGTTGAACAGTTCACGCAGGATTCGTGTTTTGTTTCACTGTCAGTCATCTTCAGTTTTTTTTCTATCAATTAACACCAAAGGATGTCCCTATGAATGCAGTGCCTTGCGATAGCAAAAGGTAATTAGGAATTGGAGGGGAGAAAAGGATCTAGTGTTTATTGACATTTGTCTTAAATCTCTGGATGGGCGCCCAGGTAACCGTGTTGGTAGCGTGCTTGGATTACCAGTGCAGGGGTCGTGAGTTCGATTCCCACCAGAAGCTTGGTCTGTCGCTACTGTGGTACCGCAATGGACTTAAAATTGTATAAGTGAGTCTGTAAAGGACTGCCACGCTTACCTTACCTAACCTAAATCTCTGGGTGGGTGGGAAAAACGAAATAAGAATTCTCTCTATAATGCATTGTGTGGTCCGCTGGCCAATCAATTACAAACGGCTGTAGGTTCCTGAAATGTCTAGTATCCTTGACGAACATCCTTACATCAGGAATAAAAAGACAAATATAAGACGAACACACACCATGAAAGTACCGATAAAATAGCGCCAAAAAAAAACACAATGTGGCTATGTTCAAGGAGGGCAATAGAGTTGGATACCCTTCAGTCCCCAATTAACGCCATCGCTCTTCTCTGTACACGGTCCAGTAGCTCCAGGGATGATCTTGAAGCTCCAACCCATACATGTGAGTTATACTCTATTTTCGGCCTTATAAAAGTGGTGTAGATGTTAAGAAACTCAAACGGAGTGAAGTATTTCTTACACCCTTTAAGGAAGCCTAAACACTTGAATGCTTATTTCGATACTTCAAATACATGTTTAACCCAACGGATATTACTTTGTATTTTCATGCCCAGAACATCAAGAGCTTCTGATTGGTCAACATCTAAACCGTTAATAGACAAAGATGATCGTAATGGGTCAGCGAATCTCATAGTGTGACAACAAGCAGCACTGAGTCTTTCGTGCATTAAAATCTACTCGATTCATTCGACTCCACTCAGAAATGGCCAGCAAATCCTGGCAGAGTGTATCATCTATAACCCGCCTCCTGTCCTCAATTTGTCGAAGACTCGGCCTATGGTCGAATGAGTACGAATGACAGAGATTACTGTCATCCGCAAATGAGTAGATCGGACTCGACGTCTGCCCAACAGATCGTTGATGAAAATAAGAAAAAAAGAGAGGGAGAAGGAGAAAGAGAAAGAACAGAGCCCTGGGGTACACCTGCGGTCAATTTATACTCATTGGATGAGAATCCATCTAGAACGACTCGAATACTGCGATCTCTGAGAAAGCTCGAAATAAATCGAACGAACCCATTACCGCCACCAAATGCGACAAAATTTGATAGTAGTGCGGATTGGTCTATAATTTAACCACGAATGGTCTTACAAACGAACAACGCTTGCAAATTATTGAATTTTATTATCAAAATGCGAGCTCTGTTAAGAAAGTTCGTCACGCGCTTCTTCCATTGAGCGACGAAACTCACTTTTGGCTCAATGGGTATGTAAATAAGCAGAATTGTCGATTTTGGAATGAAGATCAGCCAGAAGGATTGTAAGAGCCAATGCAATGCATCCAGAAAAGGTCACCAAGGTTTGGTGCGGTTTATGGGCTGGTTGCCTCATTGGACCGTACTTTTTCAAAGATGATGCGAATCGTAACGTAACTGTGAATGGTTAGCGCTACCGTGAGATGACATACAATTTTTTTTTGCCCAAAATGCAAGTGCTTGACTTGCTTGACATGTGGTTTAAACAAGACGATGTCACATGCCACACAGCATGCTTAACTATGGGCTTATCGAGTTCGGTGAACATTTTATTTCACGTTGGGGGCCAGTTATTTGCCCGCATAAATCGTGCGATTTAACGCCTTTAGACTATTTTTTGTGGGGCTATGTTAAAGCGGGCATGGAGGCGACCGTAGCGCAGAGGTAAGCACATCCGCCTATGATGCTGAACGCCTGGGTTCGAATCCTGGCGAGACCATCAGAAAAAATTTCAGCGGTGGTTTTCCCCCCTTAATGCTGGCAACATTTGTGAGGTACTATGCCATGTAAAACTTCTCTCCAAACAGGTGTCGCACTACGGCACGCCGTTCGGACTCGGACAATGTTAAAGCTCATGCCTATACAGACAAGCCCACTTCAACTGATGCATTGGAAGACAATATTGAAACATTTATTCGTGAGGTACTTGTTGAATATAGAAATCATCAAATACAACAAGACGACACTAACACGGTTCCAAAAAACCTTCCTTAAGAAATTTTTTGTTCAAATTTTGGAGTTTTGTAAAGTTGCTGATTTAGACCATTCAATTTTCCCCAAAACACTATCTTATATGATGAGAAAAATGTTTTCAATTAGGTTCACTCGTCTTCTGGATGCCAACGAAAACCTTATAGGGATACCTGTTTTGTAACTCAAGTTAAAATACAGCTCTGTTTTGGGTATTTCCCTATCCGTTCGAAGCAGATGACTCCCACTGCACAGGTGTGTTCTTATGCTCAAAGACCATCTTCCCCCAAAAAATGATAATACCATAAAAAGGTGGCATTAAGCATGATGGTACCTCAACCTCCTTCTGCTATTTGGCATTATTTTCTATAGTCCTGCAAAACTTCTAAAGACCAACTAAGATGACTCCCACTGCACAGGTGTGTTTTTAGGCTCAAAGGCCATGTTCCCAAAAAAAAAAAAAATGATAGTACCATAAAAAGGTGACTTTAAGCATGATGGTATCTCAACCTCAACCATTGCTTTCTATAGTCCTGCAAACCTCTAAAGATTAACTAATCTCAAGGAATTAAAATTTTCCGCATAAATTGATTTAAACTACAATATGGTTCCTTGGAAAAGTGAAAATCTCTAAGAAAACATCTATGCAACATTTTCTCCAAACCCTTTACAATTGACTTATAATTAACTTTCCAAATTTATTACAGCCAACAATGATCAGGTACGCGTAGCTTTACAATAAATATTTAATATTTTCTACACAGGTCTGCGGCAAAATGAGAAATAATAATTCACAATGATTCATTGGAGCGTGCATTTCCAGGCATTTCTTTAATTAATAATGTTCGCTAATCTTTCCAGCGACATCATCGTCATAAATAATTGTCAACCATTTCTGTTTTTTTTTTATCCACAGCTAACAATGTCTGGCGTGACCACCTGCCTCCGCTTCCCTGGCCAATTGAATGCTGATCTACGTAAATTGGCCGTGAATATGGTGCCATTCCCACGTTTGCACTTCTTTATGCCCGGTTTTGCCCCATTGACTGCCAAGGGCTGCCAACAGTATCGCGCCCTTACCGTCTCCGAACTGACGGCTCAAATGTTTGATGCCAAGAACATGATGACCGCCTGCGATCCCAGACATGGCCGTTATCTTACCGTAGCCTGCATCTTCCGAGGTAAGTAGAAGTGCTACTAATGCAGTGGTTAACACACTACTAGTGGAGAGGGTACATTTAATATTCGTAAAGGAGAATTTAATCATTTCATTTCATTTGTTTTCCTTTGTAAAAATATTTGTCGTGCCAAAGCCTTCTTCAGTTTTGTGGTGTTTTACTTTTGAAAACGTATGGGGCATTTGGTGGGAAAATTTCACGGGACAACTTATGAACATAAAGGAGATTTTTCATATTTCTTAAACCCTTCACCATAGGATGGGGGTATATTAATTTTGTCATTCCGTTTGCAACACATCGAAATATCCATTTCCGACCCTATAAAGTATATATATTCTTGATCAGCTTAAAAATCTAAGACGATCTTGACATGTCCGTCCGTCTGTCAGTTGAAATCACGCTACAGTCTTCAACAATAAAGATAGTGAGCTGAAACTCTGCACAGATTCTTTTTTTGTCCATAAGCAGGTTAAGTTCGAAGATGGGCTATATCGGACTATACCTTGATATAGCCCCCATATAGACCGATCCTCCGATTTAGGGTCTTAGGCCCATAAAAGACACATTTATTATCCGATTTTGTTGAAATTTGGCACAGTGAGTTGTGTTAGGCCATTCGACATCCTTCGTCAAATTGGCTCAGATCGGTCTAGATTTGGATATAGCTACCATATAGACCCATCCTCCGATTTAGGGTCTTAGGCCATAAAAGCCCATTTATTATCCGATTTTGCTGAAATTTGGCACAGTGAGTTGTGTTAGGCCATTCGACATCCTTCGTCAATTTGACTCAGATCGGTGCAGATTTGGATATAGCTACCATATAGACCCATCCTCCGATTTAGGGTCTTAGGCCCATAAAAGCAACATTTATTATCCGATTTTGATGAAATTTAGGACAGTGTGTTAGGCCCTTCAACATCCTTCTCTCTCTCTTTTACTTGCTAATTCTAAACTCTCCAAATTTTAATGGAATGGCCCTAACATAACTACAAGTACATGTGGGTGTAATTTAATATAGCCAATGAGAGTTACACTCAATTTTTGTGCATGTATTTTTGCGTGTTTAAACACAGGCACAAATATTTTTCAGTATAGCTCTTGTAATTAATCCTTTTTGATTAATTATTGCCTTGCCTTGACGTTTGCATACTGATTAAGAGGATGAAAGACCTCTGTTTCTTTGACGCTTACACGATTTTCCCTTTGTTTTCTTATGCAAAAATTTCCACTTAATCTGAGATTGAGGGGGACATTATTGAAGTCATTTGTAAGAACATGTGTGCGTGTGTCTGTGTATGTGTGTGTGGGTAAATATTTTATAAACTAAAGTAGTCCTCTTTATCCGACGAAGGGTATGTTGAACAGTAAGTACGTTTATCTGCTTATGAATTAAGTCTTTTTTGTAATGCTGTGTGTAATGTATGTAGGTATATTTGTTTTTAAATAGATTTTTTTTTAATTTTATACAAGTGTTGGGACTCTTCAGTATTTCCTCTCTGAGTTAAAGAAAGTCGTATGTGCTGGGGATATGCAAATGGCACTTAATTCTGGATTCTACAAATACTGGCGTTTTTGAATCGTAATAATATATTAGAAAGGGTAGGCTAGATTTATCTGGTGACCGTCGTTAAAGCTAAGCTGACCTGTGCCGAAAAAAAAGCATAAACTTCTATGGTGCTTATCAAGTTTCTTCTTTCTTGGTGGTTCAGCCAACCTATAAAATTGTTATACGCACCATCATAGGATGGGGGTATACTAATCTAGCCATTCCGTTTGTAACACCTCGAAATATTCGTCTAAGATCCCACAAAGTATATGGTTGCCCGAAAAGTAATTGCGGATTTTTTAAAAGAAAGTAAATGCATTTTTAATAAATCTGAGAATGAACTTTAGTCAAATATACTTTTTTTACACTTTTTCCTAAAGCAAGCTAAAAGTAACAGCTGATAACTGACAGAAGAAAGAATGCAATTACAGAGTCACAAGCTGTGAAAAAATTTGTCAACGCCGACTATATGAAAAATCCGCAATTACTTTTTGAGCAACCCAATATTTTCTTTAAAGTCTCGTCGCTCTGAATCGATCTAGCCCGTCCGTCCATCAGTCGAAATCACGATAAAGGTCGTCGAACGCATAAAGCTAGCCGCTTGAAATATTTCCACAGATACTTAATATCGATGTAGTTTGTAAGGGATTGCAAATGCGCCATATCGGTACAGATTTAGATATAGATCACATATAAACCGATCTTCCGATTTGACTTCTTGAGCCCCTGGAAACCGCAATTTTTGTCTGATTTGGCTAGAATTTTGCATGTAGTGTTCCGTTATGACTACCAACAACTGTGTCAAGTACGGTCTAAATCGGTTTATAACCTGATATAGCTCCGATATAAAGCGATCTCCCGATTTGATTTCTTAAGCCCCTGGAAGCCGCCATTTGTGTCCGATTTGGCTGAAATTTCGCACGTGCTATTCTTTCAGGACTTTCAACAATTGTGCCAAGTACGGTATTAATCGGTCTACAACCTGATATGGCCCCCTCAAAAAGCCATCTCGCGATTTGACTTCTTGAGCCCTTACGTTATGACTTCCAATAACTGTGCTAAGTATGGTTCAAATCGGTCCTTAACCTGGCATAGCTCCCACATAAACCAATCTCCCGATTTGACATTCTTGAGCCCTTACTTTTTTTCTTCTTTCTTTTTGTCCGATGAAATTTGGCACGTAGTGTTTTGTTATGACTTCCAATTCCCTTACGTTAGCCAATAACTGCACCAAGTACGGTCCAAATCGGTCTATAACCTGTTATCTTATATTATATATAAAAATCAATTTGTATTTGTTTGTAGGTTTGTTTGTTTTTGTGTTCCTTGTAGACTCAAAAACGGCTGAAAAAGGGTACTACATTTTTTGATATCTGAAGGGGGAGCGGACCCTCCCCCTTACTCTCATTTTTAGAAACGCCAGATCTCGGTAATGGGTGATACGATATAAGCGAAATTTTGTGTGCTCTCTTATATTAACCTAAAAATAAAAATTTGTTATCCAAATTTCGGATGGGGTACCTAGGGGGGCAGCCCCACCCCCCCCAAAACCTATCAAATATATATATAGACCAATCCTGAGAATATGGGACTCAAATGAAAGGTATTTAAGAGTAGAAAACGCATTTGCTCTCCAATTGTCGGACTAAGTGTTTGGGGGACCACCCAAACTCCCAAAACACCCTTAAATCGGACATATATAACGACCTTGGCAATATGGGACTCAAATGAGAGGTATTTACGAGTAGAGTACGAATATTATATCGAAATGTAGGACCACGTTTCTTGGAGTTCACCCCTTCCCCAAAACATCCCCCAAACAGGACTTATTTACTGACCATGGCAATATGGGGCTTAAATAAAAAGTATTTGGGTGTATAATACGAATCTGATATCCAAATAAGGGACCAAGTGTTTGGGGGCTTTGCTCACCAAGACACTTTGGGTCTTCAAGACAGTGGAGCTCGATATTGATTGTTTTTAGTGTCCAAACCCTATCAGACATATGTACTGACTTTTAAATGAAAGGTATTTGAGATTAGAAAACGAATTTGATATCCAATTTTGAGGCCACTGACAATATAGAGTTCAAATAAATGATATTTGAGATGCTGATATATTTTCAGGGCTAAGTGCTTGGGGCTCAAATAGAGCGCACAACAAACCGATTGCTAGCGTAGGTGAATGTCCATAGTGTCATGGGGCGTATTAATATCTGCACCCTATTTTCAACCTAACCTTACCTACAGTACCAACAAAAATTTCGTAGCAAAATCTGGAGTGGGGTGCCAAGGAGGGCCGTCCACCCACAAAACCCGCCTATCGGATGTATAGACCAATCAATACAATATGGGTATTAAATTAAAGGTATTTGAGAGTAGAAAACTAATCAGATATCCTGTTGTGGCACTTAGTGTTTCGTATGTCAGCCATCCCCAAAAAAACGCCTCAAGTTGGACAAATTTACCGACTATGGCAATATGGATCTTTAATGAAAGGTTTTTGGGAGTAGAACTCAAAATTGACTTTCACTTTTAGGACCAAGTCTCTGGGTGGCCACCTCACCCCTAAACAGAACTTTGACTGACCATTGCACCGTGGGGTTTCAATAAGATGTATTGAGTAGAAAAATATACAGTAAAATTGAAATTTTCAAATTTAGAGTACTCCTCTCCAACATAGCATTATCGGGCGCAGCGGAGCGGGCCCGGCTCAGCTAGTAGCTCCCATATAAACCGATCTTCCGATTTGGCTTCTTGAGCCCTTACAAGGCGCAATTTTTGTGCGAATTGGCTGAAATTTCACATGAAGTGTTTTGTTATGACTTCCAATAACTGCGCCAAATCGGTCTATAACCTTTTATAGCTCCCATATAAACCGATCGCCCGATTTTAGTTCTTGAGCCCCTGGAAGCCGCAAATTTTGTCCGATTTGGCTGAAATTTCGCGTGTAGTGTTTTGTTATGACTTCCAATAACTGTGCTAGGTACGGCCAAAATCGGTATAAAAACTGATATAGCTCCCAAGTAAACCGGTCTCTCGATCATCCTTGTAGGTTAGCGTGTCCGCCTATGACACTAAACGCCCGGGCTCGAATCCTGGCGAGACCATCAGAAAAAAACATTTTTCAGCGGTGGTTTTCCCCTCCTAATACTGACACCATTTGTGAGGTACTATGCCATGTAAAAACTCCTCTCCAAAGAGGTATCGCACTGCGGCAAGCCGTTCGGACTCGGCTATATAAAGGAAGCTCCTTATCATTGAGCTTAAACTTGATATGTGAGAAGTTAGCCCCTGTTCCTTAGTGGAATGTTCATGGGCAAAATTTACATTTGCAAAGTATCATAGACTACCTAGTATTGTCCGATTTCGTTGAATTATTAAAATATACTCGAAATTGGATAATAGGTATGTCTTCCATGTGTGTAGGGCATGTGGGGAAAATGATGAGACTTTGGAACAATGCCTATTTCAATTCCCGGCTTTCACACCTAATCGACTACGGCACTTGGGTACGGATACGATCAAAGACTTGAAACAGCTTAGGGGCATTGAAGGGAAATCGATTAGGGATTTTGTAAGCAATAGAGAATTCCTGAAATAGATCTCTTCGGAGATACTTTTCAAATTTGGAGCTTATAAAAACCAACTACCGGTTTAGGTATATGTCCATAATGGCAGGTATTTCTTTATCGATCAAGGTTTTTCTCTAGCTACAAATTTTGATTTTTATTATTTTAATTTTTATTTCCGCATCCACATTCTTTCTGCATTATAAATTTTGTTTTATCACTTGACAGAAACTTTCTTTGTAGCTATGTAGCTGGAAACTATCTGCTCTTCTCCCAAGAAATTCAATATGTATGTTAGATTGAATAGTTTCAGCTTCATTGCAAATTCAGCAACAGATATTCTAATCACTAGCCTTTAGTGTTAATTAAAAGTAATCCATTTAAAAAGTTGATTTTTTTCCGAAAGGTATCATTTCATTTTTCTCCCTCATCAAAATTTAATTGAAATGGCGTCAAACTTTCACGCCATCCCTTATAGAAACATTTCGGGAGTATTCTCTTGCCTATGAAATGGTTATGCGTTAAAGTAGAACATCATCGCTGGTGCTTGGAGCTGTATTCGCATACCAGCAACAAAAACAACGGATCATTAATCAAACGCCGTGTTAAGTTTTGGAAAACAATGCTGGTGCAGAGGGGCTGCTAACATTTACCAGCTGGAAATGTCAAGCGTTTCGGAAACGAAAAATACCTCATGTCTCACGTACCACCTGGTAAATGTCTGAGCTGTTATTAAGTGGGCTTATTAACGTGGCACTTGGTGCGGTTATGGATACCAGTGTGACTATCCATGGGGGGTCGAACAGTGGGGCAAAATGTACAAGAAATCGTTGGAACATAATTTTTTCCGGGCCCAAAAAAAAAGTTTAACAATTCGAACTAATAATGTGTATGGCCAATAAGAGATTCACCCTCTAAAGCACAGTCTATAATTCTGACGGTCTGAATGAAAGACTTACACTTCTGCTACAGGGAAATGGTTAGAAAATTGAAGCAGGCCATACCACACTATAATAATCGAGTTGACGATTGGAAACCTGAATTCTTGGGCATAGGTTAGGTTAGGTTGAAAAGATGATGCGGATTTCAATACGCCCCTTGTCACTTGTAAAAGAAGCTATAAGACGCGGTGGTCGAATAACAAAGTATTAATTTTTTTAAATTATGTTATTTATTTTTTTGTTTTTTTGCAATGATGAATACTTTTTTTGTTTAATTTTTTGTGTTCAGCTGTAAAATGGCCCTTTTTGTTCCAATAAATACTATTTTTTTTCTTTAAAAACAATGAAATTGTGTACATATATATCACACAAGCACTACTGCATCATTAGTTTAATATGTTTTTATTCCAATTGTCTTTTGTAGACTTATTAAAAAAAAAAACATTGAATGATGAATACTTTTTTTGACCGCTGTAAATACTAAAAAGTAAACTCGAAAAAGAAAAATCTAAGTCAGGAATTCCATGCTATTTACAAAATCCCTAATTATTTTCCATACCACTCCTCGTAGTTGGTTTATGCCAGGTATTGTGTCCCCACCTTAGCGCTGTTGTATGTTGGCGTCTCATCGTCTCCTTCCCATGCCGTATACAGGCTAACACTTGCCGCTAATATTTGTCATAAGTGAATATTTTGCAAAAGTGAGTAGTATCGTATTGATACCGAATTTAATCTGACTTCATTCTTACTTCCTTTCACTAATTATTAGAAAAAGAGGCCCTCTTTCTAACGATTTCCCCATAGGATTTTCTTTGCCCTATCGACCGTATCGCTGTTCCACAGTGTTACATGTCCGTTCGTCGCCCAAGCCCTTAACTCGGACTGCGTGGACCCGGAAGGCTTCTTGATAACCAAGTTTTTTACAGCAGTTCTCTGATCTTCACAACCAAATCATCTGCTCTTTCGTTCCCCCTTACTCCGCTGTGGCCCGACACCGAAATGATGCAGATCGTGCAATCCTTATGGAAGACACAAAATTCCTTCTTACACTCTAAGATTGTTCGTGACCATACCGTACTGGTTGTTATAGCTCTGATGGCCAGTTTACTGACTGTAAAGATCTTCCAGATGGCAATACTAGGGTTCCGTCAATCCAAGACTGTGCCGATGGCAGCAGTGCCTCGCACTCAACTTCGAAGTTCAGCTCAGGTATCCGATCGGAAATCACTTCCATTCCTTCCAGGTTTCCTATCGTCGCCTTGATTATATCGCGATGGTATGAGATGCTCCCATCCTCAATCCATTCTCCCATCACCTTAAGTCCCATAGCCGCAGTGGCTGCCTCACACTTAATCTGTATGTCAATGGGTCAGATATCAGAATAGTCTCCAGTGCCCTAGTTGGCGTGGTCTTCATCGTTCCGCCTATGCCAAGACAACATTTTCTCTGAATATATTGTATGGTCCTTATGTTGCACTTTATTCTCCATAGCAATCCACCAAACTACTGAGGCGTAAGTAAGTATTGGTCTAATCACGCTCCTATAGAGCCAGTGGATTATCCTCGGAATCAGGACCCACTTCGAGCCTACGGCCCGTCTACATAGTGCCCAACATCTGTGAGCCTTCTCAGTGGCACTTCCAATTTAGTTTCCTGTCCTAGATCACACCTAAGTATTTAACTTTGGCAGTTATCGAAATCGTCTTATTGAGGACCGTAATATATCAGTCAGTCGAAAACAGATATCAGTCCCTGGATTCTTAATGCAGACCCCCAGTCCTATTCGGTTCTCTAGCTTTGATCCACCTGTGTAGCATGAACATATAGATTTTCTTCAACCCAAGATTGTGCCGCTGGCGGCAGCGTCTCGCATTCGACCTCAAGTGTCGTTTCAGGTATCCGATCGGAAACCTCTTCTATTCTTTCCCGGTTTCCTATCGTAGCCTCGATTATACCACTATGGTGTACCCTGCTCCTATTCTCAATTCATTCTCCTATCGCCTTAATTGTCATAGCCGCAGCGGCCGCCCCACAGTTAATCTGTATGCATATGAATCGTCAGATGTTCCTCATCGCTTCGCCTATGCGAAGATAACATGTTCTCTGAATCTGTTGTATTATCCTTATTTTGCAATTTTTTTCCATCGCAGTCCACCAAACTACTGAGGCATTAGTAAGTTTGGTCTAATCATGCTCCTGTACAGGCAGCGGACTGTCCTTCAATTCAGGCCCCGTTTCAAGCTTAGTGTCCAACATCCGTGAGCCTCTCGGTACGCTACTGAGTGAATTCAGTTTCCTGTCCGAGATCACTCCTAAAAATTTGAACTTGTCAGATGTCGAAGTCCTTCTTTTGAGGGAACGTGGTGCATCAAATTGGCCCATCTTCGCGCTGTACAGGTAGATTTCAGTCTTCTCTGGGTTGGCATTGAGATCCCTAGGTCAAGCCCAGTCGTATGCCATCTCTAAGACTCTTATGGCCTTTCTGCATACCCCTTATCCGTAAAAGTTTACTGATTGTGGTCCCGCATAGGAATGGTAATAAAAGACCCTCGTGATTTTTGATTAGTGTCGGAATCATGATTTCACTCACCCACACGAAGGAAGAATTTTAATTCAATGACTGTCACGTACGATCACGTGGTTGGATTTGAATCTCACTCACGACTCACGTGCACACCTCTAATCAGTACATTGGTTATTTAAAGGACCAATAACTCACCTTGTCATAGAGATCATCATAAGCACTCTGTATTTAAGCGAGAGCCGGTGTAGTTCGGCCTCTGACCGAAACTCTCCAGTCAACACTTGCACAGTGTCTCTCAGACTTAGGTTTTTGCTATTCTCAGAGCTTTGGATGTAATCCTGGGACGGTGGCCTAATCAAAATGTCACGACATATGTTGACTGCCAGAAGGCTCTGGCTGCGGGCCATGTGATATCTAGGTTTATCGGGGGATGCATAGAGTGTCTGGGATATTTCGGGGCTGTTGTCAGATTGTATTGGGTCCCAAGCCACTAAGCGGTGTCTGGGTACGGTGTAACATCGTAACATTACGGTGTGTAGGGATAAGAAGGAGTTGGAGACGGTCGAGTATCTGCTGTGCAATTGGACGCGATTCAGGCAGAAGGCATAAGATTATGCATGGAAGTGTTTTTTTACTCTCTCAACAGAATTTCAACCTCGTTGCTATTCCTGGCCTGGGGTGGCCGACTGGGAGTATCTCAAGCTGATGAAACTTATCGGTCGTTGCACCAGCCTATTCTCTCTCTCCCTCTCTCTCTCCCTTTTGTCTTTAAACAGATGCTCATGTCTGTTTGCCCGAGTTACTCCCTCTCCTACTTCCCTTTTATACCCTCCACCATAGAATGGGGGATATACTAATTTCGTCATTCCGTTTGTAACACATCGAAATATTGATCTGAGACCCAACAAAGTGTATTTATTCTTGATTGTCTTGACATTCTTAGTCAATTTAGCCCTGCCCGTCTGTCTGTTCACGCTAACTTTCGAAGGAATAAAGCTAGGTGCTTGAAATTTTACATGAATACTTCCTACTAGGGTTAGGTTAGGTTTAAGTGTCAGTCTGCCATCAGACTCAGACGTTTTTGTCCATTGTGATATCACAGGAACAGAAGAAGGAATATGCCTTCAAGTTCCTACCTTTGAATCATCCAGATTGCTTTCAAATGCCCAACAACTTGCGAATGTTCACATCCGCTAAATCAGACAGGTTCTCAAAGAAATGGGAACCTAAAGTGGAACTCCTTCTGACTGCCAGTGCGGAACACACCCACAGAAGGTGTTCTGTAGTCTCTTTTTCTTCGATGTCCACACAGGTTCTGCAAGAGTCTTTACTGGCAACCTTTAGACTGTCAGCATGTTTCCGATTAGTCAGTGACCTGTCATGACGGACACAATGACTGAGACGTCTGTTCTAGCCAGTGATAGCAAGGCGGTAAACCTGTGTCAGGAAGTATGTGCTCATCACATTCCTTAATACTATTCATTCTATGCTACTTAGTTAGATCAAATCTCGTGTAGATTATTTGCTTTTTATATAAATTATCAAATAAAGATAATTTATTGGGTTGCCCAAAAAGTTTTTAAATGAAAGTAAATGCATTTTTAATAAAACTTAGAATGAACTTTAATCAAATATACTTTTTTACACTTTTTTTCTAAAGCAAGCTAAAAGTAACAGCTGATAACTGACAGAAGAAAGAATGCAATTACAGAGTCACAAGCTGTGAAAAAATTTGTCAACGCCGACTATATGAAAAATCCGCAATGGCTTTTTGGGCAACCCAATATATAAAAATAAATCATTCACAAAAAATTCTTAAATCTTTCACTGTGCCTACTTCTGCCTAAAAATGTCATTACGTTCTGTTCATTTATCCGTTCAGGTACTGTTCATTGGGGAGAAGAGGGCGGGCAGAGGGATGTTGTTTTCTAATGAAATGACAAACTTTTACGCCTTAGATGAGAATTTTTGGGTAATGTCAAAAAGGGTCTCCAAGTATTTCTCCATCAGTTCCTTAACTCCGCACCTCGCTGTGCTGCATGACAGGGGACGGAGCAAAAAGTGTTTATGGCCTGTTGTTAAAAAACTATTTTTCATTTTTTTTGCTTTGTAGAAGTGGGTGGCATTAGCTGATGTGGTTGTTGCTTTTGCTGCTGTTATGCCTCTGAATGGTACGTGTTTTGTTTGTATGGAAACCACATTTAATCCTGGTTGTCGTGGTGTTTCTTTTTTTTTGCTAAGGCTTTAACCTCTCCCCAATCAAAGTCTCTGCTATGCTCGCTCATCATCATTCCTGTTTGTTGTGCATTCGTTCGCTTTGTCGACTGACAAAGTCAAAAAGTCATAAAGTTTTGTAGCTGCCTCTTAACTTTGGATTATTTGTTAAATGGACATATATTTCAGCCAGTTGTGGTGCTTGTGTTGTTTGTGTTCTTGCCTTGGCCAATGTCGACAATTCTGGCCTAAAAAGGGTGTAAACATATAAATAATGTCCTCTTTGTTTTACTTAATTTTAGTGTTAATGAATTGTTATTAAATGGTTTTGTTTAAAATGGGCTTCGAAGAAAAAAATAATAATGCCCCCAAAAATTTGCATAATAGAAAGTTCGGGGAGGGCCATTTTTTACAACAGTTCACAAAACAAACAAAAACAGGAATAAGATAACAAAAAGTTTTGATTCAATAAATTTCCTCTGAATTAAGGGTAATAGGGCGGGGGCAGAGGATTTATACCACACCTCTCGAGAAAGAAATGTCAGTTTGTTAGGAAACACTTAAGAACCTCGAGTAGTAGTGTTGTGACAATGCTGTAGAAGTATAATAATAAGACGCAAAATTACGATGGTATCCCAAAATTTCAAACTTTGCCCATGGACATTCCTTTAAGGAACAGCGGCAAACTTCTCACATATCAATGAGTGCAGTCCAATTGAAGTTTAAGCTCAATGATAAAGGGCCTCCTTTTTGAAGCCGAGTTCAAACGGCGTGCCGCAGTGCGACACCTCTTTGGAGAGAAGTTTTGCATGGCATAGTACCTGACAAATGTTGTCAGCATTAGGAGGGGAAAACCACCGTTGAAAATTTTTTCTGATGGTCTCGCCTGGATTCGAACCCAGTCGTTCAGCGTCATAGGCGGGCATGCTAACCTCTGCGCTACGATGGCCTCCGGTGGTATCCCATTTAAGAAAAAACTCCTTAGCATTTATAAAATAATGTTTAACCAAAGGAAAAATTTCCAAAATATTGGAAAATCATCCATATCCTAATCATTTTTGTACCCTTCACCATAGGATGGGGGTATACTAATTTCGTCATTCCGTTTATAACACCTCGAACTATTCGTCCAAGACCCGATAAAGTATTTATATTCTTGATCGTCATAATATCTTAAGTCGATCTAGCCATGTCGGTCCGTCTATTCGTCCATCCATCCGTCTGTCTGTCGAAAGCACGCTAACTTTCGAAGGAGTAGAGCTAGCAGCTTTGAATTTTGGACAATACTTCTTATTAGTGTAGGTGGGTTGAGATTGTAAATTGGCCAAATCGGTCAATGGTGTGATATAGCTGCCATATAAATCGAACATGGGTCTTGACTTCTGGATATTATAGATTTCACAATTCTCATCCAATTTGGCTGAAATTTGGCTGTAGTTTCAGTATCACTTCCAACAATTGTACAAAGTATGGTTCAAATCGGTTAATAACCTGAAAAAGCTGTCATATAAACCGATCGTGGATCTTGACTTCTTGAGCCATTAGAGGGCGCAGTCTTATCCGTTTTGGCTGAAATTTTGAACGACTCGTTTTGTTATAATTTCCAACAACTTTGCCAAGTATGGTTCAACTAGGTTTACAATCCGATATATCTGCCTTATAAACCGATCGTTCATCTTGAGGGCCTCTCAGAAGCCTTGGACCAACTTTTTACATCAGATTTGTATTCTACTTTCAAATACCTTTGATTTGATGGTCATATAGTCGCAATCGGTGTGCACGTCCATTCGGGGGTTTATTTGGGAGTGGTCGTCCCCCCAGGTTATTTGACCTTAAAGTTTTATATCAATTTTGGGTTACCATAAGGGGACAAACAATATTTCGCTAAAATAGGTGCACCCATTAGATCAGGAGTTTTTGAGAATTGGTAAAATGGCGAAATTTGGTTGTGAAGTACATTTCCTCAGCTCCCATATAAACCTACGACCGTACTTGAATTCTTGAAGCCTTAGAAACATGATTCAAGGCTATTTTGGGCTCATCACATTAAGCCTAAATCTGCCCAGGCTATATTGCTGCTCAAAGCAATTACAAAAAATCCTTATGAACATTTTCCACTCCCGCATATGCGTTGTTTGTCTCCTCTAGGAATATAATTCCTAAGAGTAAAATCTCCTATTTAAGGCTACTTGAAGAACTTTGTTTTTTGCCATGAGGATAAACTGAAATTCAAATCACAGGATATCATGGTGACACATTTGTGCATATGTGCATGAAAATGTCCATTAAGGCGCATTGTTGTTATTCCATAAAAGAATCTTAAAAGGAAATTATCCTTAAATGTGTCCAGGACAAAGGGAATAAAAAATTAATTTTGACAGTACTCAGCAGCAGCAGCTAGGGCAACAACAACAGTGAAGAAATAAATAAGTGAACCAACAAACAAGCTGCCAAAGGAAACAACAGAAAAACAAGGAATCTTAATTAAAAGACACGTTTAACTATTTATTACCTGAGCGACGCAACAGTCTCATATATTAAATGTTCTTATACTCTAAGTCAACATTAGTATAAATAAATTGTAATCCCCAAGGATCCCGAAATGGAGGGAAAGTGCTTTTCTGTGCTTAGCCATGGTCGTCGACTCATTGCTGCTAAGCTCCTTTATATGCCGACAACACCTAGCTGATCTACTTTACGAGGGTAAAGTGGTGGTTTTTGAATAATTTAAACATTTAGAAAGACGAATTTTATGCGTTAGTCTGGAGCAATAGTGGCTATTATTGTACCCTACATTTAACAAGGCAACTATGGAGAACAATGGTAATACATACAACAAGTGATCTACTGAAGTATGAGGGATTTGGTGGAATAATTTTAGATGATATCTGTTCATATGTTTCTTTAAAGCAAAAATATCATTCGGCTTAGGTCCCCTCTATGGATGGCATTTTTCAAGTTCTATGTCGGGTATTTCCTTATAGTCAAACTAAGAATAATGAATCAGAATTGCTATACCTTTGGAGCTATATCAGCTTATGAACCGATTCTGCCTATATTGGCTTAGATGTTGGAAACCATAGTAGATACCATTGTGCAAAATTTCAACAAAATGGGATAAAAATTGCGATCTATAGGGGCTCAAGAAGTGAAATCGGAGAATCGGTTTATATGGGAGCTATATCAGGTTATGGACCTATTCAGAGCATATTTGCCACGTATGTTAGAGTTCATAGATGCAGTCACAGTGCAAAATTTGAGTAACATCCTATAAGAATTACGTTCTCTAGGAGTAAAATCGGGAGTAAAATCGGGAGTAAAATCGGGAAATCGGTTTATATGGGAACTGTATAAGATTATGAACCATTTTAAACCATATTTAGCACCTATGTTAGAGGTCAAAGATACAGTTACTGTGCAAATTACGCCCTCTAGAGGCTCAAGAAGTAAAATCGAGAGATTGTTTTATATGGGAGCTATATCAGGTTTTGGACCGATTCGGGCCATAATTAGCCTATTCATAGAGCACGTCACAGTGCAAAATTTAAGCCAAATCGGATAATAATTGCACCCTCTAGAGGATCACGAAGTTAAATCACAATATCGGTTTATATGGATATCGGTTTATATGGAAGCTATATCAAAATATCAAAACATGAACCAATATGATCCATTTACAATCCCAACCGACTTACTAATAGTATTTGTGCAAAATTTCAAGCGCCTACCTTTGCTCCTTCGAAAGATGGCTAGATCGACTTAAAATGTCATTGCGATCTAGAATATATATTCTTTATGGGGTCGTAGACGAATATTTCAAGGTATTACAAACGGAATGACGAAATTAGTATCCCCACACTCTATGATGGGGGGTATAATAGGCAAACAAAGAATATTGAATAAAAACTGTTATGCTATTGGAGCTATATCATGTTATGATCCGAATCGGACTAATGAATTGAATGTTAAACATTGTAGAAGTTATTGTGTAATATTTCAGTCCATTCGGATAAGAATTGCGCCTTGTAGGGGCTCAAAATGCAAAATCGGGAGATTGGTTTATATGGGAGCTGTATCAAGCTATTGGTCGATTCAGACCATATTAGACACGTATGTTGAAGGTCATGAGAGAAGTCGTCGTACAAAATTTCTGCCAAATCGGATGAAAAATGGGCCCTCTAGAGGATCAAGAAGTCAAGATCCCAGATCGGTTTATATGGCAGCGATATCAGGTTATGTACCGATTTACGCTATACTAGGCACAGTTATTGCAAGTCATAACAAAACACCTCATGCAAAATTGCAGCCAAATCGGATGAGAAATGCGCCCTCTATTGGCTCAAGAAGTCTAGATCCAAGATCGGTTCATATGACAGCTATACCAGATTATGAACCGATTTGAATCATACTTAGCACAGTTTGTTGGAAGTGATTCCAAAACACTACGTGCAAAATTTCAGTCAAGTCGGACGAGAATTGCGCACTCTAGAGGCTCCAGAAGTCAAGACCCAAGATCGGTTTATATGGCAGCTATATCAAAGTATGAACCGATTGTGCCCATTTGCAATTCTAACCGACCTACACTAACAAAAAGTATTTGTGAAAAATTTCAAGCGCCTGGCTTTATTCCTTCGAAAGTTAGCGTGCTTTCGACAGACAGACGGACGGACGGACAGACGGACGGATATGGCTAGATCGACTTTAAATGACATAACTATCAAAAATGTATATACTTTATAGGATCTCTGACGCATATTTCGAGGTGTTACAAACAGAATGACGAAATTAGTATACCCCCATCCTATGGTGGGGGTATACTGGGTCCTATGTTGGGAGGCGTAAAGCTACTCACTGTTTCAAATTTCAGCGAAATCGGTTAAAAAATAATGCTTTTATGGGCTTCAGACCCTTAATCGGGAGATCGGTCTATATGGCAGCTATATCTAAATATAGTCCGATCTGAACTATATTCCGATCAGTTGTTAGAAGGCTTAAACCAACCCAGTGTATCTAATTTCAGCGAAATCGGTTAAAAAGTAATGCTTTTATGGGCTTCAGACCCTTAATCGGGAGATCGGTCTATGTAGCAGCTATATTCAAGTACGGACCGAGTTGGGCCGTTCAAGAACTTAACCTGAGTGCAGCAAAGGGACGTATATGTGCCAAATTTCAGCTCAATATCTCAATTTTTGAAGGCAGTAGAGTGATTACAAAAGGCGGACGGACAGACACGCGGACACCGTTAAATCGTCTTAGAATTTTACGACGATCCGAAATACATATATGGAAGGATCAAAAATTGATATTTCAATGTGTTGCAAACAGAATGAATGAATATACCCCCTATGAATATACCCCGTAACATTTTTGTTTTTTTTGAATCTGAACCATTTAATACCCACCACCATAGGATGGGGCACACTAATCTACAATAGTCATCCCTGTGAATTTCCTGTCCAGTAAATAGTAAAGGAGGCCACCGTAGCGCAGAGTTGAACATGTCCGCCGTTTACGCTGAAAATCTGGGTACGAATTCTGGCGAGAACATCAGAACAAATTTTTCGCCCGGGGTACTTTGTCATGTAAAAATTTCTCCCTAAAAATTTGTCGCTCTGCGCTACGCCGTTCGGACTTGGCTATAAAAAGGAGGCCCCTTATCATTGAGCTTAAATTTGAATCGGACGGAACTCAGTGATATGTGAGAAGTTTGAACCTGTTCCTTAATGAAATATTTATGGGAAAATTCGCATTTGCAAATAGTAAATAGAACATTCTCTTCTCCGAAGGAGACAGGTACCACTGTGTATAACTTGTATCGCCTGCTGAAAATAACTACTGCTGTCTTACACGGATTTACACCTAGATCGCTTTCGGTAGCCCTCTTCACTTTCGGACGTAGGAGTTCCTGAAGTAAATATATATCTTATAGTACCGGGAAACAAGCCCATTTCCTCACCGGAGATACCCTTGCGCATACCGTTTCCGAATCTAGACGTGTATTATTTGAGGTAGCCTATGCAGCTAACCTCTGAGCCCATTTAAGGGATCCTCTTTCCTTATCGGTGAGAGTTTTAGCATCATTCGCATTAAGCCTCTCAATAAACCTGAGAGCGACGCGTCTTTACTATCAAAGAGTATTGGCTTGCCAGAGAAGGCCGATGGCCTAGGAAAACCAGTAAGGAAAGGCAAAAGTCGAGCGGAGGCGACTATATAATACCCTACACCACCGAGCATATACTTTTAATAGATAGCACTTATATCCAAATTTAGTCAGACTTTAATTTTGCATACCTCTTGAAATATCGAATAGAACCTTATACGATTTTCTTACGATGGTTCGAAAATTGTGGCTTCTACAGCCTTAAAATTCGAAACGCATAAAATATATATTAAAATATATTGACGAAATTTTGCACACGTAGTGGGATGTCAATTAAACCACCTCATGAAAAATTTTGTAGAGATCGAACCAAACTGCGGCTTCAACAGCCATATAAGGCCATATCGGGACCTATATCTAAATCTGGACCGATTTTTAAGAAACTTTGCACACATATGAAGACATTGAATAAAACGGCCCATGCCAAATTTTGTAAAGATCAGACCAAAATTGTGGCTGCTACAGCCTTAAAAGGCCATATCGGATGAAAGATATATATGGGAGCTATATATAAATCTTATCCGATTATGATGAAATTTTGCAAACATATTGGTACATCACAAAAAGCACTTCGTGCAAAATTTTGTAAAAATCGGATCAAAATTGTGCCTTTTACAGCCTTAATAGGACAAATCGGACGAAAGTTATATAGGGGAGCTATATCTAAATCTGAACCGATTTAGATGAGATTTTGCACACATATTGGGACGTCACAAAAAGCATTTCTTGCCAAATTTGGTAGAGATCGCACCAAAATTATGGCTTCTACAGCTTTAAAAGGGCATATCGGATGAATGATATATATGGCAGCTATATCTAAATCTGAACCGATTTCAATAAAATTTTTTAAGCATTTTGGGTCGTTAAGAAAGACACTTCGTTCCAAATTTTTTAAGGATCGGTCCAAAATTGTGGCTTCTACAGCTTTAAAAGGGCACATCGGATGTAAGATATATATGGGAGCTATATCTTAATCTCGACCGATCAAAATCAATAGCGTTCATCCTTGGACTAAAAAAGACACTTGTGCAAAATTTTGAGAAAATCGGACATTAAATGTGAGCTGTACCTTGATTACAAGAATACATGGACAGACAAACGGACATATTGTAACTAAATCGAATCAGGAAGTGATTCTAAGTCGATCCGTATACTTATCGATGGGTCTAGCTCTTCTCCTTCTTAGCGTTGCAAACAAATGCACAAATCTATAATACCCTGTACCACAGTAGTGGTCTAGGGTATAATTATAGACATGCGATGATAACTGAGGTTTGGCCCTGTTCTAAAGACTCGAACCAGGGATCTTCTCCAAACGCTTCTGCAGACCACTCGTTTGTCAGTTATTGGAGCCTAGCCCACCCACTCCACCAGTCGAGGTCATAGTATCAGACAACATGCTACGGCCTGATTGCACCCCCGCCATGGATTCTGATAAAAATTTAAACATGTTGGAAAAGGTTTATTTATCTAGATTAAGTTATTATATTTTCTTAATCCACACATAAAGAAATTACATTGAAGCAAACATGAAGCTGCGGCAAACATTCATCCCAGCCCTTATGTAGGGTATCTTCGTTTTGTACATCCCATATTCATTTTTTATGAAAACAATAAAACTTCACTTCATTTATTTTGCCCGCCATGAAAACAATAACAAAGATTTGCATCAAACCCCAAACCTGCAAAAAAAAGGTGAAAAGATTCCAAGAAGTTAGAAAAAAAATATAAGGCTACATCTCAAAAAAATATGCCCTTAAAAATTAAGCAACCCAGAGCAACAAAGTAAAAATGCCTGCGTTTTCCTTTGATGATAGAGGAGCATGAAAGAAAAAATTACACAGGCTCCAACATCATTCATCCACTTAAGAGGCCTTCAAATCTCAAATCTCAATGCTCCAAACATCAAACATACACCTGACACCTTTATCACTAAACATTGCCATTAAACGCTCAGTGGCAATGAACGCAGAGCATTGCAAGCAGGCGGACAAGCATCAAATACTTGTCCAACCAAAGGCATTTTGAATTAGAAGTTGGCCCCTGTCCGTTACACGTTTGTTGCGTTTTAAATCCAAAAGGGAAGTATTTAATGTATAATTTCGGAAATATTTCACGGCTGAAAAACAGTGGAGCCAGTTACAGCATAACCGCCAGCCGGATGAAGAAGTGTTGCACCGGCAACATGCTGGGAAAATGTTTGTTGGCACAGTGGGTACAAAATGTGTAGGCGAGTATGCAAATTGAAACTCGTGTTTTTATGGGAAAGAGAATTGGAGCTTAGACGACTTGATGAAATGCTTTCTAAACTCTGACAAGACCTGGGTATATAGTCAACAAGGAAGATCTAATGTATCAATCTGTGAAACATCCATTAATATTAAACCAGTAAGGAAGGGAAAAAGTCGGGCGGTAATACCCTACACCTACAATTCTGCACCAATTTTGGCGGATGTTTTGAGGTGGTTAATAAAACAATCCGTATCAAATTTCGAGCAGATATGTTCAAACTGTAATAACTACGGTTGACAAATGAGAACATTATCGCAAATAACCCAAAGTCTGACGAACATATATATGGGAGTTATATCTAACTCTAAACCAATTTCGAGCAAACTTTTCAGATATAGTGGTAGCCATCGAGAAAAGCGTTTTGCACAATTTTGGCAAGATTGGTCAACAAATGCGCTTGCAGTGGCTCTTGGAGTGAAAATCGGGGGATATGCATATATGACAGCTATATATAAATCTGGGCCGATTTCTATGACTTTCACTAGAAAAGTCGAGAGTGATAAGTAAATCCCCCCTGCCAAATTTCGAGTGAATCGGTTAACATATGGGCACTTTATTGCAATATTTCTCAAAATCGGACAAACATATATATGGGAGCTATATCTAAATCTGAACCGATTTCGTGCAAACTTCTCAGATATTGTGGTAGTTCTCAAGGAAAGCGTTGTACAAGGTTTTGGCAAGATTGTTCAGTAAATGCGCTTGCAGTGGCTCTAGAAATGAAAATCGAACGTTGTACATATATGGCAGCTATATCTAAATCTGAACCGATTTCTATGAAATTCACCAGCAATAGCGAAAATTATAAGAAAATCACTCCTGCCAATTTACGAGAGAATCGGCTAATATATGAGCACTTTATAGCATTATATCTTAAAATCGGACGAATGAATATATGTGAGCTATATCTTAATCTGAATCGAATTCGAGCAACCTTCTCAGATATTGTGGTGGTCGTCCAGTACAAAATTTTGGCAAGATCGGACATTAAGGCACTTGCTGTAACTCTAGAAGTTAAAATCGGGCGATATATATATATATATATATATATATATATATATATATATATATATATATATATATATATATATATATATATGAGATCTATATCTACATCTTAACCGATTTCCTTGAAATTCAAATCGAGACTCATAAGATAGTCCTTTTTGCACAAATTCGTGAGAATCGATGTGCAAATGACAATTTTATTGCATTATTACTTCAAATCGGACGAACATATATATGGGAGCTATATCCAAATCTCAACCGATTTTTTCCAATTTCATTAGGCTTTGTCTCTAGACCGAAAAACATGCCTGTACCAAATTTTAAGACTATCGGATGAAAACTGCGACCTGTACTTTGTACACAAATTAACATGGTCAGACGGACAGACAGACAGACGGACATAGCTAAATCGAATCAGAAAGTGATTCTGAGTCGATCGGTATACTTATTAATGGGTCTATCTCTCTTCCTTCTGGGTATAGTACTTCACAAATGTTGCCAGCATTAGAAGGGGATAGCCATCGCTTACAATTTTTTTCTGGTCATCTCGCCAGGAATCGAACCGATGCGTTCAGCGTCATAGGCGGGCTTGCTAACCTCTGCGCTACGGTGGTTGCTTGGATGAGGCTACCAAAAATTTCGTTCGATGAACCAGACTTGAAAGGTACAGAGAAACAGCTCACAATGTGTATATATCGTCTGCCCCTTTTTATAAAACAGCCTGTTTTGCGGTTATTATCGCTTATTAGTTATATAATAAAATGTTTATCACGAGTTATGACATTCTGTTTAAGGTAATAAACAGAATATCCAGAATGTTTCAACTCAGAGGTTGTTTTAACTACTTCGGCTGGAACACTTACATGGTGTTTGAAGAATGACCCAAAGCGACCGGTCAAGCTTATTATAGTTTTTACTTGTTTTCTGTACCATTTTTAGAGCCACTGTGCATTTCGTGTCTGCTCAAGTTTATGTGTATGTACATATTTTTCAGTTAGTAAGTGTATGTGTGTGTGGGAGTGTTATTGTTGTTACGAACTTCTGCTCTCATATCCCCAAAAGACCACTAATTTTACGCATACATTTTTTGATTAATTATTTTGCCACCAGAGTCATGTTGGAGTGTGTGTGTGTCTGTGTGTGTGTGCATATTTACTCACATAGAGCACGCGCTGCAAAAGAGCCAGGACCATGGCTTGGGCCTTAGAATACATACGCACCACAAGTATTAGCTGCCGCTGCTTAACAGCCTCTTTCATACCACCTTGTTGTTCATTCATTCGTTTGACAAGGAATAGGAGGTATGTTTTTAGTCATGCCTCATTTGTTTTAATATTTAGAAGGCACGCTCGCAAGCACGCACGAACCCCGGCTCTGAGGTCTCAAAGGTCTTAAAGTAAAATTCTAATTATTTGTATTTTAATTTAAATATTTTCAAGTTGTTTTTTTGTTTTTCTTTCTTCCAAAATGGGGTTTGGGATGTTTTTGTTTCTTACCATTTTTCTTTTTGTTTTTTTTTCCTTTTCTTCAAAATTTTATGGCTCATTATCCATCCGTCAAATATAATGTGTTCCCAGTAATTTTTCGTCTTGAGAGTGCACCGAAAAATGCTCAAGATAAAAGAGACTTGTTAATGTGGTCTGCTAAATAATAAATTGAAAGCATTTGTCAGCGTGGCAAAGCCTAATGCTGCCTGCATTTGGTTGTTACGGGCAACTATTCCTTCACTTTGTGACAAATTGGATAAGCATATTTCTACGTTTTACTATATTTGACATTTTTACTTTATTAATTATATTTGACATGTTTTTTTTAATTGATTTAATTTAATTGAAGCGATTTTATTATTTGCCGAAAATGCAGAAATAGAAAGGTAGGACATTATGCAGACTTAAAAAACATGACACTCCTCAGTACGGTTGCCAGATTTTTTGAGACAGATCCCCAAAATTACACAAAAAATTCCCAATTGAAATGTCTTTTGCCTAAGAAAATCCTCAAAAGAAAAAAATGTCGGTATAAAATTTTTTTACAAAAAACTACCAAAGGATTGGTGCATTTTTATACCCTCCACCATAGGATGGGGGGTAACTAGTCGAAATATTCGTCTGAGACCCCATAAAGTATATATATTATTGATCGTCGCGAAATTTTATGTCGATCTAGCCATGTCCGTCCGTCCGTTTGTCTGTCGAAAGCACGCTAACTTCCGAAGGAGTAGAGCTAGCCGCTTGAAATTTTGCACAAATACTTCTTATTAGTGTAGGTCGGTTGGTATTGTAAATGGGCCATATCGGTCCATGTTTTGATATAGCTGCCATATACACTGATTTTGGGTCTGGACTTCTTGAACCTCTAGAAGGCGCAAATCTTATCCGATTGGAATGAAATTTTGCACGACGTGTTTTGTTATGATATCCAACAATTTTGCCAAGTATGGTTTAAATCGGTCCTTAACCTGATATAGCTGCCATATAAACCGATCTTGGGTATTGACTTCTTGAGCCTCTAGAGTGCGCAATTCTTATCCGATTTGAATGAAATTTTGCACGACGTGTTTTGGTATGATATCCAACAATTGTGCCAAGTGTGGTTTAAATCGGTCCATAACCTGATATAGCTGCCATATAAACCGATCTTAGGTCTTGACTTCTTGAACCTCTAGAAGGCGCAAATCTTATCCGACTGGAATGAAATTTTGCACGACGTGTTTTATGATATCCAACAATTGTGCCAAGTATGGTTCGATTCGGCCCGGCCGAACTTAGCACGCTCTTACATGTTATTTTGTCATTGTTAGTAATAAACTATTAAAAAACCTGTAAGGAAGGGCAAAAGTCGGGCAGTGCCTTCTGTATAATACCCTACACCTACCCTATTAGTACAAATAATGACAAAATTTTTGCAAATTACCCAAAAACTGACAAACATATATATGGGAGCTATATCTAAATCTGAACCGATTTCGAGCAAACTTCTTAGATATTGTGGTAGTCGTCGAGGAAAGCGTTGTGCAAAATTTTGGCAAGATTTGTCAATAAATGCGCATGCTGTGACTCTAGAAGTTCAAATCGGGCGGATGAGAGCTATATCTAAACCTGAACCGCTAGTAATGTCGAGAGTCAAGAGGAAATCCGATCGAGAGAATCGGTTAATAAATGACAATTTTATTGCATTATTACTGCAAATCGGACGAACATACATATGGGAGCTTTACCTAAATCTGAACCGATTTTGAACAGGTTTCTTCTCTAGACCGAAAAGCATGACTGTATCAAATTTTAAGACGATCGGATGAAAACTGCGACCTGTACTTATACACACCTGTACACAATAAACATGGACCGACAAACGGACATAGCTAAATCGAATCAGAAAGTGATTCTTAATCGATCGGTATCGGATTATCAATAGGTCTACCTCTCTTCCTTCTGAGTGTTACAAACAAATGCACTAAGCTATAATACCCTGTACCACAGTAGGGATGTAGTGTATAAAAACACTATGTGCAAAATTTCCGCCGATAACAAATGCGGTTTGCAGGCGCTCAAAATGTCAAATCGGGAGATAGTTTTGCTCGGTGTACATGAGAGCATAAACCGATTTGGACCATACTTGGCACGATTGTTAGAAGTCGCAACAAAACACTATGTGCATTTCAGCCCAATCGGATTAAAATTGCCGTTTCTAGGAGTTTAGAAGTCAAGCCGAAAGACCACTTTATATTGGAGCCATCTCGAAATTTGAACCAAAATGGCCCAATTGCAAATAGCCCAAAATTTCACAAAGCTTCATTCGTTCGACCACTATCGTGGTTTGGACAGACAGACGGAGGGACTGATATGAATACATCGACTTGGAATCTAAGACCTCATCAACCACATAACTATATAAGATTTCTTTGTTTTTGTGTTTTTGATGACCAATGTGAATATTTAATGTTTTTTTTGTTTTGTTGATGGGCTTTTTTGGTCAGGTTGAGGATTTTTTAAATAAAACAAATCGTTTTCATTTTTTCTCTCGACGTTTCGTTGGTTATTTTTTCCAACTTCATCAGGACAGAGTTTATTGAAGTTCCTGTTTAAAGTATTCTTGTATAAAGTATATGTTTTGTATTGCTTAGTTTTTTCATTTAGACTTACGATTAATTTTACATCTTCGTTGAATTACTTATATTACTATAAAAACTGGACACCACGACACAGAAAATATAATAATATAAATAATTGCACTTTGAGGGAAGTATATAAAGTCTAAACTTATTACTAATATCACAGAACAGTCGTTTTCAAGTTATTGCAATGGAATACTGCAGCTTAGTGTTGTCTTTGTCTTCTTTGGTGTTTATCGACTCTTTAAGTCTTTGTTGAATCCGTAGGCTCTCTAATGTGTATCGCTTGTTCTCTATTTTCTCTCTGTCAAGTACTCTTACTGTCTTAAAGTTTGCCGCATGTCCGCTCTCTTTTATATGTTGTGCTAGTGCTGTCGATTGTCTCCCTTTTCTTATGTCGGCTTCGTGCTCAGCCAACCTAGTGCCTAGTGTGCGTCTGGTGGTTCCCACATATTTTTTGTTGCATTTTTCTTGTTGATCTCCATCACACGTAATTTCGTATACGACGTTGCTTAGTTTGAGTTTGTTTGTTTTGGTTGTTGTTCCTTTTTTCCTGAATATTTGGTTTAGAGTTTTGTTTGATTTATATGCTGTTGTTGAGTTTTCGTCAAGTATGATATTTCCCAAAGATGCGCGGTCGGTAAGCTTAGGGATGTACGGTACACTGTAAAATTTTTTCGTCGTTGATGCTTTTTCTTCATGGGGTCGTTTGGATCCGTTGGTGACGTCGCGAATTAAATTATTTATTAATGCCATTGGATAATTGTTCTGTTTTAAAATTTGTTGTATTTTATTTATGTTGTCTGCTTTGAAACGTTCATCGCTTAACAGTAGAACTTTGTGGATGAAGTTCTTGGCCGTATTAATTTTCGTGCTGTGTGGTTGCGTAGAGTTATAATTAATCATTCTTCCCGATGCTGTTGGTTTCGCGTACCAGTTTGTTATTAACGTATTTCCATTTCTTATTATCTTCATATCCAGGAACGGTAACTCTGCACGAGTTTCCTTTTCTATCGTAAATTTTAATTTGTTGTGATACGCGTTCATTAATTTCATTATCGTTGTTTCATCTTTTTTGTTTATCACCGCGAACAGGTCGTCTACATACTTCACTATAAATTTTACCGTTATGTTCATACTCTGCAGTTCGTCCATTACGTCGTCCAAAAGGGTGTCAAGTACAATATCCGCAATCGTTGGTGAGAGTGGGTTCCCCATTGGCATACCATAAGTTTGTTGGTAAAGTTTTCCAGCATACGTGAAGTAATTGTTATCTTTCAGGCAGAAATTGAGAATTTTGAGGAATGTCTGTCTTGGAATGGTGGTATTAACCCGAAGTGTATCCCATTTATCCATAATTTTCTTAATGGCTAGATATATCGGTATGTTAGTAAATAACGATACCACGTCGAAGGAGACGATAATGTCATCTTTATCCAAAGTGATAGATCCGAGTTGTTGTTTCAGTTCTAGAGAGTTTTTAACATTGTATTCCGTCGAAATTATAGTTTTTAGTATGTTTCCAATGTGTTTCGAAAGAGCATAGCAGGGGACGTTCATTGACGAAGATATAGGCCGGAGGGGAGTGCCATCCTTATGAATTTTCGGCAGTCCGTATAGTTCTGGCGATTGCGGTGAAATGCTGTCTAATTTAGTTTTTTCCCATTTTGTTATATGTTTACTTTTGAATAGTTCCATGATAATTTTATTGTTAACTTTTTGGAGTTTCTCCGTAGGATCCACGTCGATTGGTCTATAGGTTGTTTTATCCGCAAGTAATTGGTTCATCTACCGTTCCTGGATATGAAGATAATAAGAAATGGAAATACGTTAATAACAAACTGGTACGCGAAACCAACAGCATCGGGAAGAATGATTAATTATAACTCTACGCAACCACACAGCACGAAAATTAATACGGCCAAGAACTTCATCCACAAAGTTCTACTGTTAAGCGATGAACGTTTCAAAGCAGACAACATAAATAAAATACAACAAATTTTAAAACAGAACAATTATCCAATGGCATTAATAAATAATTTAATTCGCGACGTCACCAACGGATCCAAACGACCCCATGAAGAAAAAGCATCAACGACGAAAAAATTTTACAGTGTACCGTACATCCCTAAGCTTACCGACCGCGCATCTTTGGGAAATATCATACTTGACGAAAAACTCAACAACAGCATATAAATCAAACAAAACTCTAAACCAAATATTCAGGAAAAAAGGAACAACAACCAAAACAAACAAACTCAAACTAAGCAACGTCGTATACGAAATTACGTGTGATGGAGATCAACAAGAAAAATGCAACAAAAAATATGTGGGAACCACCAGACGCACACTAGGCACTAGGTTGGCTGAGCACGAAGCCGACATAAGAAAAGGGAGACAATCGACAGCACTAGCACAACATATAAAAGAGAGCGGACATGCGGCAAACTTTAAGACAGTAAGAGTACTTGACAGAGAGAAAATAGAGAACAAGCGATACACATTAGAGAGCCTACGGATTCAACAAAGACTTAAAGAGTCGATAAACACCAAAGAAGACAAAGACAACACTAAGCTGCAGTATTCCATTGCAATAACTTGAAAACGACTGTTCTGTGATATTAGTAATAAGTTTAGACTTTATATACTTCCCTCAAAGTGCAATTATTTATATTATTATATTTTCTGTGTCGTGGTGTCCAGTTTTTATAGTAATATAAGTAATTCAACGAAGATATAAGATTTCATTCAATGCTGGTGGGTATAAAATTTTGTCTTGGTATTTTGGATGCCATGACCTTTGCCGACCTTAAATTGTTGGAAACATTTCCAGCACGATGAACTATAGCCCATGCCTACTGATAGACTAATGCTCATGTCTATATTCACGCATAATTTGTCATTTCGGGAGATACGTTCCTACCGTAAATGCCAGTGTTGGTGAACATGCTTTCTATTTTGTGTTCACAAAATTTTACGCAAATGTTAAGCTTATAAGTGTCGGTAATTACAATATTATTTTTCTTCAAAACAAGCAGCTCTGCCGAAAAAATTAAAAAAATCAAAAGCGCCACTAACCAGTCTATGTGCGAAGTTCAAATTCTTTATCTATATATTCGAAAAACATGCTGACAGACTGAAGGTTGCCAGCAACGACTTTTGCAGAAGCTGCGAGGACATCGAAGAAGAAGACACTATAGAACATCTTCTGTGTGTGTGTGTGTGTCCGCATTAGCGATAACAAGGAGTTCCACTTTAGGTTCTCCTCTCCTTGAAAACCTGTCTGATTTAGCGGGTGTGTGTGTATTGGGCTTTTTAAAACGATCTGGATGGTTCAACGGTAGGAACTAGAAGGTAAAGGGTGATTTTTTTGAGGTTAGGATTTTCATGCATTAGTATTTGACAGATCACGTGGGATTTCAGACATGGTGTCAAAGAGAAAGATGCTCAGTATGCTTTGACATTTCATCATGAATAGACTTACTAACGAGCAACGCTTGCAAATCATTGAATTTTATTACCAAAATCAGTGTTCGGTTCGAAATGTGTTCAAATTTTGACAAATTTTGTTCAGCGATGAGGCTCATTTCTGGTTGAATGGCTACGTAAATAAGCAAAATTGCCGCATTTGGAGTGAAGAGCAACCAGAAGCCGTTCAAGAACTGCCCATGCATCCCGAAAAATGCACTGTTTGGTGTGGTTTGTACGCTGGTGGAATCATTGGACCGTATTTTTTCAAAGATGCTGTTGGACGCAACGTTACGGTGAATGAACACATTTCGAACCGAACACTGATTTTGGTAATAAAATTCAATGATTTGCAAGCGTTGCTCGTTAGTAAGTCTATTCATGATGAAATGTCAAAGCATACTGAGCATCTTTCTCTTTGACACCATGTCTGAAATCCCACGTGATCTGTCAAATACTAATGCATGAAAATCCTAACCTCAAAAAAATCACCCTTTATCTTCCTTCTTCTGTTCCTGTGGTATCACAATGGGCGAAAACGTCTATGTGAGTCTGATGGCAGACTGCCACTTACACCTAACCTAACCTCTACATATTATAATTAATCTATGGAAATCACACCTAACCCTAGAGTATCATCACTAAATAAGGAAAATTCCTATACGCAAGAAAATTAATTTTGAAGCTATGATAATGGAATTTCCCCATCATCATAGTTTTTTTTTCCCCCCATTAAAATCCCCGTACCCCAATTGGGAAATTTTTTTCCAATCACTCAAAAATCTCCTTTTTGGGAAAATTTCCCTTAATCTGACAACACTGCTCCAGAGGGGGAACTTTCCAATATATCAAGCGTTTGAAAAAAATTACTGTTGAAATTCTTGTCGCATCTCTTCGAAACTATAACTGTTACGTCGTTAAAAGTAACTGATGGCCTGTTATCTCTTCTACGAGGCTTCGAGAGTGACTTAATAGTAGGCCTCAGTTTGCTCTACAGACACCTAAGTAGCATTGCTCCAAATTCTCTTAGCATTAATTCCGTTTATGTTCGTTGACTCCCCTCACAGGCACATGTGAGAGAGGTGGTAGCCCACCAATGAGACCTTTAAGGATTCTGATTAATATACGTCGTGCAGAGAGGTTATGAAGACGGAAGATCAGTGTTTCCAATTCAAGAATTATAGTTTCTCAGAAAACATCATTTACGAGACCAGCTTATGTAAGGGAGAATCCTGACGAACTGCCGAATCATCCATAATTATGGTGAGGGAATCCCTATTTAACGACGTTCAAAACACGTTCAAGTCCCTTTGAGCGCTACCTAGGAGGGAATGCCATAAAAGGCATTATGGCGCAGCACAGTGGACCAAGCGGCGAAAAAATTGGACAAAAGTTCACAACTGGTTAAAAATATTCTAGACATTTGTAAAGTAAAGGGCATAGGCTTTCAGAGAAATGACGTTATTTGTCTCAATCTTTAATACAAAATTGATCACTTTCGACCTTTCCAATCTTCAAGAGGCTAAAACTTTTGATCTATTAGACCGATTTGCATGATTTAATACTCTGGAGAACTAGTCGGCAGGATTTGACTGACATTCTATTTAGAGGTCACTAGCGTTAAGCGCAGGCGTGAAAGGTATATAGGAAATGTTGTATCAAGAAAGCTTTACGCAGCTAATATTATCATGACACTGTGCAAGCCACAGATGTTGCTCAACTTTGTTGTCAGAATCCCAACGACCAATCTTAGTGAGACTTATTTTAACAGCCTCACAAATAAGAAGAGTTTCCTTTAATTGGCCTTGCGGCAAATGAGCTGGCTGGGCTTTCCCGATAGCTAACATTTCTATACCAGCGGAAACTAAGTGATCCTATCCAATCTCCAAGAGAACAAATTGGGTTTGGTAGTTCTTTACATGAAAAAGGAAAAATGATGCATTTCATGAGAAAGCTGTTGACTCCAAAGCCCTAAAGAAATTTTGTAAGATGCTTGAGGTATTGAATTGGGACTTGAAGAACCCAAGGACTAATTCAGATCTTCCATCGTTCGCAAAAATTGGATGAGATTCATTAATTAAATAGACTAAAAGAGTTGTATAAGGATACCACAAGATTAAACTTATGGTGTACGAGGGGTGCTATATATGTTTCTGGCCTAGACAACACAAAATGTCACTTACATACATATTGTCCCATGAACATTCCATTAAGGAGCAGGGGATGCAAAGCAAATTTGCCCATGAACATTCCACTAAGGAACTGGGGAGAACTTCTCACATATCACTGAGTGCTGTTCGATTCAAATTTTTAGCTCAATGATAAGGGGCCTCTTTTTTATAGCCGAGTCGGAACGGCATGCCGCAATGCGACACCTCTTTGTGGAGAAGTTTTTACATGGCTGCCATACCAAATGGTGCAGTATCTTCCAAATGTCGCCACCGCTGAAAATTGTCTCCGATGTTCTCGCCAGGATTCGAACCCAGACAGCTGAACGTCTGGGTTCGACGGACATGCTTAACCTCTGCGCTACGGTGGCCTCCAGCAACAGGGGATACGTCTATCATATCAATGAGTGCATTCCCATTCAAGTTTCAGCTATATGATATGGGGCCTCCTTTTTTACGCCGAGTCCGAACGGCGTGTCGGTTAGCGATATCATTTGGTATAGAAGATTTATTATAGCAGGATACCTCACAAATATAGCCAGCATTAGTAAGGGAATAACAACCTCTGAAAATTGTTCTGATGTTCACGCCGGGGTTTGAACCCAGGCCCCAGTTCCGCCATTTTTTAAAACGTTTTAAATCCGGTATTAACAATTGTATCCACCTGAAATTTTGAGGAAAGGTGTATCTAACATTTATCTTCCAGATTAAACAAAAACGCCATTTTGGCAAAAACAAAATGATGTAGGTCCCTTTTGTATTAAGCCATCGGTATAGAACTATTTACCGATTAAACTTCTAGGGTTCACAAAAATCGTTTTACTATAATTATTTAAATGTTTCGGTTCATAATCACCATAAATTACTAAAGGACCAGGTTTTTTGCAAAGCTCCACTTCAAATTCTAATAGTTACCCATTTAAGATGATCTACGAACATGATGTAATTGCTTCTAATGCATAGTTGTTTTCGTTTCCCTTTATCAATTACTAATTGTATTGGGCTAAACACAAGAAGAAGTGCAAATTGCCAAAGTAAAATTGCATGAACATTTTCAAAGGCATGGCAAGCAAATCACACTACCCATAAAGCATCACCAAAGAGAGAAAAAAGAACGCCCTCCAATAATTAGAATTTGCTTTCACCATATACTCATTTTGTTTGTTTGTTTTCTTTTTTCGGATTTTTTTTCTAGGTCCAATGTCGATGAAGGAAGTCGATTCACAAATGTTGAATATTCAGAGCAAGAATGGCCCTTATTTCGTTGAATGGATTCCAAACAACGTTAAGGTCGCCGTGTGTGATATACCACCACGTGGCTTGAAAATGTCGGGAACATTCATTGGCAATACCACTGCCATACAGGAGATCTTTAAGAGAATCTCCGAGCAGTTTACAGCCATGTTCCGTCGCAAGGCCTTCTTGCATTGGTTTACTGGCGAGGGTATGGATGAAATGGAATTCACCGAAGCTGAATCTAATATGAATGATTTGATTTCGGAGTATCAACAGTATCAGGTATGTATGTGTGGTTTTGAAAATGTAAAGCTGTGTGTGTGTGTGTGTATGCGTAAAGCACAATGTACAGTGTACGGACAAAATATAAGGTAATAGATGTGGGAATTGATTGCAAATGCAAATTTTGCCCATGAACATTCCAATAAGGAACAGGGGCAAACTTCTCACATATCAATAAGTGCATTGCGATTTAAGTTTAAACTCAATGATAAGGGGCCTCCTTTTTATAGCCGAGTCCGAACGGCGTGCCTCAGTGCGACACTTCTTTGGAGAGAAGTTTTACAGGGCATAGTACCTCACAAATGTCGCCAGCATTAGGAGGGGAAAACCACCGCTGAAAATTGATTGCAAATTGCAAATTTTGCCCATGAACATCAATGAGTGCAGTCCGATTCAAGTTTAAGCTCAATGATAAGGGGCCTCCTTTTTATAGCCGACTCGGAACGGCGTGCCGCAGTGCGACACCTCTCAACAGCTGCGGTGGTGGCATCAGACCTTAGCGTGTTGTCCTCCCCTCCTATAGGTGTGGGTGCCTAGGCACCTGTAGTCGAGAGTAACGCTTCAAGCGCACAACTAGTCGTCAGGCTAATTAATGAGGAAGAGGCGAATAAACCAGAGGGATGCATAGTTCGTCCCCAGCCTTAATGTTAAGGTAGTGTTTCTGACTCGGATTCCGACAGTGATGGTGTCAATGAAACATTTATCGCAGCATCGAGAGATAAGGGCATCGGGATGACGGCAGAAGTAAGCGATGGCTTTACTAAGCTCTAAAGTAGACCGTGAAAGCGATCCGGTGCACGACGAAGGAGACAGAGGAGTATGTATCGGCAGCGCAATAGGGCGAAAGTCCAGGATGCTGGAAGGGATAGAACTGACATGCCAAGAACTTCTACGGAAGCTGAAAAAAGAATCAGATATCTCGGAGAGCATAATACTGCTAAAATACTGAAGAAGAAAAAGGGCTCCCCGCTTTCAAGTACTCTGGGAAAACCAAGCCAGCCATCCCGCAATGAATACTCCAGACAGTGTCCCGCAGAGGTATACAAAGTTGGACACAGGAACGAAGGAAGCGCGCACGGCCCCTGAGTCTTCTTGGAGGACTGTGACTTCCAAACTGAGGCCACAGCCTTCACGGACGGAGAAGATGGTCTCTGAGAATGGTAAGGAGCCGTCGTCTTACGCCAGAGTGGCATGGAAGCCATCACGGAAGCCGAAGATGGTCGCCCAGAAGGGTAAGGAGCCGCCCTCTAACCCCAGAGTGGCAAGAAAGCACAACAGAGATGAGCTGACTTATGCAGTCATCAATATCGGCTGCGCATCCGGTAGGATTCCACCAGATAATCGGTCCCAAGTGGAGGATTAACGATCGGAATTTTGAACGTGTGTGGAACTCTGTAGA
Organism: Stomoxys calcitrans; assembly: GCF_963082655.1. Taxonomy (NCBI): domain Eukaryota; kingdom Metazoa; phylum Arthropoda; class Insecta; order Diptera; family Muscidae; genus Stomoxys; species Stomoxys calcitrans. Next base: position 117,017,385 of record NC_081553.1, read on the forward strand.
GGGTCTACCCATACAAATGATGAGCTGCGAGTATAGAGAGGACATCTTTACGCTGTGTTTTGCCTCGGCGGAATGTATTGATACCGTCAAACAGCTCGTCAGAGGTATACACGCTCCCTGGGAGGGCGCAAAACTCGACCTGGTGAAAAAGATGTATATCCCTCGGCTCACAAAGGCGACGGTCTTCATCAAGGCATGGGCCAGTAAATTTGCGACGGAACGCATGTTGGGATTCTTTGGCAAGCAAAACCAAGGTTTGGTCGCAGAGAAGTGGGAGGTATTCCACAGGGAGGAGAAGGAAAAAGGAACTCTCCTTGTGGTTGCCATTGACCAACTCTGCGTGACGAGTTTGGTTACGCATAAAGGCATGGCGCACTTCGGGAGCAAAGCTGTCTTTTTCAAGATTGGGAATACTAGGATAGGCAGAAATTCTCATTTTGAGATATCAAGCCGTGCAGTGGAAGGTGACTCAATACTGCCCAACGAATAGGAGGCTGACGACGAGACAATCGCCGCGTCTCACAACATTGGAAAGATAGGATAAGCAAAGTTCCTAATGCTAAAACATCAGGCAATGCAGTGGCGAGAGATCCAACGCAGCCTAACAAACAGGGACCCGACCACGGACCTATCACCGACTTCAAAATTCGGAAGACTAGGATAGGTAAAGATCCAATATTGAAACATTAGGCAGCTCAGCAACAGGAGTCTCAATGCAGCCTAACGAACAAAGAGCCGACGATGGTACCATCACATTCTTCCAAAAAGCCCATTTACTTAAACTGAAGACTAAGATAGGCAAAGATCCTGGTATTGAAACATCAGGCAGTACAGGAATGGAAACCCAATACAGCCTAACGAACAGGGACCCGACGATGGAATCATTACTGATCTTATTAAAGAGTCGGAAGTCTAGACTAAAGAACACGGAGCAAACGATGAGATCATCACCGACTCCCAAGATGCCGATATGTTCGGAAAATCTAATCGATAAGGTTCAGGATAGGAGGATCTCCATGGAACACTCTTTCTCTGACCATAGCTACATTAGGTTTAGAATAGCACGGCCAGCGCCGAATCCGATAAGCTTCCGGAATAAGTTGAAAACCAACTGGACAAAATTCGGAAGGCTACTCAGAAGAAGACTTGGGCAAGATAATTTAGACTGTCCAAGCATAGAAGACATTGACGGCAATGTCAACAGGATTACGACTGCACTTGTGGGGTTCTTCAAATCAGCCCAAGAAAAACCTTGGATGACCGGAGAGATTCGCAATATTGGGAAAGAGGTCCGCAGACTTTGTAACAGAGCACGTCGTAAAAAAGGGGAAGTTTATTTGGATGTGTATTACACACGGCTCAAGGAATGCAATAAGATTACCAGAGCGGCTATATTTGCCTCCTGGAAGCTTTTCTGCGAACATGTTGATAGCGTTATGACGCCGCCAAGATAAAAAAGTTTCTCTCAAAAACCCATGCCCAAACTGTAACTTTAGTACACGATATGGGAGTGAGAGCAGAGACAATGGAGGACATGTTGAGGTTTTTTACCAAAACCCATTTTCCAAAGGATACGACGAGACTCACGGAGACAGCGGAATCTTGGAATAATGAGGTTGATCGAAAGTTTATAATTTTACGACACCAAAGACCTATAGACCTACAAGCCTTACTTCCTTTCTACTCAAAACCATGGAACGTATTGTGGACACCATGATAAAGAGAATGACACCCAGCGAACAGCTCAAATTCAAACAGCATGCCTATGTCAAGGGAAGGTCGCCCTACATGAGGTTGTGCATAAAATAGAAGAATCCTTCGATGCCACAATGTCCACACTGACGGTATGCATTGACATTGAGGGGGCTTATAACAATGTGCGGACCAATGCACTGATCCAACCCTTAGACCAGTACCGGGTGGACCCGCTCCTTAAAGACTGGATAAACCATATACTTAAGAACAAGTGGATAAATTGTGTGTCCCATGACATAAATATAAGGGAGAAAGTGGCACAAAGCACGCCAAACGGGGGCATTTTATCGCCACTCGTATGGGTGACCACCATAAATGGCCTATTACGGATGCTGACTGAGGATGGATTTGAACCCGTCTGCTACACAGACGATGTTATAATACTTCAAACGGTAAGGATCCGTACCAGCTATGCCCACTAGGGCACTGGAGACTATTCTTGATATCCGACCCATTGACATACAGATTAAGTGTGAGGCAGCCACCGCGGCTATCAGACTTAAGGCGATGGGAGAATGGTTTGAGGATGGGAGCAGCTCATACCATCGTCGTATAATCGAGGCGACGATACGAACCCTAGTATTGCCGTCTGGAAGATCATATTACACGGATGGGTAAAAGCTAGAGGACAAAGTGGGTCTGGGGGTCTACATTGAGAACCCAGGGACTGAGATCTGTTTTAGACTGCTTAACTATAGTACGGTCCTGCAGGCGGAGATCCGGGCGATCATGGAATGCGTGAGGTGGTGTGGTACAAACGCGAGGACTCCGAGTGTGAAGATCTTAACGGACAGTAAAATGGCCACAAGGGCAATAACAATCAGGAGGGTAAGGTCACGAACAGTCTAGCAGTGTAAGAAAAAGATTAACGCCTTCTCTGTGAATCCCATGTGAATATCCCACTGTGAATCGTCATACAATTCGTGGTTCATGCGACACCGATATTCTCCATCATTGGAATAACAGAATTGATATACCCCCATCCTATGGGGTAGATTCCGTCAACCAGACAATTTTGCTGTTAGTTTGAACTTATCACTTGTTCGGCTACTGTAGAACATTGGTCACCTTCTGGTAGAAGCATATGATTTAGAGCAAACATGTCCACATACCGAATGCGCTATGGTCGAATGATGGTGTGTACACAGTGCCTACCTTCCTTCTGACATGGTATGTAGGATGGCCACACACAAAACTGAATTCTTTGGTACATGTGGCGTATGGTGTATGGTTATTACACATGCACACACACTCGTACACGCATGCATGCATACAGCATACGCCATACGGGCCAAAATGACGCCATATGAGTAGAGCAGGAAACGGAAGCTGTTTGATGTTTGATATTTTTAATTAAAAACAATTTTTCAATGATTTTTTGCGTCTCACACACACACACACATTGCACAAGTTGCTACATTGAAATCTTTGAGCAGCAACGTAACGACGTCCGCTCACAGTACAATGCGGTCGTCCATGCATCGTTCATTGAAGGCTTTGTTTATTTATTTGGTTTTCATTGTTTTCCTTGCAGGAGGCAACCGCTGATGAGGAAGTTGAATTCGATGAAGAACAAGAAGAAAATGCGGCATATGAAGCCGACATCCAAAATGGTGGCATGTAAATACAGATTCACAGACACACACACACACACACACACATACAATACATCGCCAAGTGTATACAAGCAGAAGGATAAGCACACCCATACTAGTACATAAAAGGCAACAAACACATGGGCATAAGTGAGTCTCCACACCGACCAACAACAGTTGCAGCCAATATTTTGTTTGTCAACATGATGACCATACCTATACAATTCAGAATACGGAAGGAAATAATTTTCAACATCTTTACAGTCCACCCACCACCACTATTCCCAATGGCCAGCAATACAATACCCAAATTTACACTACAATCATAATTTACATATCTACAATAAATACATAAATAAATTTCAATTATATGTAAGTTCGTGTGCATATACCTAGCCACCACCAGTTCAACAGAACAATCATCTGCCTACCTATAGCCACCCCCATCCATACTGCTCCTTGTTCCTCACAGATTCCTTTACAATATGCGTAGTGTTGTTTTTTTATTATTATTATTATGTATTTTTATTATTGATAAATAAAACAAACTGTTTGTAAATCCGCAATTTGCGCGTAATTAATTCATACGTTTGTGTGTATGTCGCCCAGAGAGTGCATGCGTGCGTAAGTGTCCGTGTGCGGGTGCGTGTGCATGGGCGCTGGTAAGTATGAGTCGCCGCTTTAAATAAAGGCAAATGAAAGGAAAACAAACTGAATCACAAATTGTCCTTTTGTTTCCTGACTTCAATGGAGGAGGTGTACTTTACACTGATTGTTAATTGCAGTTATGACCACAATGCATATCACACCGTGGTTTTTCCAAGCTGTTGCACACCCACCTGATATTCGTTCAGTTTAATGAATGGCCATGTTATTCCGCCAAATGTGAGTGCATGCCATCAACCATTTGCCACGGACATGAAAGTAAATAACAGATAATTCCATGCGATTCATGGGCGAAATGACCATTGTCAACAGTAAGCGTATAAGATAATCGACAAATAGTGGGCAAAAAAGAGCACAGTTATAATAATTTAAACTTTTCAAAATTTCATTAAGAAATGAAAAGGAATGGCTTGGAATTTTCCCCATTTAATCATAGAACCTGTAACTAACTGTGTAAATTTGCTATTCAGCATAACTTAGATGACGTTTTCAAAAAGCACATTTTGACAAACGCATTGTCCATGGAGTCCTTCTATTTTTGTTTTCATCCAATTACGTCAACTTCTTTCAGTGGAACTTGACTTTAGAACAACAACAACAAAATTTTGTGTTTTTTAATGCCAAACACCTAACTTTAATAACTGACCGATAATGGTGTTTGCTCCCAATATTTTGAGTATCACCAAGAGTTAATCCTCTACATATCACCAAAGATACAGAGGCCATACAAATGGCAGCTTATAGCAAAACAAGTTAAAACGTGTTAAGTTCAGCCGAACTTTGGATACCCACCACCATGAATAAATTAACCATCCTCTTTTATAAAAACTCCACTACCATATCCATTGTGATATGCAAATCGGGGCTGGTCTGAATAACATTTGATTGAGATCCCAAGAACTTTTACACGAGTCACTGTTTCAGCGAAATCGGGCAACAATTCCGTTTTATGTGATTAAGACCCTAAATTAGAAGGTCGGTCTATATCTAAATATGGTCTGACCTGGACCATGTTCTATTCGGATGACGGGAGGCTTAATACAAGTCACTGTGTCAAATTCCAGCGCAACAGGGTAATGCAGCTTTTATGGCCTAATACCCATAATTGACAGATCGGTCTATCTGGCAGCTATGTCGAAATATAGTCCTTTATAGGCTTTAATCAACTCACTATTTAAAATTTCAACGAAATCGGGTAATAATTGCGGCTTTTATGGGCTTATGACCCTTTATCCGCAGATCGGTCTTTATGGCAGCTATTGTATATTTATATATATTTCGATCTGAACCATATTTGGCTTGGATGTCGGGAGGCGTAAAGCAACTCAATGTTTCAAATTTCTGCGAAATCGGGTAAAAGCTGCAGCTTTTATTGGCTTAAGACCCTTAATCGGCAGATCTGTCTATATGGAAGCTAGATCTTAATATAGTCCCATCTGAACCATATTTGAGTCGGATGTCGGGAGGTTTAGAACAACTCACTATTTCAAATTTCAGCTAAATCGGGTAATAACTGCGTCTTTTATGGGCTTAAGACCCTAAATGGGCAGATTGGTCTATATGGCAGCTATATCTAAATATAGTCTGATCTGAAACATATCTGGATCAGATGTCGGGAGGCTTAGAAAAACTCACAATTTCTAATTTCCACGAAATCTGGTAATAATTGCGGCTAAAATTTGACACAGTGGGCCGTGTTAGGCTGTACGACATTATTGTTCAATATAGTTCGCATAGGTTTTTATTTGGATATAGCTGTCATATACATATTGGGTTGCCCAAAAAGTAATTGCGGATTTTTCATATAGTCGGCGTTGACAAATTTTTTCACAGCTTGTGACTCTGTAATTGCATTCTTTCTTATGTCAGTTATCAGCTGTTACTTTTAGCTTGCTTTAGAAAAAAAGTGTAAAAAAAGTATATTTGATTAAGGTTCATTCTAAGTTTTATTAAAATGCATTTACTTTCTTTTAAAAAATCCACAATTTCTTTTTGGGCAACCCAATATATCAATCTCTCGATTTATGTTCTTAGACCCAAAAAGCTGAATTTTTTAACCGACTAATTTTGTGCAATGAATTGTGTTAGATCCTTACATAGCCATCGTGAGAAGACGAGGCTATTACTGAAAGGAAGTAAGAAGGAGGTCAGTATAGCTCTCGGTATCATAACGGGACACATAGGACTACGAGCTCACTTATGTAAAATAGGTGCGGCAAGTGATATCATGTGTAGGGCATGCGGGGAAGATGATGAGACGTTGGAGCATTTCCTTTGCCATTGCCCGGCTTTAGCGTCTAACAGATACCGGCTAGGTGGAGACACCAAACCAGACATGAACCAACTTAGGGGAGTGATATTGAAAACAATTAAGGAATTTGTAAGTAGCACGGAATTCCTAACTTAAAATTTTCTTTTTAGTGGTTACTTTACGGTTTTTAGAGCGCACAATAAGCCGATTACTAGCTTAGGTGTATGTCCATAGTGGCTTGGGGTGGATTAATATCTGACCCTCTTTTTAACCTCATCTAACCTACATAGCCTTCCTGAATATGGTGGAGATTGGACCATATTTAGATAATGCTACTATAGCCCGGCCGAACTTAATGCCTTTTTACTTGTTTAAATTTAAAACCTTTTATTAAATTGCTATAAACTGAACGAAAAATTAATTACCAATAGTAAAGTAATAGCAAAACAAGTAAAAAGCCGTTAAGTTAAGCTTTGCCGAACTTTGGATACCCACCACCTCGGGTATATGTGTAAACCACCTTTCGTCAAAATCCGGTGAAAAATACATACCTTATGCCCCATAGCAGCTATATCGAAATATGTTCCGATTTGGATCAAATACTAATAAGTACAAGTCGTTGCTCAATTGTGTATAACAAAATGTTGATATTTTTAGTAGCTATATCTCAAAATAAACCGACCTGAACCATATACGTAACGGAAAGCCTAACATAAGTCACTGTGTCAAATTTCAGTGAAATCGGATTATAAATGCGCCTTTTATTGGGCCAAGACTTTAAATCGAGATATCGGTCTATATGGCAGCTATGTACAAATCTGGACCGATTTGGGCCAAGTTGCAGATAAATTTCGAAGAGCCTAACAAAACTCACTGTCAAAAATTTCGGCGAAATCGGACAATAAATGCGCCTTTTATGACCCTAAAACCTTAAATCGCGAGATCGATCTATATGCCAGCAATATCCAAATCTGAACCGATGTGAGCCAAATTGAAGAAAAATTTTGAAGGGCCTAACACAACTCATTGCCCCACATTTCAGCGAAATCGGACAATAAGTGGTACTTTTATGGGCCCAAGACCTTAAATCGAGAGATCGATCTATATGGCAGCTATATCCAAAACTGGACTGATCTTGGCCATATTGCAAAACGATTTCGAGAGACCTAACTTAACCCACTGTCCCAAATTTCGACGACACCGGACAACAAATGCGCCTTTTATGGGCCCATGACCTTAAATGGAGAGATCGGTCTACATGGCAGCTATATGAACCGATCTGCAAATATGAACCGATCTGGGCCAAACTGAAAATGGATGTCGAGTGGCCTAACGCAACTCACTGTCCCAAATTTCAGCAAAATCGGATAATAAATGGGGCTTTTATGGGCCTAAGACCCTAAATCGACGGATCGATCTATATGGGGCTATATCAAGATATAGTCCGATATAGCCCATCTTCGAACTTAACCTGTTTATAGACAACAAAAAAAGAATCTATGTTTGAGTTTCAGCTCAATGTCACTATTTTTAAAGACTGTAGGGTGATTTTTAAAGACTGTAGTGTGACAGACGGACGGACATGGCTAGATCGTCTTAGATTTTTACGCTGATCAAGAATATATATACTTTATAGGGTCGGAAACGAATATTGCAAACGGAATGACAAAATGAATTTACCCCCATCCTTCGGTGGTGGGTATAAAAAGAATATATTGGGTTGCCCAAAAAGTAATTGCGGATTTTTCATATAGTCGGCGTTGACAAATTTTTTCACAGCTTGTAACTCTGTAATTGCATTTTTTCTTCTGTCAGTTATCAGCTGTTACTTTTAGCTTGCTTTAGAAAAAAAGTGTAAAAAAAGTATATTTGATTAAAGTTCATTCTAAGTTTTATTAAAAATGTATTTACTATCTTTTAAAAAATCCGCAATTACTTTTTGGGGAACCCAATACATATAAATAAGCATGATGTTAAATTAATTTATAGGCAAAGAACAATTAATTGAAACCCCGAATAATGAAACCCCAAGAATAAAAGGTATTGTCAGTGTAAGAAAAAAACTTTATATTTGTCACAAATTCTTGCAAGAATTTATCGCAAAAAAAGTACTTTTATAGTAAACAAAATTTAACGGTTTTCAGAAAAGAAGTTTTATTGGCGAAATTTCTTTTATGTGAGTCGAATTATTTTTTGCGTGCATACGGTGTCAATTTTTCTTTTGGTGTATACTTTAATTTTAACATCATTAATCACAATGTTGGGTCACACCTACAAGTATCTCATGGCAAAAAAGGATAAGTACAATAGAATCAATAAAGCGTTGTAAAATTTGTTTTAATCGCCATTACAGATATTGCCTCGTTACCTCATTATAATCCGCTTCCGGTTGATTTCCATTCAATGATTGTTTCACAATGTCAATACTTCATTTTAAATTGATTGCTTTTTATTTTGGCTGGATCATCATTCTCCCCCTGCAAAATTTGCATAAAAGGGTATGCCCTAAAAAATAATTTTACAAAATATATGTATGTATGTATGATTTTGATTAAAATGGCTTTGTTATTGTTGTTTTACTCATATTCGCTGTAAATATAAAGATTGATACGTTCTAAGATTATTCTGACTCGTCTCCAGATCTAGCAATCTGGTCTACATCTTCAATCAGATTATAAGGTTTCTCCAGGCATATAAATAGATTATTGGTATTGTGGAGACCTGTGCTACCTGTAAGGCAGATATTTGGGATGGTATCGTCTACCCTTGAGAGATGTGGTAGTTCCTTCTCATCATCTGCTATTTGTGGTAGGTGTCCACCAACGACCAAATTCGACTCATACAATGAAGTCGCATTGGTGACGGGATCCTGTTGCATATCCTGCAAACCCACTCTGTATAAGGAGGTTCTGAGTGGATCGGTGATGTTTCGTCGGATCTCGTTCCCAAACATCAAAATAATCTTTGTCTCTGCACTCAACCAAATTTGTTATCCAAAACAGTAAAAATGTTTGCTAAAACAGCAGTTTTTGTCTGGTATTGTCTGGTACTGTTTTTGGTATGCTACTTTTTATGGTTGCCTGTTACTTGTTTTGACTACTTTAGGCATTTTTTAGAATATTTTAGAAATTAGGGCTACAATGCATAAGGCTGACTTCTGCTGCTCAAGTTGGCGCTGGCTAATTCACTAATGGTCGGCTCATTTCTTTATATGCGGTTAATAACGTCTTCTTATCCATACCCCAGGTTTTCCTGCCATAGATTAGAGAATTGCGTTTCTGTTTCTCGTCTTGTTGCAGACTGTAGTAGCATGGACTGACCACAAAAAGGCGCTGTCGAGGGACACCCCTAGGCTCGAACCTCCAAAGTAGGCGGTTGCCGTCCGAAAATGTCCTCTGTATTATCCCAGAAGCCCAGCTATTCCGCTTTCTTCTGGCTGACATACGCTTGGTGTTCGGAGACTAGGATCGTTGGAGCTCTATGACGATGGGAATGTCGTCTGAGGCAAGGGTGACAATCCTACGCCATAATTGCACATACATTTATTGGACTTGCGCCGACTGTCGCGATAATCCTGGTGAGCATTAAAGTCTCCCATGACTATGCGGTTTTCGCCTACGAGCAGTGCTTCCATATCAGAGCGATAGCCGGGTCGACATACAGACACTGGTGGAATATAAACGTTATACAGTTTAATTTCGCTGTCGCTCGATCTGACATTGATGACCCGGTCTAGCCTCTGGTCTGTCTTGATCATCTTATATTGCTCTTTGCGATCATTACGGACGAAGCTGTAGTTTTTGCAGCTGCGAAGCTTTGAGTTGTCGTTAACTTTGTCTCTTGGAACGCAGCGGCTATGAGTCCGTGGAGGCCGTTACACTTGAATTGCATACATTTAGTGCTATTCGTGGTGCGTGCACTTCGGCGCGATATGTCGGCCCTACCACCTCTGAGAAGGGGAATTCAGCTGTAGGTGGAGTAAGAGGATTCCTCACGATGGGGTATTCGGTGACTGGATAGTGATCTGTGGACGTCGGGAAGAGGGAGAGGTGTGTGGCTCAGGGGTGTAGTATGCCAGCATGTCTGAGCCGCTGGGAGTACAGCATACTGCCGCAAATATTGAGCTCCAGTCGTTATAGCTGCTAAGCCCAGAGCAGTTATTGGGTTGTCCAAAAAGTAATTGCGTACTTTTAAAAAAAAAGTAAATGTATTTTTAATAAAACTTAGAATGAACTTTAATCAAATATACTTTTTTACACTTTTTTCTAAAGCAAGCTAAAAGTAACAGCTGATAACTGACAGAAGAAAGAATGCAATTACAGAGTCACAAGCTGTGAAAAAATTTGTCAAAGCAGACAATATGAAAAATCCGCAATTACTTTTTGGGCAACCAATATTTTTCTTTGGGATGTGGCACGAACCATTACAGCTATTACATTTTACCGAGATGGAGCGGTGGCAAACCTTGCACGGATGTAGTTGTATTCTTGTTTGGGTTTGCTGTGTATACTTACTAACCTCACTTAGCTCAACCTGTGGATGCGCCCGGAAGGCTAGTGTATTGCCGACTGGATGTTTATTGGTTGCGGCCGTTGTTGCCGCCGTCGTGAGCTGAGTGGATTATTTGGAGTCGCCCGTCACTTGGTGGTTGTCGCGTCTAACATAGTAAAAGATGTGAAGGTAACGAGGTCAGGTTGGCTTTCCTCATGTGGAACCCCCGGTTGCATCCTTAGACTTTGCGGAAGTGGCTGTGCAAGACTGAGGAAATGTCAACACTGTTGCGCACGGGTAGTGGTTACGACTGTTGTTGCAATGACTAGAAAGTACACCACCCGAGGCTTCAGTGAACTAATTTAACTCCTCTTGTCTTGTTGAGAAAATTTCGAAACATTACTTATGCCGCAACCGCTCGTTTTTTACCAGCCGTATACAACAGAATAGGACCAATCCCATGGAATCCTTCATAGGCAACGATTGCCGCCTAAGTATTCAACACACTGCTACTATATATAATATAACCAATTATCTGGAAAAGACAGCGGAAGTCACAGATACTCGTGATCTTATTCCTCACTCCCATCCTATTTTACTAAACCTAGAATCAGGAAATGAATCTGAAAATCAATGGATTGACAACAAACATAAGCGGTATTGCTAACCTAAGGTCTACCGTTAAGTCACTCTCGAATCCTGGCAGTAGGTTTGAAAGGATTCCAGTCACTCTTTGCGACGTAGCAGTGAATGATCCTAAGAGATGCGCCTGGTTTTTCGTCCGCCAGTTTATTAGACATCAATGAAGAGATTCTAATGGTATCTCAAAGCAAATTTGGGCATGCTTTAATAAGGATTTCAACCTAAAACAAAACTGCTGATAGTATTAATTTATTATCCTCTTGTGTTTATGACTGACAGCGATGCTTATAAAAAACAAAAGTACACAAAAGTTTCACTCCATTCTTTATTTATAAAATAATTGTTAAGCTTATAGCGGATAGTTTAGCAAAACATCTTGCCGAGCCAGCTCCAACAACATAGGATCATCGAAGAATTTATTGATCGAAACATCTTCGGAAAGGCCTTTACGTCTACGTGTTTTGATCATGAACTCTCTAGCCAAATGTGAAGCCTGTTGAGGTTCCAATGGACGTATCACTATGGACTTATCCAATGGATCGCCCGGTACAATTTGCCAATGATGGAAGACCGAAAGACAAAAGGCTTGACCTTGGGTATGGGTACGCAAATCTGTTTCAAAACCAAATGAATCTATGGCGGGAATAAATGCTTTAATTGTATAAAGAGGAGAGCCGGAGACGGGAGCATCTTGGGTAACATGACCTCTGAAAGAAAAACGTAATGATTATATTTAAACGTTATTTTGGCTGTTGGGTAGCTAGAATTTAATTACCTTCTCCTGGCTAAAACTGTATACACCGCTGAGACACAATCTGCTGGAGCTTGCACTTCTACAAACAAATATGGTTCCATCAATCTGGGAGTGGCCATGAGAAAAGCTGAATAGGCCACACGTCTTGCCGTAGGTATAACCTGGCCACCACCCCTATGCAATGCTTCATTAGCTATAACAGCATCTAGAATTTTGAATTTCACATTTCTTATTGGCTCTTCGCATAGAGGACCTTCTCGGGTGCCCCATTGAAAACCTTGTACAATGGAATCTTTTACGGAGCTCAGCAAAGTCTTGTCCACCTCGGAAGGTAAAGTATCATCGACCAAGATATTTGGTCCGGTGGCATCAGGACCAAAGGCCCAAATGGAACGAGCTGCCAACAGATCCCAATCATAGTTGACTTGGAAAAATTCACCTATGCGTTTCTTATTCCAACCAATCGAGACGACTTCATTTTCGATGTCTTCTGCCAAACCCTTCTCCAAAGGTTCTGCAATCATGGTTATTTTATTTTTCTTGTTGGGAGTTTCCGCAAAACATTTTAGGGAACTCGTTTCAACTACAGTCTCACAAAACGCTACCACAGGATCCGCCACCTTGATGTCAATTTCCGAATACATTTTACGCAAATCATGCATGACACAATCCAGATACAATTCACCAGTACCCAAGATAACATGTTCGCCAGATTCCTCGACGCGAGTTGAGAGCAGAGGATATGATTTATTAACTTTACGTAAACCATCCAACATTTTGGGCAATTCTGAAGGATTGACGGGCTCCACGGCGATTTTTATAATGCTTTGGGTATTGAATTTCAAAGGTCGGAAGATGTACAAATCCTCTGCCGCATTGGCATCAACAATTGTAGAAGTTTTAACAATGCTTTGATCAATGCCTTCGATAAGAACCCAATTGCCAGCGGGTACACGATTCAATTCGACTTTGTAACGTGCCTCGTATACCCATAAACGTCCCACCTGCAGGACTCGAGAGTCTTCTTCATCCTGTAGGGTATAGTTCTCACCCAAAACACGGATTTCCTGACCGGCGTGTAAAGTGCCAGATACAACGCGAGCAAGAACCTGTTGGGAAATTATTTTCATTAAACCATTACAAAGATAGCATTATGAAAACTTACCTGGAAGAATGTGCAATCATCTGTTGGATACATTTTGGCACTATGTACCAACAATGAACCTGTTTGATTGCATTCAATCATGTCCCTATACATATCTCCCTCCTTGGGTCCCGTGTAGATGTGATCAACCTTTCTTTTGGCATTATCCAAAGGAGACTGTATGTGTTCTACGCACATGCTGACAAAACCACTAAAATCTCCCAGAAAACGATTGCAAACCAAACGCAGCAGCGGTCTTATGTTAGACTTCATTTCTTCCTTGGTAATGCGTATATTCAGTTCAGCCAAGGTATCAGCCAGCGTAGTGTCCACATCTCCCACCACTTGGGCTATAATCTTATACATTGGTTCAAGTATAAACTCCACAAAACTTCGTTGAGCTGAGTTGTGTGGTGGCTTTTTGGTGAATTTACGACTGTAAAGTGTTTAGAAAACATGGGAATGAGGTGCTTTATGGTTTGCTATATTTTCTACTTACGATTTGCTATGGAAGTACATATCACCCCAAAGACGTTTGGAGAATTCAACATAATTGACACCTTCGTAGGTGTCTGCATATAACTTGGCGAATGATTTCAATGTAAAACATATGCCATACAGCGAACTGGCAAAACACACATTACCCAAGACGGGTGAAACCAGCTGAGTCTCCTCAGCATTGCCATAAGTGCTCAATAAGCTGTTGACCTCTTCGACAATGTGCTTAAGCTTGAAGTAGGCGTCTTGTGGGGGCAATTTCAATTCCAATATTAAACGATCAATCTGTAAATAAATGACAAATTAAAGATGTACTCGTTATTAAAAAGGTTTTTATTAAACGCTTCCCAGCAGAGGCAGCAACTCATCGTAATTTAATGAACTTGAAACAGAGAACCGAGTATAGAAATAAGTAAGTGTCTGTTAACAATCATAGTGGACCTGAAAAAATTGACCTCCCTAGGCAAACCAGAGTAATTCTGGCTTAATAATGATCCGGCAGATGCAGCGGCCTCAACTTCTACAGAGCAAGGATTGATACCAACGCACAGGATGACAGGACGACACACAGTACTTGTCTAACTGCCCAGCCAGACCAACCATTCTCAGACCCAGATTCATCTGGACATACCCCAACTTAGTCGCAGAGTTCCTGGATATGGATATTCTACTAAACCAAGCAGGCGAAAGATAGAACACATCTCACTGCTACAACAACAACCACAACCAATCTCTCTGGGGTTTATCTTAGCCCATTAACCTTCGCCCAACGGCGGAGAGAAAGCAACCATCCACTATGGTGACGTCATCCGGAACACTACACAAATCGGAGCTCAAAGTTCTAGCCTGTGCGGCGTTCATATTTATCCCTGCCAATTGATGGTGGGCCTGACGCCATGATCGTACAGCCGATATGATCTCTATGTCGTTTGGAGAGGATGGAATAGAGGATACGTAGTGCAGTGCCGGAGATATCACCCCGACATGGGAAACTCCCTGTTTTACTCTACGGGGTTTCGATGATGTACTCCCGGAAGCAGACCCAATCGGCCTTCTTCTGATTGATAAATGTCTAGTGGTCAAAGATTGCAAATGGAGGTGGCGATCCTCGTCAAGCTCTTTTCATTCCATATGACCGATCGCCGTGGGAACATGATGGCCATTGGTTATTTTAAAGCGCCAATATCTCGATCATCATAGACACTCAGTATTTAAGCAGGACTCTTTGCCACTCGGCCTCTCACTGAGACTACACTCGATACCGCTGATTGTTGTTGTTGTAGTTGTGTGTTGTATTCTATATTTCGTCTGCTTGATTCTGTTGAGTATCTAGATCCCGGAACTCTGCGACTAAGATGGGGTGCATCCAGAGGGATCTGGGTCTGGGACGAGTGGATCTGGCTGGCTGGTGTGTCATGTGGTCCCTGGTCCCAATCTAGTCATATATCCTGCAAGTTAGCATCAATCCTTGATCTGTAGGAACTGAGGCGGCGGCATCTGCTGGATCGTAATTGAGCCAGAACTACTCTGCTTTGCCAAGGAAGGTCAATTTCTTCAGGTGCAATGGGAGGCGGTCACTAATTTCGGGCCTGTGAATATGCCCATTAATTGGGTCACAACAACCAACCGACGGTATGTACACGTTGTAGAGGTTACTAACGCCAGGCACAGGCGAGTTGGTGAATCACGAAGGCCAATCCCGGAAGAGGGCTGAATGCGCTCTCCTCCGATCGCAACACGATAAGGAGGAGTTGGAGGGTCATCCCTTGGACTGTGCACTAAATGTGTACAGCGGCGTTTCGGCCGATTCTCATCTAAAAATGGGTGACATCAAATTCGTGGCAACTATGCTCTCCGCAGTATGATCGGGAAAGTACACGGTACGGCGGCAGTGCAGATCTCCAAAGAGAGACCATGAATGTCATGTAAAATCCTTTCTTATTGGCAGGTTGGACGTTGTTTCACCGAAAATGAATTTCTGGGCAGGGGGTACGGCGTCTTTTTCTGAACTGAAGGACCTGGAAACAATTTTAATGGTGGGGTAGCCGACCTATCGGGCAATCACGATATACATACGTGGATATCTAAACGGCACTGAAGGCGAGAACGATCGAAATAGGGATTGCTTGTTTTTTGTAACCACATTTGCATGTGGAAATAGCGATCCAGTTAATAGGACCGATCGCCGCGGGAATATGATGACCATTGGCTACTTAAAGGCACCAATAACTCACCTAACTATATCGAACATCATAGGCAAGTACCGATAACGCCCGGCCTCTCACTGAGGCTTTCCTCTTGATACCGCTAATTGTCCACCACCGCAGTTGCTGCAACTCAGTATGGAGCATTACACTATTGGCAACATGTGGAAGCGTCCAGTATCACTCAGCTTAGCTTCTCGTGATAACGATGAACACCACACAGATTGGAGCTCACGATTTCAACCTGTTTGGTGCTCATAGCTATGACCGAATTTTTCACGGAAAAAGATCATACTTGTCCTTGTCTTGAGAGAGGTTAACCTCGGGGTGCAGCCAGCAGGTTACCATTACCGAACGAAATGGGTGTGGCCTAACGCTGTTTGCTGCAAGGTGGCCAATACTTTATGGCTAAGTTTTTAACGGAAAAATACAGCACTTGCTCAAAGACTGAAGAAGCAGTCTACTCGGGCTTCTAATAGTAGTCCTGTTGTTGTTGTAATCACATTTAAAGCTGGCGATCCCCCGTGAGAAAGCTCGTTCAGCTCCATACAACCGATCGCCCCGAAAGCCTTCAAGGCCAAGTCGTCGATAGGCTAAGTAAATGCAAATTCGCCAATGAATATTCTATTAATGAACGGTGGCAAACTTCTATTAATAAGTACTGCCCGATTCACGTTTAAGCTCATTGACAATGGACCTCCTTTTTATAGCCAAGTTCGAACGGCGTGCCGCAGTGCGACACCTCTTTGGAGAGAAGTTTCTACATAGCATACTACCTCACAAATGTCGCCAGCATTAGAAGAGGATAACCACCGTTGAAAACATTGTTATCTGATGTTCTTGCCCGGATTCGAGGTCAGGCTTTCAGCGTCATTGGCGGTCATGATAAGCCTTGCACTACTCTTGCCTCCAAGTTCGATAGGCTAAGTACTAGGTTAGGTTGAAAAGAGGGTGCAGATAGTAATCCGCCCCATGCCGCTATGGACATACACCTAAGCCAGTGATCGGCTTGTTGTGCGCTCTAAAAACGAAATAGTTTCATATCCCAGGGGATAAGGGGTGGTTGGAATAAGTTCGCCGACTAGCTCAAGCATATGACGGTCACTGATAGATTTTTCAATTCATTGTAAGTATTGACCCTATATATTTGCGAGGGCTGAGGCTATTGGTTGCATGGTGCTCCGACCACTGAGCATAGGTTCTCGAAGAGGAGGACAAACTTACCTGGGGCATTATCTCAGGCTGCCCATAGTTGGCCACTAGTGTTGACCTCTGCTACGCAGTTAGAGAACTTCTGCAGAGTAGTCGTTAGAAGCCAAGGTGTAATCGTTATTTCACATTAAAAAATATCCGCAGGGATTTCAATCAAAACGTGCCTAATATGCATTAATTCGACTGCAATTTAAGTTAGTGGTTTAAGGCTTTAGCGACAGCTTTGGTTGGAATGCCACCTACCCAATATAAAATATTGTGGTTTCCTTGTTCTTACAATTGCTTTAAATTCAATTCAATCCATATGTTTGTAAGCTCACCTTATTGATGCACAACGTTATAGCCATTTTCTCCTGAACAGCATGTTTCAGCATTCTCTCCGTATTCAACATGACACCCTCAGCAGCATCGACGAAGACCACAACTCCATCACACAAACGCATGGCAGCGGTAATTTCATCAGAAAAGTTCACATGGCCCGGTGTATCGAAGATGTTCATGAGATAACTTTTCTGCTTAACATCCTGCAGGACAACAGTTACCGGAGTGGCCTTAATACTAACTCCACGTTCCTGCTCAGTGAAGAGGGTGTCGGTATAACGCAAAGAACGTTCTTCATTCATATCGAACTGAGGATGTGTTTGACGAATTAGGCAATCGACAAATGTGGTCTTGCCATGATGTAAATGACCAATTAAGGCCACATTGCGTATTAGAGGTGGGGTGTCCATCAAATCAGCCATGAATTCCATGTTGTAGGTGGTTTCTGGCAATTCTTGCTCTTTAATTTGAAATTTCAATTTTTTCACCGGCTCTATCAGAGGTTTGTCCAATGGCTGGGCATCTTCCTCTTGGACAATGGTTTCGACGTCAGGCCCATAAACTTCTACTGCAGTGGGATAGTAGCGTTTGTCTTCATGCAATACCACCGCAGTAACTTCTTTATCTTCATCCTCATTTTGATCTTCCTCCTCGTCCATGGCATCGTCCTGCAGTAGGGAGACAAAACATTAGTGGTATTGAGGTTCATGTATCTAATGTTACTTACATCATGGTCATCTTGTGTATCCTGTTGTCCGTAAATGCTTTGATCATCATCTTCATCACTGTCCAAATCGGGGCCTATGTAATTACCGAATTCATCGTACAAATCGGAATCCATGCTGTAGTATCTTCAGCTGCAAAGTATGGATAGAACACTTGTGGTAAACGTTTAATGAAGTTTGCGGATGAAAACAATTTTACCTACAAAAACAGGGTAAGCAAACTAACAAACAAACTTCTTTCTAAATTTCTATAACTAATTCGAATATGCTTTATTTTATTCTTCTGTTTTATTAATATTTAACTCAGTATTACCAATTTCGCGCAATCAACAACAACGCGTTTCTCAGTTCAGTGTAAAAGTATAAACACAAATAAACTACCTTTTGACATTTGAGTTAAATTGACATGTGTATGCCGGTTGAGGTGTGTTCAGTGTATGTACAGCGTTTATGCTGAAAATTGGTTGGCGTATACGGTTTGTGTCTATGATTGAAATGCTCATATATGGCAAAATCATAGATGGCGCTTATGGTTAAGAGCTCTCAGTTTGCGTCACCCGAGTAGCTCACGACTCCTGTCCTGATTGCGTTCACAATTGAGAGATATAACCATTAATTTGCTGAAGGGGTGAGTCCTTAGATTAGACGTAGGGATGAAAGAGAGAGAGAGAGAGAGAAATAAGGGGGTCCATCCATTACGCCTATATGTTGTTGCGGGACACCCTAGTATACCACGTGCCAGAGGAAAAAAAAAATTGGCGTGGATGTCCCCTATAAAGAGGCCTTTACGTCTGCGTGGCGGCCGACTTCCACGTCACACTCCCCACTCCTAGTGCCTTCCTGCGACAGGAGAAGTTGGGATTAACTTGGGCACACCGTTCGGCAGACCAGCGACAGCAATGTGAACGTGTGGTCTGCCATGCGCAAGTTTTTTTTTGTTTTCAGTTGTTCTTATTGTCCCTCGTTGGAATGGTCAATTACTGGATCCCATTCTTACAGGCTGGGGGAAGCGGTGTTTATTTCACGGCGGCTTCCCCGGGCAAACGTTGGAGAACTGGGGCTGCCTTTTTTATATGTGGCCCGATGGCTAACCCCAGCTCTGCGAGGGGGAACCTGCCGAGAGATTGCAGACCTGATGCAAGTGATTGTCAGGATTTATGAAATACATCCATACCCAAGAGGATGGGTTTCATAAACCTGCAATCACGGCATCAGGCAGGCCACCGTAGCATGTTTCCCGGTACCTGAAAATAGAGGAAGAAAGGAATATTAATAAATAATTGCGGAGAAATGATGGAACGATATTACCTTATGGCCTTCTACCAAGAGCCACGAAGTAAACAGATGGTTTTCGCCCAGCTGACGCGTAGAGTTGCCATTGCGTATGTTATTTGCCATTGCATATGGCGAATTACTACACTGGGTGAGATTGTTGTTGGGCGGCTATACGACGATAAAGCGGTTTTCATTCATATAAAGTAGCCGCTCCAAACGAAAAGATTTAAGAGAATTTAAATGTTAGCTATTGGGTTACAAATGTTCTAAAACCGGAGTTAATGCATAAAATCAATATGGCTATTAACTCAAGATGGCTAATTTTTATGATTGAGTGAGAACAAAGTAATAAAAGAGGGTTAATTAGGCATTTTGGCGTCAGTTGAAAAGAAAAGTGCATGACATTATATCTGAGAGATGTGTATTTAAATTTGAATTGCAAAGTAATAATAAGGAAGAGGTTAGTGTTTTGTTAAGTTAACAAAATCTTGGGCAGCGGTCATTAAGGAGACGTTTTTTTTGTTTAGAAAATTCCAGTGGGTGTTTTGTGTGTCGACATAAGTCGTTTTGCTGTTTTAATCGAGACTGTGAGAAATAAATAAAGATACCAAATAAGATAAAGTGAGTTTTTAGGTTATATTTCTATGACCGAAAGGTGTTTTAAACCCTGTTATTTGCAGATAAAGCCTCCTGGACGAGAGGAGGCGAAATTTTTGTTGGTGCAAGTGGCTGGGTTAAGGCTAAAGTGAATTCCCCCCGATTCAGAAACACACATTGAACGGTGATTACCGCAAACGCCACCGTTTCATCTGGTGGTTATAAAGGTAGGCCGCTTTTTAGTTTATTGTGCCCAAAAGAGGGCGAGAGAGGAAATTCCGTCCGTTGTTGTCCAGACCGAGAGGTTTGGTTGGATGAAAAATCGTTGGTCAACGTTAATCCAGAGGTGCACAATTGTTGCCATCAGGCTATCCAAATTAGGGGAACTATCCCAGTTATCTCTGGAAAGCGGAATCTTTGCTTGTATTCGGCCGTACACTTTTGTTTTGGTGATGGCAAAAGGTACCACCAGTTGAACACCTCCAACGACTTTGAATTTGAAATTATATGAAGTCACGCACACATACTAACCTTTACTTTGAAAAGGCGAATTCGACTGATGACGAAACGTTTTATTCTCCTCCCGAAATAGATGATACCGAAAGATTAAAACCTTGGGGTTATAATGCAATAGTAATCAAACTTTTCATTACCTTTTTTTTTGTATGTGGATATTGACATGATTATTATATTTTGATTTTTTAACTACCTTCTACTTTATTTTTACCACCATATTTATTTCTTACATTATTATTTATTGACCATTTTTTTTATATTTTTTTCATATATCCTAAGTTTTAGCTTACGTTTTTTTTACTTGTTTTTATGTGATAGAATTTGCAAAACGTTCATGAGTACGCGTTTGTAGGGTGTCTATTCCCAACAGTGTGTCCCTTCTAAGAGAGCTCCCTTAGGTAGGCCAGGCTTAACCGTTTTTATTTATATTAATTTGATTATCCTTCTTTGCAAGTTCTAGTGTTCAGTGTTCAAGAAAGTTAAAAATTAGAAGATTAAGTTAATTGATTTAATGCTATAATTTAGTTAAAACTCAGTACTGTCAGTTTATTGTTGATGATTTTGATAAAAGAAAGACAGGAATCTTAATACGAATTGCGTTGGTTTTAGGCCTTTATATTTTAAATAAAATTTATGATGTTGTGACTTGTTTAAAAAAAAAAAAGAAATATGTTGTGCTAAATTGTGGATATAAGGGGGGCGTCAACGTGAGGTAGGTGTGGTGGCTTGAGCGGGATACAGGGATCATGTTTGAAGAAGGGGATGTCCACATGACCATGGTAGGGCAGGGCGACTGGAGGGTCCATCTACCTCCCACTTAGGAAGAAATCTGGGCTTGTGTGTTAGTGTTGTCTAGTTTGTTAGAACATTTTTATTTATTGATACGACCCCGGGGCGAAAGATGATGGGATGGGACCTCCCCTGATAAGGCGACGAAATCTAGCCGGTGCCCAAATCATTTTTGGCCGCAAATAGGGGCCTCGTAACAATATGGCGCCCAACGGTAGATTTTCAGCATTTTTGTCAAATGTTGTGTTAATTATGTTTGTGTAGGTCACCAAAGCACAAAGTAATAGCCCATTTCAATTAAAGAAATAGACCAACACTGAACCCTGATTGGAAAGTGGAGAGGTTCGAAAGCTTCGTAACCGTTTTGGAAATTTCTAGCCCGTTGTACGAAGAGCCGATACTTCAAAACTGGAAATGAAGGAGGACGTGAATAATCCAACAACAGGAGGATTTAGTGGCATACTTTTTTATGTGAAAATGTATTTTGCACTAAGCATACTGTGTCGTTATTTTTGTGTAGTGTTAGTTACAGTTTAATGTTGTGTCCAGATCTATGTTAGACCTGATAGCCGCTCTAGATAGGATTTAGAGGTCCGTTGTATCAGGCAAATAGGTATGAAATTGGCATCATTTGCAAGATATTGGTGTCGAAAGCACGAAAAAAAAAAATTTTTGTTTTGTTTTAATTTTGATTTCCCAGATTTCAGACTGGTGCTCGAAAGAGAGTCAATAATATAACCCGTACCCACCACTACTCACGTAAAACCCCCGAAAATAATATATGTGTTCTAGATAAGAGAAAAATAAATACTCTAAATAAACTAATAATTTAATATAGGCGTTAAAATTATTGTCCAATTAGAGAAAGGTTATGAGCATTCAGACTCGATCCCAGGCGAAAAAGAGAAAAATTCCTGAAAGTTTTGATGCAAATAATTCATTTATAGAAAGTGAAGAGAAAAGAAGTAGATACGTTACCGATATGTCTGTTGGAAACCAGGCTAGTACAAGCCAAATCACCGATTTGTCTGGGACAATAAGATCGGGGACAGGCAACAACAATACATCGGGTCCATCAGCTGGTGGGACACCGATTGGAGGGGCCAGGTCTGAACCGCCAGGAAATGGTAATGTAGAGGTCCTTAGGCAACAAAGAGCCCTCGAAAACAATGTTTGTATGATCCAGAATGAATTAGGTGGTTTGAAGAATACAATAGGACAGTTATCAGAGGCTGTAAAAAGGTTAACTGAACTTACCTTGAATCGGAATGTACCCAGTTCACCGGCATCTAATTCTGGCTTAGGGGGCTTGGACAATTTGTCTGCACCAGAAACAGGAAATAATGGCAACCGCCCAACCAATGGCAATTCTGTGGCAGGTTCAGTATGTAGTCATTTTCCGAATGATACACTGAGGGAAAATAAGCGTGTGCGAATAGACAAGTTGGGACTAAGGTTTGATGGCATTTCAGGGGGTATTTCCGTTGAAGAGTTCGTGTATCGTCTTGAATACTTTCAGGGACAGTACCATATTCCATGGGCAGAGATATTAAGGGATTTTTCTTTAATGGTATCCGGTCCAGCCGAGTCATGGTATTGGCTATCCCTGAAAACGAATAAGTTTTCGGATTGGCCCAGTTTGAAGCATAGTTTGTTAAGCCAATATCAATCCACCAGATCCAATTTTGAAATAGTGACAGAATTAGCTCAGCGTAAACAACAACCAAATGAGTCTATTGATACATTTTTCCATATTATGGGCCAGATTAGGGCTAAGTTAGTCCAACCTATATCCGAATATGATATGATGAAGATATTAAAGAAAAATGTTAAAGAGAGTGTAGCGAGAATTATTTACCCCATTCAAGTTTCGTCCGTTGAACAGCTGAGAATAGAGTGCAATGAAGCGGAGAAGAATTTTCCAAGAAGGGAAATAAGACCTGTACTTCCATCTCGTCCAATTCGTCAGGTCAGCGAAATATACGCGGAAGGTTCATCCGAATGTGACCACGAATCTTCTAAATGTGAGGAAGTATCCGCCATACAGTTCATCCGAAAAACGAAACCAACGTTATTATGTTGGAATTGCCAGAAACAAGGCCACACTTTCAGAAACTGCGACTCCACAGAAAGAAATTTGTTTTGCTACCGTTGTGGAAAACCTGGGACTATTTCTCCCAAATGCCCGTCCTGTAAACAGGGAAACCTGAATCAGGGCGTGGAGTATGCCGGGGGGCCACGTCCAATCCTGAATTCCCCCAGATCAGAGAAATAGCATCATCATCTAAAAATAGAAATAAGAATGAAATAATAAATAACATTTTTAAAGCAAATGAATTAAATTTTAAACCTGAATTAAGACATTATATACCACTAGAAACTCGAGAGAAAAATTATAACGAGATTAGATCACGCATATTTGAATTGGATTCTGTAACTGCGAATAAAAGAAACCCGCCTAAAGTGCGCGTAAAATTTGAGAAAAAAAGAAAGATTTTCAAGAATGTATTAGAGTCAATCAAACATGTAAGTCAAAATATGGACCCCAGACCTTACGCAGAGGTGGAGGTTCAAGGCATTAAACTTAAAGGCCTTTTAGATTCCGGCGCCTCAGTCAGTGTATTAGGGAAGGGTTGCCGAGAGTTCATAGAGAAATTAAGCTTGGACATAAAGAAATTGTTTTCGAATGTTCGAACTGCCGGTGGAAAAGAGTACAGAGTACTAGGAAAGGTTAAATTAGAAATCCTATATAATGAGGAAAAACATGAACTTGAACTTTATCTATGCCCAGATTTGGATCAGGAGTTATATCTCGGAATTGATTTCTGGAAACTATTTCGGCTGGCTCCGGATATTATTAAAGTCGCTCAAATCGACATCGATAAGGTCCAAAGGGATTTGATAGAGGAGGGAGAGGTGTATAAACTGAATCCCCATGTATTGAGTGATGATCAGAACGAACGATTGAAGGAGGTAGTAGCTAAGTTCGATACCTTTGAGGAAAAGGGCCTTGGTCAGACCAGCCTGGAAAAACATTCAATTCAATTGATTGAGGGTGCTGCACCATTTAAGGATAGATATTATCCCATGTCTCCAGCGGTACAGGCTCTTGTTTATGATGAGGTAGATACTATGCTCCGTCTGAAGGTTATTGAGGAGAGCAACAGTCCTTGGAGCAACAGGACCACTATTGTAAGGAAACCTGGAAAAAATCGATTTTGCTTAGACGCCCGGAAATTAAATAAATTAACTGTGAAGGACGCATATCCCCTTCAAAATATTGATGGCATTCTAAGCCGAATCGATGAGACATATTATATAAGCAGTGTGGATCTAAAGTATGCCTTTTGGCAAATTGAACTTGACGAGGAAAGTAAGCCATACACAGCGTTTACGGTGCCTGGACGTCCTCTATACCAGTTCAGAGTGATGCCATTCGGTTTATGTAACGCGGCCCAACGCTTGTGTAGGCTTATGGACCGAGTTATTCCACAGCGCCTCAAGGAAAATGTTTTTATATACTTGGACGATTTATTGATAATTTCTAGCGATTTCAATGAGCATTTAAGACTGTTGGAGGAAGTAGCTAAGTGTCTTAAAGAGGCTAATTTAACAATTGGGTTAAAAAAGTCTCAATTCTGTTTCCAGGAGCTCAAGTATCTAGGTTTTATAATTGGAAATGGCATGCTTAAGACGAACCCCGATAAGGTACAAGCGATTCGGATGATCAAGATACCGAGAAGCCCCAGGGAAGTCAGGAGCTTTTTGGGTACGGCGGGCTGGTACAGACGGTTTATTAAGGACTTTGCTTCAATATCAGCACCGTTAACCGACACTCTCAAGAAGGCAAAGAAGTTTGAAATGACTGGAAAGGCCATTGAGGCATTTGAGAGTTTAAAGAAGGCTTTGACGTCTGCACCAGTTTTGCGCCACCCTGACTTTTCGAAAAGATTTTTTATACAATGCGATGCATCGGAGTATGGTATCGGCGCCGTTCTCTATCAATTGAATGACCAGAAGGAGGAGCACCCTATAGCGTTCTATTCGCAGAAATTGAACGCATGCCAACGGAATTATAGCGTAACGGAGAAGGAGTGCCTAGCGGCGGTGATGGCTATCAAGAAATTTAGACCCTATGTGGAGATGATGCCATTCACCGTCATAACTGACCACGCCAGTCTTAAATGGTTGATGACCCTAAAGGATCTTAGTGGTCGACTGGCGCGCTGGTCACTCCAACTCCAACCATTTGATTTTGAGATCGAACATAGAAAGGGTTCAGATAATGTTGTTGCGGATATGTTGTCCAGGGCGCCCCAAGATATCATGATTGAAGAGATATCAGAAGAACTTCTTGATTTTGAGACAACAGAATTCGAAAGCGAGGAATACCTCGACCTCATAAAGACCATAACCGAAAACAAGGATAAACTTCCAGATTTGAAAATTGATGATGGATACGTTTATAAGAGAACCATTTTTGACCAGGAACTGGAACAGGAATGTAAGTGGAAGTTATGGATCCCGTCCGGTATTGCCCATGCTATTATTGAAAAAGCCCATAATACTCTAACAACCGCTCATGGTGGAGTCACGAAGACGCTAGAAAGAGTCAGAAGGTTTTTCTATTGGCCACATATGGCGAGCCAAGTTAAACGATTTGTCAAGAATTGTCAGGTCTGTAAGGAGACGAAGCCCTGTAATCAGAATTTGAGACCCAGTATTGGACAAGAAGTGATTACGGATAGGCCATTTCAAAAGCTTTATATTGATTTCTTGGGGAAGTACCCGCGATCTAAGAATGGTAATGCGTACATCTTTATCGTTGTGGATCACTTCACCAAATTCACTTTCTTGAAGGCTATGCGTGATGCTACTGCTGCCAATGTTATTCGATTTTTAATAAGTGAAATTTTTCATAAATTTGGTGTACCGGAGGTGATCCACAGCGATAATGGTGCTCAATTCATATCCAAAAGTTTTCAAGATATGATATCTGCTTATAAAATAACGCATATGAGAACCGCAGTGTACTCACCCCAATCCAATGCTTCCGAACGTGTAAATCAGTCTGTCATATCGGCCATAAGGACATATTTGAATGAAGACCATCGAGATTGGGATCTCTACTTATCGGAGATCGAGTGCGCTCTTAGAACATCAGTCCATTCGGCAACTGGAGTAACCCCTTTCTTTTCATTATTCGGTTACGAGATGTATTCTAATGGCACGGACTATAAGTTGGCACGGAAATTGCTATCCATGTCCGATCATGAGATATCTGATTTACAGCGACCGGATAAATTGGAAATGATCAGAGAGAAGGTGAAAAGGAAAATGCATGAGGCATATGAAAGAAGTTCTGAGAGGTATAATAAACGAGCACGCGTCGTTAGATTCCTACCCGGTCAAGAAGTATATCGCCGTAATACTGTTTCGTCTGATTTTGCTAAAGATCGTAATGCCAAATTTTGTAAGAAGTTTTTGAAGTGTCGAATCGTTAGACCTGTCGGCAATAACATGTATGAACTTGAAACATTACAAGGCAAGACGTTAGGTACATATCATGTTAAAGATATTCAAATATAGTGCAATATAGGTTTAGTATTGATGACTACAAACTGTGATATTAGGTTAAGAATACAAATAGCTTTAAAGATTGACAAATTTTTATTTTATGTTGTATTCGTCCTAATATTACTTTTATATAAACCTATAGTGCAATATTAAAAGATATCTGTGTACATAAATTGAGTACCTGATTATTCTAGTCGATTATTTCTTCCTTTATACGTTTGTTTTGTCCGACTTTTACAAATTTTCGTGATTATACAATTCGTTTTTAATTATACACCTTTTTTCCGTAATTATACATTTTTTGTAATTATACAACTACGTTAGTAATTATACCCCGATTTGTTTTCGCGATCCTAATTCAATTCATTGACTTTAATTTTTTTATGCCAATCCTTACCCCAAACTTTCCGAACTTCTTATCATATGCAAATGTAGTGCTAGGATCAGCCAAAACCTATAACGAGATACTAGAGGGTAAAGTGACCTTGGGACAAGTGAGCGACTTCGGTACTTCCCTGACTTTATTCATGATACCCGGCTTTGATTCAGGGTGTGGGAGTTCCCCACGTTGCACTATAACTCTTCGATACCACTTCTGATTTTCCCGCACACCAGCCCTGCCGGCGAATCTCTTGTCAGGCCAGGAGTTTTGTTGCGGGACACCCTAGTATACCACGTGCCAGAGGAAAAAAAAAATTGGCGTGGATGTCCCCTATAAAGAGGCCTTTACGTCTGCGTGGCGGCCGACTTCCACGTCACACTCCCCACTCCTAGTGCCTTCCTGCGACAGGAGAAGTTGGGATTAACTTGGGCACACCGTTCGGCAGACCAGCGACAGCAATGTGAACGTGTGGTCTGCCATGCGCAAGTTTTTTTTTGTTTTCAGTTGTTCTTATTGTCCCTCGTTGGAATGGTCAATTACTGGATCCCATTCTTACAGGCTGGGGGAAGCGGTGTTTATTTCACGGCGGCTTCCCCGGGCAAACGTTGGAGAACTGGGGCTGCCTTTTTTATATGTGGCCCGATGGCTAACCCCAGCTCTGCGAGGGGGAACCTGCCGAGAGATTGCAGACCTGATGCAAGTGATTGTCAGGATTTATGAAATACATCCATACCCAAGAGGATGGGTTTCATAAACCTGCAATCACGGCATCAGGCAGGCCACCGTAGCATGTTTCCCGGTACCTGAAAATAGAGGAAGAAAGGAATATTAATAAATAATTGCGGAGAAATGATGGAACGATATTACCTTATGGCCTTCTACCAAGAGCCACGAAGTAAACAGATGGTTTTCGCCCAGCTGACGCGTAGAGTTGCCATTGCGTATGTTATTTGCCATTGCATATGGCGAATTACTACACTGGGTGAGATTGTTGTTGGGCGGCTATACGACGATAAAGCGGTTTTCATTCATATAAAGTAGCCGCTCCAAACGAAAAGATTTAAGAGAATTTAAATGTTAGCTATTGGGTTACAAATGTTCTAAAACCGGAGTTAATGCATAAAATCAATATGGCTATTAACTCAAGATGGCTAATTTTTATGATTGAGTGAGAACAAAGTAATAAAAGAGGGTTAATTAGGCATTTTGGCGTCAGTTGAAAAGAAAAGTGCATGACATTATATCTGAGAGATGTGTATTTAAATTTGAATTGCAAAGTAATAATAAGGAAGAGGTTAGTGTTTTGTTAAGTTAACAAAATCTTGGGCAGCGGTCATTAAGGAGACGTTTTTTTTGTTTAGAAAATTCCAGTGGGTGTTTTGTGTGTCGACATAAGTCGTTTTGCTGTTTTAATCGAGACTGTGAGAAATAAATAAAGATACCAAATAAGATAAAGTGAGTTTTTAGGTTATATTTCTATGACCGAAAGGTGTTTTAAACCCTGTTATTTGCAGATAAAGCCTCCTGGACGAGAGGAGGCGAAATTTTTGTTGGTGCAAGTGGCTGGGTTAAGGCTAAAGTGAATTCCCCCCGATTCAGAAACACACATTGAACGGTGATTACCGCAAACGCCACCGTTTCATCTGGTGGTTATAAAGGTAGGCCGCTTTTTAGTTTATTGTGCCCAAAAGAGGGCGAGAGAGGAAATTCCGTCCGTTGTTGTCCAGACCGAGA
The DNA here is from genome assembly GCF_963082655.1 of Stomoxys calcitrans. NCBI lineage: Eukaryota > Metazoa > Arthropoda > Insecta > Diptera > Muscidae > Stomoxys > Stomoxys calcitrans. Next base: position 117,046,513 of record NC_081553.1, read on the forward strand.
GGTTTGGTTGGATGAAAAATCGTTGGTCAACGTTAATCCAGAGGTGCACAATTGTTGCCATCAGGCTATCCAAATTAGGGGAACTATCCCAGTTATCTCTGGAAAGCGGAATCTTTGCTTGTATTCGGCCGTACACTTTTGTTTTGGTGATGGCAAAAGGTACCACCAGTTGAACACCTCCAACGACTTTGAATTTGAAATTATATGAAGTCACGCACACATACTAACCTTTACTTTGAAAAGGCGAATTCGACTGATGACGAAACGTTTTATTCTCCTCCCGAAATAGATGATACCGAAAGATTAAAACCTTGGGGTTATAATGCAATAGTAATCAAACTTTTCATTACCTTTTTTTTTGTATGTGGATATTGACATGATTATTATATTTTGATTTTTTAACTACCTTCTACTTTATTTTTACCACCATATTTATTTCTTACATTATTATTTATTGACCATTTTTTTTATATTTTTTTCATATATCCTAAGTTTTAGCTTACGTTTTTTTTACTTGTTTTTATGTGATAGAATTTGCAAAACGTTCATGAGTACGCGTTTGTAGGGTGTCTATTCCCAACAGTGTGTCCCTTCTAAGAGAGCTCCCTTAGGTAGGCCAGGCTTAACCGTTTTTATTTATATTAATTTGATTATCCTTCTTTGCAAGTTCTAGTGTTCAGTGTTCAAGAAAGTTAAAAATTAGAAGATTAAGTTAATTGATTTAATGCTATAATTTAGTTAAAACTCAGTACTGTCAGTTTATTGTTGATGATTTTGATAAAAGAAAGACAGGAATCTTAATACGAATTGCGTTGGTTTTAGGCCTTTATATTTTAAATAAAATTTATGATGTTGTGACTTGTTTAAAAAAAAAAAAGAAATATGTTGTGCTAAATTGTGGATATAAGGGGGGCGTCAACGTGAGGTAGGTGTGGTGGCTTGAGCGGGATACAGGGATCATGTTTGAAGAAGGGGATGTCCACATGACCATGGTAGGGCAGGGCGACTGGAGGGTCCATCTACCTCCCACTTAGGAAGAAATCTGGGCTTGTGTGTTAGTGTTGTCTAGTTTGTTAGAACATTTTTATTTATTGATACGACCCCGGGGCGAAAGATGATGGGATGGGACCTCCCCTGATAAGGCGACGAAATCTAGCCGGTGCCCAAATCATTTTTGGCCGCAAATAGGGGCCTCGTAACAATGTATGTGCTTCCCATGGTGTTTTCCTTGTCCAACCCAACCTATGTGTCTACTCGGTGAGTGCTAACCAGTGGCTCTGACAGTCTACGAATACATAACCCCGTGGAGTATCTCATTGGAACCCCTATCCAAACCATTCACTCTTTTCAATATATTCTAGGAGATCCTTCAGAGATAAGTCTTCAAGGTATCCTAAATCAGAGGTTTCTGAATACCTGGACAGAAAAAAACAAGAGTTTAATTCTCATCAGTCTATGCTTAAGGAAATCAGGCCTTGCTATCTAGTTCTACTCCAGCTTCAGTTATATCCATTCCAAACAGTAGAGGAATTTCAACAGATCAGCAAGACCTAACTCCATTATCTCAACTAGGCCATAAAGGAACGGAAGACCTAGATAGGGCTCTATATTTACGCTTCATTAGTGCAGTACAGTAACAGAGAGGATGCTTAACATTATTCTCCTCCTCTTCGTCTCTACAGCTGCGGCAGTAGTTGTTGTGTGGTAATTTTAGGCGCCTTGCATGATTCCCAATAGGGTAGTGACTAATCAGTACAGCGATACTAACTAAATTTCCCATGAATATTCCACTAAGGAACAGGGGATACTTCTCTCATATCAATGAGCGCAGTCCGATTAAAGTTTTAAGCTCAATGATAAGGGGCTTCCTTTTTTATGCCGAGTCCGAAGGGCGTGGCGCATAGCGACTCCACTTAGTAGAGAAGTTTTAACATGGAAGGATACCTTACAAATGTAGCCAGCATTAATTAGGGGATAACCACCGCTGAAAAATGTTCTGATTTTCACACCGGGATTTGAAACCAGGCGTTTGGCTTCATAAGCGCACATGCTAACCACTGCGCCACGTTGGCCTCCAATCAATACAGCGATAAGTGTTATCAAGATCCGTCGATCCAGGCTGTTCAGGGACGCTATACGATTAAGGTAATGACTTTCAAAAACTATGCCTAGTATGGTCTAAATCGGCTCATTACCCGGTGTAGCTGCTATATAAACCGATCTACAGATATGACTTCTTCTATTACTTCCAGCAACCGTGTCAAGTATTACCCAAATCGGTATATAACCTGATATAACACCAGATTTACTTGAAATTTTGAAGATGGTATTTGTTACTGGTTTCTAACAACCATGACAGGTACAGTCCATATTTGAAAAATTCATTCAATGTACTTGTCACGTGCGATCCAATGTGGAAAGTATATAAGATTCGGACCGGACGAACTCAAAGCGCTTTTACTTGTTACTTTTACCTTTAATAGAGGCCACGTGGCCCAAAGTTTAGCTTGACCACCTATGACGCTGAACGTCTGGGTTCGAATCCTGGTGAGAACATAAGAAAACAAATTTCAGCGGTTGTTATCTTCTCACTAATGACTGGGACATTTGTGAGGTGTGTTAAATTTCCCTACTAAATAGTATTGCTCTGCGGTAGGCCGTTCGGACACGGCAATAAAGGGGGATGTCCCCATCATTAAGGACACCCCGGTTGCCGAGTTGGTAGCACACTCTGTTAAGTAGTGTGGGGTCGTGTGTCGGCGATTCTCACCAGAGACTTTGGTCTGAGCTACTGTAGCATCACTTGAAACGGACAGCACTCTTTGATACATGAGAAGCGGACGCTATACGCTTAAGGCCAGATGTTCCTTGATAGACAGCCTGTCTCAGTCGTATACCACCTGGGGCTCAATTCTCTTTCTATGAAAACACAAAATCAGAAGTTTTTTTTACGTTTTCATAACATATCTGATTCCTGTTTCGGGTAAACACAAATCGGATAAAAATTGCGGCTTCCAAGGGCTCAAGAAAACAAATCGGGAGATTGGTAGCTATATCAGGTTATAGACCGTACTTGTCACAGTTGTTGGAAGCCATAACAAATGTTCAAAATGTCAGCCCTATCGGATGAAAATTGAGGCTTCCTGGAGCTCAATAAGTCAAATCGGGAGATCGGTTTATATGGGAGCTTTATCAGGTTATTGACCGATTTAAACCGTACTTGGTACAGTTGTTGGAAGTCGTAACAGAACACTATGTGCAAATTTTCATCCAAATCGTACGAAAATTGTGGCTTCCAGGGGCTCAAGAAGTCGAAATTGGGAAATCGGTTTATATGGGAGCCATATTAGGTTCTTGACTGATTTGGAGGGTACTTGGCATAGTTATTGAAAGTCATAGCGGAACACTATGTGCAAAATTTCAACCAACCAGGTGCTCAAGAAGTCAAATTGGTAGATCGGTATATATGGGAGCTATATCAGGTTCTTGACCGATTTAGACCGTACTTACCACAGTTGTTGGAAGTCATAGCGCTTTGTGCAAATTTTAGTCAAATCGGATGAAATTGTGTCTTCTAGGGGCTCAAGAAGTCAGATCGGTAGATCTGTTTATATGGGAGCTATATAAGGGTTTTGACCGATTTAGACCGTACTTGGCACAGTTATTGGTAGTCGTATCGCATCCAAATCGGAAGCAAAATGTGGCTTCCAGGTGCTCAAGAAGTCAAATTGAGAGATCGGTTTATATGGGAGCTATATCAGGGTCTTGACCGATTTAAACGCTATTTGTCACAGTTGTTGGAAGTCGTATCAAAACACTAAGTGCGAAATTGCATCCAAATCGGATGAAAATTGTAGCTTCCAGGGGTTCAAGAAGTCAAATCGGGAGATCGGTTTATACCCACCACCATCCTATGGTGGTGGGTATTTTCATATGTAAAAGGAAATGAAAATATTTTTATACCCACCACCGAAGTATGGGGGTATGTTCATTTTGTCATTCCGTTTGCAACACATCGAAATATCCATTTCCGACCCTATAAAGCATATATATTCTTGATCAGCTTAAAAATCTAAGACGATCTGACCGTCTGTCTGTCGAAATCACGCTACAGTCTTTAAAAATACAGCTATTAAGCTGAAACTTTGCACAGATTATTTTTTGTCCATAAGCTGGTTAAGTTCGAAGATGGGCTATATTGGACTATATCTTGATATAGCCTCCATATAGACCGCTCCGCCGATTTAGGGTCTTAGGCCAATAAAAGCCACATTTATAAGTCGATTTTGCTGAAATTTGGGACAGTGAGTTGAGTTTGGCCCCTCGACAACATTCTTTAATTTGGCCCAGATCGGTTCAGATTTGGATATAGCTGTCATATAGACCGATCCGCCGATTTTGGGTCTAAGGCTCATAAAAGCCACATTTATAATCCGATTTTGCTGAGACTTGGGAAAATGAGTTGTGTTAGGCCCTTCTACATCCTTCTTTAATTTGTCCCAGATCGGTTCAGATTTGGATGTAGATGTATATAGACCGATCTCTGGTTTTAAAGTTTTGGGCCTATAAACGGAGTATTTATTGTCCGATGTCGCCCAAATTTGGGACAGTGTGTTAAGTTAAGCCCCTCGACATATTTCTACAATATGGCACAGATCGGTTCAGATCTGTGTTTCCCGATTTAAAGTTTCGGGTCCATAAAAGGCGCAATTTATTGTCCGATTTCGACGAAATTTGGGACAGAGGGTTGCGTTAGGCCCTTCGACATCCTTCTTCAATTTGGCCCAGATTTGAATATAGCTGCATATAGACCGATCTCTCGATTCAAGGTTTTGGTCCTATAAAAGGCGCATTTATTGTCCGATTTCGCCGGAATTTGGGACAGTGAGATAAGTTAAGCCCCTCAACATATGTCTGCAATTTGACCTAGATCGATAAAGATTTTCATATAGCTGCCATAAAGACCGATCTCTCGATTTAAGGTTTTGGGCCCATAAAATTTATTGTCCGATTTCGCCGACATTTAGGACAGTGAGTTGCGTTAGGCCCTTCGACATCCTTCTTCATTTTGGCCCAGATCGGTTCAGATTTGAATATAGCTGCCATATAGACCGATCTCTCGATTTAAGGTTTTGGGCCCATAAAAGGCGCATTTATTGTCCGATTTCGCCGAAATTTGGAACAGTGAGTTGCGTTAGGCTCTTAGACATTTTTCTGCAACTTGGCCAAAATCGGTCCAGATTTGGATATAGCTGCCATATAGAACGATATCTCGATTTAAAGTCGTGGCCCCATAAAAGGCGCATTTATTGTCCGATTTCTCCGAAATTTGGGACAGTGAGATGTGCTAGGCTCTTCGAAATTTTTCTGCAACTTTACCAAAATCGGTCCAGATTTGGATATAGCTGCTATATAGACCGATATCTCGATTTAAAGTCTTGGCCCCATAAAAGACGCATTTATAATCCGATTTCACTGAAATTTGACACTGTGACTTATGTTAGGCTTTTCGACATCCGTGTCGTAAATGGTTCAGATCGGTTTAGTCTTAGAACAATGACTTGTACTAATTAGTTTTTGGTCCAAATCGGAACATATTTCCACATAGTTGCTATGGGGCATAAGGTATGCATATTTCACTGGATTTTGACGAAAGGTGGTTTACATATATACCCGAGGTGGTGGGTATCCAAAGTTCTGCCCGGCCGAACTTAACGCCTTTTTACTTGTTTTCATTACATGTTTTTACTTGTTTTCATTACATGTTTTCACAGAAAGAGAATTGGGCCCCTGGTCTCTGCTTGTCTAAGATAGTGATTGAAGTAGTCCGTTTTAACAAGCCCCAGCGGCATTGTGACCGGAAGTCGTCCTGGAGTTTGTTGGAACTCCTGTGTTTAGATAGGCATTTTGGCAAGTGGACGTGTTGCTCGTAACGTTTTCAAGTTTGCTTGCCTGTTAAGGCAAAGACCATTTATATCACAATTTTTCGTCCATTTCCCTTTCGAGACGAGCTTAATGATCGAAAATTTCTTGCAATGTAAAAAGAAGGCAAGAAATCGCAAGGAGCTCCAATGTAGCACCATTAAACTCAAACTTAAGACCCACACCATCAGATGCTTGCGAAATATACTTAAGATCTGGTGGCCCAGAGTCGTCTCTAACGAGCAACTTCTTGATATAGCCGACGAAGACAACATCAAGTCTCAAATAAAAAGAGAGAAATATAGTTGGTTTGGGCACACACTAAGAAAGCCATATGTCGAGATATATGTATGTCATGCAATACTTAAATGGAACCCACAGGGTTCGTGAAAACGAGAAAGACCACGGGCATCATACAAACGCAAAATTTTTATTGAAACCCAGAAATCATTCAATGAACTCAAAAACTTAGCAACTGAAAGACCGACGGGAGATTCTACGTACACAGCCTATGTTTCTGATGGAATTTGCCGATTATCTTCTTCTTCTTATATATAAAAATCATTTTGTGTATGTTTGTAGGTTGTTTGTTTGTTCCTTATAGACGCAGAAACGGTTGAACCTATTTTCTTGAAAATTTCACAGATGGTGCATAATGATCCCGTGGTGAAAATAGGGTACTACATTTTTTGATATCTGAAGAGGGCGGACCCTCCCCCTATCCCTAATTTGCAGAAATGCCAGATCTCGGAAATGGGTGGTGCGATTTAAGCCAAATTTTGTGTGCTCTTAAGAGACATAAAAACAAAAATTTTGTATCCAAATTTCGGATGGGGTACCTAGGGGGGCCCCCACCCTCAAAATTTACCATATATATATACATCGACCAATCACGACAATATGGGACTCAAATGAAAGGTTTTTAAGATCAGAAAACGTATCTGATATTCAATTGTCGGACTAAGTGTTTGGGGGACCACCCAAAAAACCCCCCCACATTTACCTACCATTGCAATATTGGACTCAAATGAAAGGTATTTGCGAGTAGAATACGAATCTAATATCCAAATGTGGGACCACGTTTCTGGGAGTCCACCCTCTTCCCCAAAATACGAATCTGATAGCCTGAGAATACGAATCTGATATCCAAATGTTTGACCAAGTGTTTGGTGGGCCGCCTCTCCCCAAAACATTCCCCAAAGGGGAAAAATTTACGACCATAACAAAATTGGGCTCAAATGAAAGGTTTTTGTCTATGGGGCCACCCCACCCCCATAATACCACCCATATAGGAAGTATTTGCTTACCATTGCAATATAGGGAATTTGATACATATTTTCAGGGCCGAGTTACTGAGTGGCCACCCCCATAATAGCACCCATATAGGAAGTATTTGCTGACCATTGCAATATAGGGAATTTGATACATATTTTCGGGGCCAAGTTACTGAGTGGCCACCCCACCCACCCCCAAACCGATCATTTTTGCCGACTATGGAAATAAGGGGCTCAAATGAAAGGTATTTGGGACGTATTTGCTCACTAAGACAATTTGGGTCTTCAAGACAGTGGAGCTCGATATTGATAGTTATTAGGGTCCATACTCCAAACCAGACATATTTGCTGACTTTTGTAATAAGGGGTTTAAATGAATGGTATTTGAGATTAGAAAACGAATTTGATATCCAATTTCAAGGAAAATAGCATTATGGGGTTCATATGAAAGGTACTTGAGATGTATGAGAATAAAGCACGATGCTGATATATTTTCAGGGTAAAGTGTGTGGGGGACCACCCCAATCCCTAAAACACCCCCAAATCGGTCATATTTACCGACCATGTCAATGTGGATCTCGAATGAAAGGTATTTGGGACCAATTTTCTGTGGGGTAGCCCTTGCCCAAAATACCCCACAAACAGCAATTATTTACTGACCATCGCAATATGGGGTTCAAATACGAATCTGATATCCATATGTGGGACCATGTATAAAAGTAAAAGAAGGCGCAGCGGAGCGGGCCCGGTTCAGATGGTAATAATATAGTTGTACGATTGACAAGTTCAAATCAGATCTTATATGGTGGCCAACAAATTACTTGATTTGTGTCAATGCTATACCAGATATTGTTTTAATATTCTTTTATTTTTTTTAGACAAATGTTCTTAAAAACTCGTTGAACATTGATCTGAATGTGGACATGGGAATGTTCAATTAATTTTTTTTTTTTTCTTGGGATCTCAAACTGTTGCACAGACTAGAGATTCTTTATAAAATCGCATGTGCTCTATTGCGACCAGACGACAAAAGAAAACAATGGCTGGATTTCTTGCTCATTAGTGAAATCCGAAATAGGCACACCCTTACAAAAAGCAATGGTTTAGATTAAACAAATTTTACCTGAATATGTTGCAAAATTTTCCAAGCGTTCCTTAGTAGAGACCAGGTATCGTGATTATGTTGTAAACCATTTGGCCATCTAAGCCACTTACAATGTGCAAATAAACAAAAGGAAAACCCCTTTTTATGGTAATGATGATGACGGCAAAAGGCATTACCCAAATGGCAATAAGTAGGCACATCTCCAAGAACCGTAAAAAATACAATTGGACAGGTAATAATGTTGGCTGGGATTAAAGAGAATGACAAGTATTTAAGATACTGTGCAATTCCTTATTACCAAACAGTTATCTTTTGATATTGCAGCTATGAAGACGTCAAGGATATTGGGAACAATTCTGGTCGCTTTGCTAATTAACATCATTAGTTATGGTGAGGCTCAAGTGCCTGTCTACAAGCCAGCGGTAAAGAATAAATCAATAGATTATCGTATGTCCTTGGCGCAGATATTGAACATGCCTGAAGTTAAAACGAACCCCTACAACCTATTCAAATCAAGGGAAGAGTTTATTTACTTTGCCGAAAAATACATAAAAAATCGCAAAATATATGACTATAAAGTCTATCGACCTTATGAACCAGCAGCGAAACCGACGCCCTCCTTGGCCTATGAATATGTCAGAAGAATATTGGAATCCTTGAATATTTTGAACCCAGCATGGAATGGAGGAAATGAAATTGAAAATTCTGATGGTACATCAACTACTTCATCCACAGTGAATAAAGATGTGTCACAGCTTTCTACCACCGAGGGACCGCTTGTAACAAATTCCACAGAAGGAATAAAAAATGAAACTTATATTCAAAGCACTACCCTTGAAAGTTCTATGGCAGAAACCACGACACCTGCCGCTGAAGGAATGCTTCCTTATGACAAGAATTATACCTCAACTACTGAGTCAATTTTTACCATTCCAATTAGTACCACTGAAGCCTATGTTAACTATACGTCCACCACAGAGGAACTAATGTTTACATCTTTGCCGGAAACTACAGAAAGTTTTGCACCACACTCTACAACAGAAGCTCAATATTCAACATCAGTGGAAACAACGGAAGCAGTAGATTATAGCGATCGAGATCACAAGACATCAACTGAATCAGCATTTACTACTCCAGCAAATATATTCGTCGGTACAAGTGAATCCACAATTGTACTAAGCACTGATCCAAGTTTTCCTACGGAATTAACAACACATGAAGCAGTCCAATCCACTCCAACAGAAAATGAAGACACTACTACCACTAGTAGTTCCCAAAGTAAGACAGAGACAACCTCCGCTAGTTGGATATTGGATTCAACAACTGCAGATGTATTTTTCCCTACAACTTCCATGACTTTTGTTGGAAATGAAGTGGAGCAAACAACAGAAGTTAGTGCAGAATTTATTCCTACAACTTCTGAGAATCCACCAGGATATGAGAGTAATGAAGAGACAACTAATCTTTACTTCAGCACAAATTTCACTTTTGATCCAATAACAAATGAACAGTCAACTCCTTCATACGAGGTTGATAACAATATAGATGCTACTACAGAAAATGAATATAACTCCAGCGGTGTTATACTACAATACCAAACCACCTGGCCGACGCTATTTGAAACAACAACATACGAAGCAATTGAATATTCGCCCACAGATGAACCTTCTACAAATGAACAGACAACTCCTTCATACGAGTTTAACTCCAGCGATGTTTTGAGTCAGTATCAAACCACCTGGCCTACGGTGTTTGAAACCACAACTAACGGTATAATTGAATATTCGACCACAGATGAATCTGCTACCATAGAAACCAACAGTGCTTCCATTCAAGAAACCACAACTTTTGGTACACCTGAATATTCTACTGCAGAAAATGAATTTAATTCCAGCGGTGTTATAATACAATACCAAACCACCTGGCCTACAGTGCTTGAAACAACAACTAACGGTATAATAGAATATTCGACCACAGATGAGTCTGCTATTCTAGAAACCAACACTGCTTCCTTTCACGAAACCACAACTTTTGATACACCTGAACATTCTACTGCAGAAAAAGAATTTAACTCCAACGGTGTTATAATACAATACCAAACCACCTGGCCTACAGTGTTTGAAACAACAACAGACGTGACAACTGAATATTCGACCACGGATATATTATCTGTTCCAAAAACCAGCCCTTCTGCCGTTCAAGAAACCACAACATTTGATACAACTGAGTATTTTACTCTAGAAAATGAATTTAACTCTAGCGCCATTATGACTCAATATCAAACCACCTGGCCTATGGTATTTGAAACAACAACATACGATACAACAAAATATTCCACCATAGATCCATATGAAAATTATTCAAAACTTCGATCGGTAGCTGAAGATTCTAGTCCGGCCACAGTTTTGTATCCAACAACAGAACCGGATATTCCTACAACAACAACTACTGGCAATATTGAGTATTCTACCTCAGATATGTCTTCTAATCTTGATGCTTCTTTGGAGCACATAAAATTGAAAACAGATCAATCTAACGAATTCGAGATGCCAGTTTACTCCACTGAAAGTAATGAACTTTCCATTTCTGATATGGACCAAACAACCAACTTAGAAAGCATCATGTTTGCCGATGCATTTGTACCACATATGCTAGAGAATCTAAAAGAATCTGTGGATCAAACGACCAATGCTGGAACATTTGAAACCACAACATTTACTGATGAAGTTCAACCTACATCTGATACCTTCCCAAATACAGAAGAAACAACAACACTTGTAATTGAAGCTGCTTTCAGTGAGGCATTAGAGTTCGATGGAACAACTAGCCCAAGCATTATTGAAACAACGACCACCGATTATACTCCTACCGAAGGAAGTTTAAGTCTAACCGCAACAGAAGATGCTTCTTACGCCTTGGTTGAAACCCCAAAAACTTTAGATTTAACCATAGCTTCTTCAGCGAATGTTGATAATGAAACTAATGCAGAATATGTGCCAACTTCAACAACGGAAATCGCAATCGAAACAACTTCTAGCTCCTTTACTCCAGAAGTAAAAGATGACTATGAGGAAACTGAAATATATCAAACCATTGACCCCAGAATGTATGAAACAACAACAGTTGGTTCAACTACCAACGAGGGGTCTTCGGTTCTGCAGGATATGTTAGGTCATATACCAAAAGAAGGTTTAATCGAGGCTGCGACCATAATTGAGTCCACTGAGCCCTTAGATATACCCATAAAAACTTTACAAAGTATTGACAGCGTAACTGAGCAAGAGTATCAACCCACATCAACAATGGAACCAATGGTTAAAGCGGAAGACCTGACTGGTTTACCACAAAAACTTTCTAGTTTTTATGGCTCAGCTTTAAAAGATGACTATGAATATACAATGGATACCATGGACTCTACCTCATCGCCCCATACAGAGACTTTAACAGTTTTAGATACGCAATATACAACATCTTATACTGAAAAAGTATTTCCCTCAATACCTTTGAAAGAGTTACAGTCCCATGTTGATGGCACATCCAATAGAAGAATGAAAGCATTTGCAATTGACAATACTCTGGAAAACGATAATTCTTTTATTCCTGACACAGAATTGGCGAACAAATTGGACCAATTCGCCACTGTGAAAAAAGAATTCTTGGAGCAGTTTACTGATGCAACCATATCTTCTCTACTAACAACCTCAGCGGAATTCCCTTCTTCAACACTACCATATGCAACTGATACCGATATCTCCGAAGAAACTACAACCTTGAGAGAAGAAGAATATGTGACAGAAAATTCACCAACATCTGCAAACTTTGAAACTGAAGCGTTTACTCTTAACATCGAAAATGTTGATAAACAAACAAGTTATCCGACAGAAGAACCGGCTTTGGAATATACAACTGAAACCAACATCTTGCCCTCTACAACTGTCATATACGATTCAACAGAATACCCTTCCACAACAGAGTCTTTGATATATTTAGAAGAAGAAATTAATGAAGGCACCACTACAGAAATTATTCCAGAAAGCACAACTTATAGTTTCCCTTCAACAACTGATTTCCCTATAACAACCGATGAGTCTTATAGATCTACCACCGAAATTTGGGAGGAAGTGGCAGTATATGAAGATGATGAATTTTTTACAGAATCCCCTACTGAGAACTTTAATCTTACTACAATAAGAAATTCGCCACAACTTCCTACTTCTACTGAGTCCTCTGATACTACGACTGAAACTTTACAGGAAGCACCGTATATAGAATCGTCATTAGATTCCACTAGAGAATCTTCTAAATCTTTGACTTCCTTGCCAGCAACCCCAACATACAGCCTAGAAGATCTCGCTACTTCAACAAAATCTTATACAGCTACCACTGAAATCCTAGAAGATTATTCTGCAAAATCCACAACTGAACCTCCAATGCCACTTTTTAAACTTGCAGCAAATGGTTCCACACAACTGGACACTTTAGCTGAGAGTTCAGGTTTTCCCAATGACATTTCAAAAAAAGCATCCAGCAATCCATACAAGAAATTCTCTAAAAACAACGTATCATCCATGACTGCCACAGCAAAAGAGTTAACTCCATCAATAGTGGGAAAAACAATAGAAAGATCCCAAGATTCCGAACTTGCTAAAGTGGAAGATAATCTTGAACTCCTACAAGTAATAACATCGACAATTGCAAATTTAGACATCAAAACAACAACAACATTAGTTTCCGAAAAGGAACCTACATTATCAACGCAGAGTTCCAACACTGTAACCAACAGTGAATCCATAGTTGATGGTTATACTACGGTATCATCCATATCAAGTTTCCATAACGATTTTGATACCACCACTCCCTCACTCCAAGATTCTGAAACAACAACCGCTTTTCAGCAAAATGAAACCGTGTCAAATAAGCTCACTGAAATCTTAAATTCAACGGAAACAACAAATCTTTCCGGATCCGAAAGTTTACAACCCAAACTGAACAACAGTTCCTCCAATGAATTACATTTAGCAAATAATGAAGTCCATTCAATACAAAATATCGAAGAACCAACTAATTTACCAGTTATAAATGCAGATGAAGACTTTGGTACAATTTATAGATATAGATCAGGATCCCGATCTCTTAAGTTAGATAATGGTAACAGCTTACCACCAAAGAAAATAAGATATTCATCTGATGTAATGCCTACTTTAGACTAAATGCTTATATATAGCTTTAATATAATTTTTAGTCCGAATTTAGCTTGTAATTAGTCATAAGTTCACTTGTAGCTATTTATTTAAAAAAAAAAAAAAAAAAAATATTAAAAAAAAAACAATTTTTAATTCTAATTTCGAAGGTCTTTTTAATTTTATGGGGCTAAAGGGGCACATGTAGGACTAGCACAATATCTCTGAATTCCACATCTTCAATGATGTACTATTCAGTACGGGGTTTGCAATTTACGAACATGTGTTCAAATATGGTAACATTACTACATTATGTAAGTATTACCAACTTTATTAAAGATGCTGTAAATTCCATTAGCAGAAGCCGCCATCAAGGAATCCATGTAACGATACGAAGTGCGATTCACTACTTATGTTTAAGATGTGGAGCGAAGCCACCTCTCGACAGGCGAAAATTACACTATATAAGACACTGATACTACCTGCAATGTTGTATTGCCCTGAAGCATGAGTAGTTGCGAAAGCAAATGAGGCAGAACTTGGAGTATTTTAGAGAACAATCCTTCGTAAAATATATGGACCAGTTTGCGATAATGGAGAATATAGGCGTCGTATGGAACATGAGCTGTATGACGACGATAGCATAGTTAAATGCTTTGAAATATAACGGTTGCATTGGCTAGGTCATGTTTCTCTATCAATTCATAGAGATGGGTTTCTAATGGGTAAATACCCAAAGCTCGGGTATTTATTGGGTAAATACCTTTATTTGGGTATTTATAATTTTGCAGATATTTTGGGTATAAAAAATTTTTTCAAACATTTTTTGATGATTTCGTATTCTTTGTATATAAACCTGATCTTCTGATCTCATAACAAGTAAAAGCGTGCTAAGTTCGGCCGGGCCGAATCTTATATACCCTCCACCATGGATCGCATTTGTCCAGTTTTTTTTCCGGCATCTCTTCTAAGGCAAAAAAAGGATATAAGAAAAGATTTGCTCTGCTATTAGAGCGATATCAAGATATGGTCCGGTTTGGACCACAATTAAATTATATGTTGGAGACCTGTGTAAAATCTCAGCCAATTCGAATAAGAATTGCGCTCTTTGTGGGCTCAAGAAGTAAAATAGAGAGATCGATTTATATGGGAGCTGTATCGTGCAAAATTTCATTTCAATCGGATAAGAATTGCGCACTCTAGAGGCTCAAGAAGTCAAGACCCCAGATCGGTTTATATTGCAGCTATATCAGGTTATGAACCGATTTGAACCATACTTGGCACAGTTGTTGGATATCATAACAAAACACGTCGTGCAAAATTTCATCCCAATTGGATAAGAATAGCGCCTTCTAGAGGCTCAAGAAGTCAAGACCCAAGATCGGTTTATATGGGAGCTATATCAAAACATGGACCGATATGGCCCATTTACAATACCAACCGACCTACACTAACAAGAAGTATTTGTGCAAAATTTCAAGCGGGTATCTTTACTCCTTCGGAAGTTAGCGTGCTTTGACAGACAGACGGACGGACGGACGGACATGGCTAGATCGACATAAAATTTCACGACGATCAAGAATATATATACTTTATGGGGTCTCAGACGAATATTTCGAGTAGTTACAATCAGAATGACGAAATTAGTATACCCCCCATCTTATGGTGGAGGGTATAAAAACGGATTTTAGTTATATATACCCGCTGTATAAACCGATCTCCAGACTTAAAGTCTTGAGGCAATAAAATGGTCATTTTTCATCCGATTTCGATGAGATTTGGCACAATGAGTTCTGGTAGACCCCATTATCATTTCTGTGAAGTGCGGATCAGATCGGACTATATTTGGATATAGCAGCCCTTAGACCGACCACCCGATCTCCCGCTAAAGGGTATTGAGGCCATAAAAGATCCATTTAGTACCCAAATTCGATGAAATTTGGCACAGTGTGTTCTGGTAGTCCCCTACCCATTCCTGTCAAATGTGGTACAGATCGTACAATATTTGGATATAGCTGCCATATATACCGATCTTCCGATATTGTGTAATGAGCCTATAAAAAGGGCATTTTTTTACCCACCACCAAAGGATGGGGGTATATTCATTTTGTCATTCCGTTTGCAACACATCGAAATATCCATTTCAGACCCTATCTACATATATATAAAAATCAATTTGTGTTTGTTTGCAGGTTTGTTTGTTTGTGTGTCCCTTATAGACTCAGAAACGGCTGAACCGATTTTCTTGAAATTTTCACAGATGGTAGAGCATGGCTCGCCAATGGATATAGGTTACCCCGTTTTATGATATCCACGAAGGGGTGTATCCTTCCCTACATTTTTTGATATCTGAAGGGGGCGGACCCTCCCCCTTACCCTAATTTTCAGAAACGCCAGATCTCGAAGATGGGTAGTGCGATTTAAGCGAAATTTTGTGTGCTCTCATATAGTACCCTAAAAATAAAAATTTGGCATCCAAATTTCGGATGGGGTACCTAGGGGGGCTGTCCCACCGTAAAATCTACTAAACATATATATGGGACAACAATATGGGAGTTAAATGAAAGGTATTTAGGATAAGAAAACGTATCTGGTATCCAATTGTCGGGCCAAGTGCTAGGGGGACCACCCCAATCCCCAAAACACCCCTAAATAGGACATATTTACCGACCATCGCAATATGGGACTCAAATGAAAGGTATTTGCGAGTAGAATACGAATCAGATATTCAAATGTGGGACCACGTTTCTGGGGGTCCACCCCTTTCCCAAAACACCCCCCAAGCAGGACTTATTTACTGACCATAGGAATATGGGGCTTAATAAAAGGTATTTGAATGCAGAATACGAATCTGATATCCAAATATGGGACCAAGTGTTTGAGGGGCCGCCTCTCACCAAAAACATCCCCAAAAGGGGACAAATTTACGACCATAGCATTATGGGGCTCAAATGAAAGGTCTTTGGGAGTAGAGCACGAATTTGATATCAATATTCGGGGAAACTGTCTATGGGGCTACGCCACCCCCACAACACCACCCAAATAGTAAGTATTTTCTGCCTATTGCAATATGAGGCTAGAATAAGAGGGTTTTTAAGGTGGAACACGAATCCGATATATATTTTCAAGGCCAACTCGCTGAGTGGCCGCCCATCCCCAAAACAGCCCCCAAGCCGGTCATGTTTGCCGACTATGGAAATATGGGGCTCAAATTAAAGTTATGTGAGAGTAGACTACGTATCTGATATCAACATTAGGGGCCAACTGTCCAGCGGAAGTCCCACCACCATAACAACCCCCAAATAGGACGTATTTGCTCACCAGGACAATTTGGGTCTTAAAGAGAGTGGAACTAAATATTCATAGTATTTAGGGTCAATACCCCAAACCGGACATATTTGCTGACTTTTGCCTTTAAATGAGATTAGAAAACGAATTTGATATCCAATTTTGAGGGCAATGGCAATATGGGGTTCAAATAAACGATATATAGATATATGTGGAGCTTAAATGAAAGGTATTGGGGGGTAGAGCAAGAATTGATACCCATTTTCGGGACCAATTTTCTGAGGATCTACCCCTATCCCAAAATACCCCACAAACAGGAATTTTTTGTGACTATCGAAATATGGGGCTCAAATAAAGGTAGTAGAATACGAATTTGATATCCAAATGTAGGACCACGTATTTAGGGCATCACCCCTTTCCCGAAACACCCCCAAAGGGAAAAAATTTTTCGGCCATGCCAATATGTGGCTCAAATTAAAGGTATTTAAGATTAGAAAACGAATTTGATAACCTATTTTGGGGCCATGTTTTTGGGGGACGCCTCATACTGTAAACTCCTCTTAAGCCAATGGCAATATGGGGTTTAAATAAATGGTATTTGAGAGATATTTTGTAAAAAAAACATGGTTTCTATTGTTGGGGATGGGTGCCGCGGGGACCAACCAAAACCCGCCAATTGGATATATAGACCAATCAAGACAATATAGAGTCATGTGTTTGAGGAGCCACCCCACCCCAATATACCTTCCTATTATATAAAAGCTATTTGGGGTGAAAATTTATTGATTTTTGGGGAAATTTAAATTCATTTTCGGGACAAAGTCCCTGGGGTCCAACCCACCGTCAAACACAAATTATTTACCAATCGTGCCATTGTGGGACTCATATGAAATATTTCTGAAAGTAGAGCACGAAACTTATATTTACTTTAATGGCCAAGTGACCACCCCCGTAATACCCCCTAAACCCGATAAAATCGCCAGCATTCATCACCGCTTTAAATTTTGTCCCAAGTTCCACCAGAGTTCGAACGCAGGCGTTCAGCGTCATAGGTGGACAGAGGCTACAGTAGCACAATATCCACATTCAGGGCGAAGTGTCCACACCCTAAAAAGATATTAGAGAGTTAAAGAAGGCGCAGCAAAGCGGGCCCTGTCCAGCTAGTTTACCATAGAAGTGACGAAGTTTATTAAAACTGTATAGCACTTCTGAGTTTCAAACAAAAAGTTTGAAATAAATACAATGACAACTTAACGTCGACATTATTTCTAAGTCCTTATGAAAGCAATGAGATTTACCTTCACTCAAATTTTTTCTTCCATTTGCCAACTAAAAATGTGTATGCTTAAACATGTGGTTATTCAATTCATTCAACATTAACTAACCCCTTTACTAAAATTGAAGGATTTTTTGATAATTAGTAAAAACCAAGATACACACTGGACAACCCAACTAGAAACCTTAAAATTTCTTTCAATAGCCACATAAGCAGGTAATTTTAGTATTTTAAAATGTGAACGACAAATGCAAATGGAAAACCCCCCGCGAGGAGTCCTCTCTCATTCATATGTATTGCGCGAGAACAGAGCGAAGTCATGTGGCGAATGTTTCATAATTTTCATTGTTCTGGCTGATATTCCAAATATGAATTATGAGGGATTTCCATTATTACATGTACAATAACCGTTGTTCTATTCAATAACCATGCAAAAGGCACGTCTGACAGGAGCCTTAAGAAAACAATTGAATATAGAAATGGTTAACCCTTTTGTGAGGACATGCTAAGGAAGAACGCATCAACAGGTAAACTAGATCAGAAAAATTTAAACTTCCTAGAGTATTTAAGATGCTCTGCTTACTTGAGGATATCAACAGTCTTTGGTTGTTACTCTTAGCAAAATGTTGTTAAAAATTCAAACTATTATCGTTATAACAAACTTCATTTGTTCCTGGACTACAGCAATGAATCCAGCGCCTGTTAACCGTTTATCTCTTCAACAAATTTTAAACTTACCAAAACATCTCAAAACTTCCAATGATGTGATTAAGCCTCGAGTAGAATTTGCTAAATATATTGGAAAATATATAGAAAAGCGAAAACCGTATAATTACAAGGTCTATCAGCCCTATGTTCCAAAGATCAAGTCTAGAAACATAGCAAAAGATTATATCCGAAAGACTTTGGAGTCAGTAAGTTTTCTTAATCCCCAGTTTAAGATTAACAGGCATGATGACAAAGGCAAAGCTCGTACTAAAACTATGTTTGCAATGAGAAATAAATTTGTTCCTTTCGCCAAGGATTTGAAAGTGGTGTCTACAAAATCTGAAAAACCTTCGGCATCGATAGCAACTGTATACTCTTCAAACTCAAGAAATGGAATCAAGAAAACTGGAGATTTGGCCAAGTTGTTCCATAGCCAGGGACTTTTAAAGGAAAAATTGGCCCTAACAAATAGCAAAGATGGAATAACAGATACCTTCAGGGAAAGTAAGTTTAATTTAAGCCATCATAAAGGAAAGGCAGATTCACATCCAGACTTTCACAATTTTTCTACATCATATGAAGCGGGAAGACTTTTCACCTCTGTTGTAACTGAAGATGTAAATAAAACAAACAACGGTAAAGAAACCATTTCGATTGGTTTTAAATTGTGTAATCCCGAATCGAAGAAAGGATGGGACTCCAGCATATCCAGATCTACTGAACCTATTCCTTTGGAACTAAGAGGGTTTAGCAACTCTGTCCATCAGGCTTCAATAAGTGCAGTGCCTCAAGAAATGAAAGATGATAAGCTAGTTATTACTGGATCATTAAAACAAATAAATTTCCAAAATTCGGTAAAGGAGCCTTTCAACAACAATACGACTTCTAATATTATTTCGAAATACCCAACCCCGAAGAATAAATTGCACAATAGCGCAATGTTTTTGGTAGATGTAACTACTGAACCAATACCAAAGTTGGGTAACACTTTTTATCCACTATTTAAAGTGCAACATAACATTGAAGATTACATCTCAGCAACTGACGCAAAACCTTTCTCACCCATAACAACTACCTCATATGGAGCTGGAGAGAAATCAATGCCTACAATCACCAATAATGGCAACATAACTTTGACGGCAGATCCCTATATAAGCGATCCAGAACTCAAGAAGGAATTAAACTCTAGCAAAATTTCCAATGTGGATTTAGCCACCGAATCAATTCCATTGGCTACAGAAAAGTTGTATAAAAGTGATTATGCAGTATCAAATGATAAGAAGATTACATACCCCAGCAGAATTGCCATGGTAGAACCTAATTTAACCAAATCTATACCACTGGATGCAAACAAATTCAACAACCTTACTTATACAACATCAAACATGGCCTTGCAACATAATATCGACAATGACAACATGACAAAACAGTCGGAGGAACTTCCTGCAATCAAGAGCAATATGTATGAAACTGTCTGTAACAATATGACTACTTCTTCAAATGAACCAAAATCAAATAGAGAATTTTACTCCGGCGAAATATCTATAGCAGATACATCTACCACACCTCCGTCACTATACTCCAGAACCAAGTCCAACAACATATCTTCTTCACCATTAACTGGCAAAGTATCCTATCTAATGGAAGACGACAACACAGAAGCAATACAGATAGATTTTAAAGCACTTCTAGATTCGGATGAATATATTAAACCTATAACATATGAGACTTTCAAGGCAGATAACTTGGATAAATCAGAAGAACTTCCAATTTCGGAAGAAGCTAAACCACTGACCACATCAAGGAGAACATATACCATATCAGATGGAAATATTGAGGAGATTCCATCTCCGGAACTATTTGTCCTCTGGAAAGATCATATGCTCTAGTAAGTTCTGGAACTCATTTGTGAAGAAGAAATTCTACTTAAATTTCGGCTAAAATTTGGGAATCTACAAAAAAACATGCCTGTCTCAAAATCGTTGTGCTTTGCGATTCAGAAATCAAGTTTGCAACCAATAAAATCAAGGCTAATATTCAGGCGTTTATCAATAGATGTCTACTAAATTCCTTTAAAATATGACGGGCTCGTGTTGACTCTAGGGCATTGAAGACCACAGGAGTGGAGGTTTCGATGCCGGAGACGGAGAATTTACCCGGCATAGGCGTCTGATCGAAATTGCCGACCAGGAAAAAATCATTATACAATTCAAGAGAAGGAAATAACAGTGTCTTAGGCAGATTCTTCAGAAGCCATGTAATGGAACTCGCCCTCGAATGGAATCCATATCGTTCAAGGAAAAGCGGCGAAGAGTTCTAAACGACACTGGAATGTCTTTTGAAGAACTTCAACACATTCCAGGGAACAGAAACACCTGGAGATTATATCTACATTTTTTATTTGTTGAATATATATACACGGAAGTGGGCGTAAGAAGAAATAGGTTTAAAATCTATTCGAAGTAATTGTTGTTTCTGAAACGGGACATCGTACTACCTAGAAGATTCAAGTAAATTACTCAAAAAGAACTTTTGCATTAAGCTTCATATATCTTGATCCACATGAATGGAAAATAGTCATAACACGAATACACACAAAGTTTTACATTATCCAACAAATAATTTATATTACTATAAAAATTAAATAAGTTAATATTTATTTTAATATGTTTTGACTATAAGCTTTGTATTTATAAATAACCAAATAAAATTCTTATATAAAAAAATATATGTATAAGCACGTATAATATATATATAAGCACGTTTCGTGTTTTGTTTCACTGTCAAACATCTTCAGTTCGATCCAGCTGAGTAAAATTTTTTATACCCACTACCGAAGGATGGGGGTATATTCATTTCGTCATTCCGTTTGCAACACATCGATACACATATCCATTTCCGAACCTATAAAGTATATGTATTCTTGATCAGCGTAAAAAACTAAGACGATGTCCGTCCGTCTGTCTGTTGAAATCACGCTGTAGTCTTTAAAAAATAGAGATATTTAGCTAAAATTTTGCACAGATTTTTTTTTTGTCCCATAAGCAGGTTAAGTTCGAAGATGGGCTATATCGGCCTATATCTTGATATAGCCCCCATATAGACCGATCCACCGATTTAGGGTCTTAGGCCAATAAAAGCCACATTTTTCATCCGATTTAGGCCAATAAAAGCCACATTTATCATCGATTTAGCTAAAATTTTGGACAGTGAGTTGTAATAGGCCCTTCAACACCCTTCTTTAATTTGGCTCAGATCGGCCCAGATTTAAATATAGCTGCCATATAGACCGATCTCTCGATTTTATGTTTTGGGTCCACAAAAAAGCGCATTTATTGTCCGAAGTCGCCGACAGTGAGTTCCGTTAGGGCCTTCGACATGCTTCTTTAATTTGGCCCAGATTGGTCCTGATTTGAATATAGCTGCCATATAGACTGATCTCTCGATTAAAGGTTTTGGGCCCACAAAAGCCACATTTATTATCCAATTTTGCTGAAATTTGGGACAGTATGTTATGTTAGGCCCTTCGACATCCTTCTTTAATTTAACCCAGATCGGTCCAGATTTGAATATAGCTGCCATATAGACCGATCTCTCGATTTAAGGTTTTGGGCACATAAAAGGCCATTTATTGTCCGATGTTGCCGAAATTTGGGACAGTGAGTTAAGTTAAGACCCTCGATATACTTCTGCAATATGACACAGATCGGTCCAGATTATAGCTGCCATATAGATCGATATCTCGATTTAAGGTTTTGGATCCATAAAAGGCGTATTTATTGTCCGATGTCGCTGAAATTTGGGACAGTGAGTTGTGTTAGAGCCTTCGACATGCTTCTTTAATTTGGCCCAGATCGGTCCAGATTTGAATATAGCTGCCATAAAGAACGATCTTTCGATTTAAGGTTTTGAGCCCATAAGAGGCTCATTTATTGTCCGATGTTGCCGAAATTTGGGACAGTGAGTTAATTTAAGCCCCTCGATATACTTCTGCAATATGGCACAGATCAGTCCAGATTTTGATATAGCTGCCATATAGACCGATCTCTCGATTTAAGGTTTTGGGTCCATAAAAGGCGTATTTATTGTTCGATGTCGCCGAAATTTGGGACAGTGAGTAGTGTTACAGCCTTGGCCCAGATCTCTCTCTCTCTCTCTCTCTCGATTTAAGGTTTTGGGCCGATAAAAGGCGCATTTTTTGTCCGATGTCGCCGAAATTTGGGACAGTGGGTTGTGTTAGGCTCCAGAAAAAGTCAGAGTTTGGCGCGGTTGGGCTGGTGACATCATTGGACCGTACTTCTTCAAAGATGATGTGAATCGTGACGTAACTTTGAATGGTGAGCGCTACCGTGAGATGATATCCAAATTTTTTTGCCAAAAATGCAAGAGCTTGATATGAATGACATTTGGTTTC
Source organism: Stomoxys calcitrans (assembly GCF_963082655.1). Classification (NCBI taxonomy): domain Eukaryota; kingdom Metazoa; phylum Arthropoda; class Insecta; order Diptera; family Muscidae; genus Stomoxys; species Stomoxys calcitrans. The sequence goes on from NC_081553.1 coordinate 117,069,680, forward strand.
GATCTCCTGATTTGACATCTTGAGCCCCTGGATGCCGTAATTTTCATCCGAATTCGCTGAAATTCTGCAATGTGTTCTGCAATGACTTCCAACAACTGTGCCAAGTACGGTCCACATTGGTCTATAACCTGATATAGCTCCCATACAAACCGATCTCACTATTTGACTTCTTGAGTCCCTGGAAGCCGCAATTTTTGTCCGATTTGGCTGAAACAATTGTACAACCAAAATCAGTCTATAACTTGATATAGCTCTCATTTAAGCTGGTATATCGATCAACCCTGTTCGGTTGGAACATATTTGGCGGAGTTTTTGAGAGTCATAGCGAAAGTTTTTGTGCATAACTTCAGTCAAAGCGGATAATAATTTGCACACTCTGGAGGCTCAAGATGTTAAATCGGGAGATGGGTTTATGTGGGAGCTATATCAGGTTATAGACCGATTTGAACCATACTTGTGGTAGTTGTTGAGACTCTTAACAGAAGTTTTCAACAATTTCGACCTCTGGAGGCTCAAAAAATTAAATCGATGGATGGGTTTATATGGGAGCTATATCTAGTTATAGACCGATTTGGACCATACTCCAATTTTTTCTATATTACACTTATATATACCTCTGTGCAAAATTTAGGAGGTCTATGACTCGTGGGTCAAAAGAGAGCTTGGTGACGAAGTGTCCATTCATAATCCTACGCCTTATCCCCGTCATCGCGGGTCATTGGAACAGCTGATGCTTCACCGTCGACCACGCATGAACCTCTTTGGAGCTGTGATGCTATCGTTAGGACGACGAAAATTCTGTGGGGAATCTGAATCGTGAAAAGAAGGTAATTAGTATAGATTTCGATGTCAATACAGGGCAGATAGGATTACGGGCCCACTTATACAGAATAGGTGCGGCAAGTGATAGCTTTTGAAGGGCATGTGGGGAAGATGGTGTTGTTGTTACTATCGTAGCCACATTTTCATGTAGAGGTGCCGATCCTCGTTAAGCTCCTGTAGGTGAGCAAGTTCGTTTCAGTCCAAAGGACCGATCGCTGCTGTAACAGGGTGACCATTGATTATTTAAAGGCGCCAATAATTCGACTTGCCATATCGAGCATTATAGGCATTCAGTATTTGTGCTAGAGCCGGTGCCGTCCGCCCTTTCATTGATACTCTTCTCTCGATACCGCTGATTGTACGCGACTGTCGTTGAAGCTACTCCGTATGGAGCATTCCACTATCCGCAACCTGTGGACGCGCTCGCAGCTAAACTTCTCGTGACATTAATGAACACCGCACAGGTCGAATCTCAATGTTCCAGCCTATGTGGTACTTACTGCTATTCCGACCCGGGGGGAAGATGATGAGGCCATGGAGCATTTTCTTTGTCATTACCAGACTTAGACCACAAATAAGAAGCGTGGAATGGAGAAAAATTAGGGGTTATCCGGAATTCCCGACTTGGATTTTTTCGAGATTACCTTTTTTTTGTATATATAGCGTAGAACAAAACGATTACTATTTAGATGTATGTCTTTATTGGCACGGGGCGGTTTGAAACCCGCATCCTCTTTTCAACCTAACCAAACATACAAACCATCTGTAGATGTTGCCTCGCCTATTTCCCCTCGGCTAGTATTGATTCCGACGAACTTTTATTATAGTAGTAGCCACAAGTTCGTTGTTGTTGTACTCACATTAGCATGTAGAGGTGGCGATCCTCCTCAAGTTCTTATATGTGAGCAAGCTCGTTCCGGAACATGATGACCATTGGTTATTAAAAGGCGACACTATCTTGCCTTGTCGTATCGAGGCAAGAGTTTAAGTCAAGTATTTAAAAAGGAGTCTGTTCCACCCGGCCTCTCATTAAAACTCTCCACTTGATACCGCCGATTGTCCGTGACTGCAATTGTAGCTACTTCACATAAAGCATTCCACTATGCACCCTGTAGCTCCTAGCTAAGGTGAGGTGTCTTCGTAAAAAAAGACACCTCACAGATTGGAGCTCAAAGTTTTAAACTATGTGACGCTAATAATTATCTCGTCCCGTCCCTTGTCATATAGTCAACGACGTCAACATCAAACGCTATTGCCCACCATATGTTACGAAACTAGTAACCATGGTATGACTTATACTGAACATACGCTTGCTAGCAAAAATAAACATTAATTCGCGCTATCCCACGTGAAGGCAAAGCCAAACAAATCTGTTGCCAAAATGAGTTTAGCAAAAATTAAAGCCAAAGAAAACAAGGGTAAACAGAAATCTTTGCCAAAGCTCAAGACTATTTTAGCTAATCCCATAAGGAGAAAAAGGTGAGTAGCTATTCCATTTGAATATCCTCCATTTCAAGAATTTTTTTTTTTTTGGACTTTAATCGAAATGGCAGAGTACGACTCTATATGCCAGGTTGTACTTCCGAAGTTGGTGTCCCCACCAACTGTAAATTAAAACACGTGTATTAAAAATACAGAATTAAAACCAATGTACAGTTATAACTGTACTGTGTATAACGATGACTAAGCATCGAATCCCGAAGCGTCCGCTTCAGACGAATTCTAAATGCAAAGTGCCATTTCAAGAATGCAAAATTTTTCTTTCAGTCCCACATTGGACGATGTTGAGCTGGAGTGTTTACAAAATATACTTAAGGACGCCATATGCAGCAGTGGTATTGAAGCAAAGAAATACGCCACAGCCAAACACATTAATTTGGGTTTAGAAAGTTGCCTGCGTGTGATAAACAATCAACAAAGCTCCTGCGTTTTTATATCATTGAGCATAAAGCCTAACCACATAGTGTCGTTGATTTCTCGCAATGCCGAAGTGAAAGATAGTACACAACCCATATATGCCCAACCTCGTTTGGAGGAATTTACAGAGAAGTTGTTTGGTATACGTGCTTTGTGTATGGTGCTGCCTAAAGATTTGAAAGCAATCAGTGAGGATTTATGGAATTGGGTTGTGGAAAAAAAGAAACCCGAAAACACCACAGGTAATATCAGGGAAATAAAAAAAGTAAAAAAGATCAAAAATAAATTAAAATCTACGGAGAAAGATGTAAAAACATCTTCACTAAACACTGAGGCAACACAAGAAATTGTCGAAAAGCCAGAAAATAAATCTTGGAGAGGCGATTATATATCATTTAGTGAAGACACGGCAGCCAAGAGAGCATTTGATAAAAAGCAGGACAATGAAATCCTGGACAGTTTTTCCCGTCTATTAGATGGTGTACCTAAAGTGGAGAGTAAACCTGCTGAAGATATACAACCCATGGAGATTGATAATGCTGCTGTAAAAGTGTCAACGGATAATTCAGAATCAGATTCTGATGACTTTCTCGACGTATACAAACCCTTAACAGTACATAGAATTAAACCTAATCCCAATAAGAAACCCAAAAAGAAAAGAAACAAGAAAAAGAATAAAAACATAAAAAAGTAAACGATAATACCTTTATTTGTATGTTGATGAATCGTTTCTCTAAACATCCTCATTATATTTATCCATTTTTTTAATATTGATTTTAACATTTACAATTTTTTTTAAATTTTTTGTTTATTTACCTTTGAATACGATGAAAGATTTCATTTAGCTAAAATTAAGAGCACAAAGAATGATGAAAATAGTTATATTAGGAATAGAATTAACGTTGGTTATTGTTGTTGTAGCCACATTTTCATGTGGAGGTGGCGATCCTCGTCTAGCTCCGTAGATGAGCAAACTCGTTCCGGTCCAAAGGACCGTCCGCCGTGGGAACAGGGTGGCCATTGGTTATGACAAGGCGCCAATTACTCGCCTTGTCATATCGATCAAGGTGTTTCTCCAAAAGCCGGTGCCGCCCGGTCTCTCACTAAGACTCTCCGCTCGATACCGCTGATGTCCGCTATCCGCAACCTGTGAGCGGTAGCTCGCAGCTAAGCTTCTCGTGACAGCAATGAACACCACACAGATTGTACCTTAAGGTTCCAGCCTGTGTGATGCTCTCAATTATCCCTCGCCGGGAATTACTCCATCGGGTCAATCCTATGAAGGACTCTATCGGTTCAATCCGGTACGTATAACCGGCTGCCATGGGTTTGGTTGGTTGAATGGTAGTAATATAATCTCTCCTTTAGACACTGACTTCTCTGTGGTCGAACCTCTTACGTGTGGACATCATTGTTTATACGATATTCACTTATAATTTTAGTTTCACATGCAAGCTTGGGTTCTGAGAATTGCTCCTGTTTTGATAAGAGGCTTTTGTACGGATCGCGTCTCTAAACATCAAGGGGACCCCCTGTTCGGGTGATCTTCCTGAGAGCAATTACTGGAGAGAGTTAAAAAGTTCGTCCATAGGACCGATTGCCGGGGGAACGTGATGGCTATTTAAAGGCGTCAATAACTCGCCTTATCTTATCGAGCATTTTATGCAAATTTGGCCATGAACATTCCATTAAGAAACGGGCAAACTCGAAAAATCAAATTGAGCATTATAAGCCCTCAGTGTTTAAGAAAGCGCGGGTTTTCCGCCTTCTCACTGAGACTCCACTCAATACCGCTGATTGTCCGCAGGAGTAGCTGCAGTTAGTCCGTATGGATAATTCCACTATTCGCAATCTGTTGTTGTTGTTGTAGCAGTATATTGTGTACTTTCTTTCGTCCGCTGGTTTTGCTGAATATCTAGATCCAGGAACTCTACGACTAAGGTGGGGTGCGTCGAAAGGGATCTGGGTCCGAGTCGTTTGTCCACGGGAGAACTGAAGAGACAGATCGTCACAATTCGAAGAGCGCCATTCTGACAGATCTGAATATTATAATTTGACGGTTAAACAACTGGCGCATCTCATCGGGTCAGTCACAGTTACTTCGTCAAAGGTGACTGAGGTCCTGTGATCCCTTTTTTCGGGGTCCGAGGGTGACGTAACAGTAGACTACAACTTGCCTAAGACTACATCGGCAAGGGTTGCCGCCTCATTGTACCACACACTGCTACAATAACAACAACAACAACTTGTCTAAACCGGTAACTAAGTTACATTGCTTCAAGTGTACCAGCCATATATTCCGCTTTCCATATTCTGCTTGCTGATTCTGGAGTTAGTGGGGTCCATGCAACAAATTCTATCACGGTCGTCTGCGAGTACCGCTGCTTGCGTCGAGGAATTGAGCCGCACTTGGGTTATTCGACCGACTCGGAATTTCCTCTCGGCAACTATCACTTTTGAGGAAGGTGTCAAATCACTGCAGCGGCCTTCTTCTGTTTGATGAACGGCCGGTGCTCAGAGGTTATGAAGTTGGGTGGTCGGTGGACGATCTGGGGGTCTGATCGCAAATATTACGTCTTGCCAGAATATGTCACTCAGGAGATCAGGGGTTGCAACAGAAATGTCTTGCAAACTGCTGCACCTCCTCGTTATTTTAGTTAGAGCATCCTTATTCACCGTGCAAAACGTGAAGCCTTCAATCTGCTCAGCCAAAGCTATGACGTCTTGTCGTTATCTATGGGTGAATGCAGTGAAACGTGATGCACACTAAAGTCTCCTAGAACTAGAACGATTAGGGCCAGACAGCCACTAATGTCAGGCCTGTAAAGTTGGTCATTAACTGGGACACAACTGCCAATCAGCGTTATAGCTGTATCTCGGCAGTATCGGGCGTGGCTGCTATCTCCATACTAAGTAGAGGTTACTAGCGCTAGGTACGCAATGGTGTATCACGAAGAAAAACCCCACCTCCACTCCGTATGTTGGTCAGCTTTGTCTACTAGATCGCTGCAACCAATATATTCTTCCGACTAATAAAATCTACTATTTGGTCGATCTTACCTAAGAAACCATTGCAATTCAATTTTAAGAAAGAAACGGTCCAGGGTTATTTTCAATCCTGGCTCGGATCAGAAGAATGCGGAGAAGGCACTTCGGGAAATAACTCTCCCATGACGAAAAAAAGATGAGTACGTGCATGAGGCGGCAGCCTCTGGCCGGTGAAGAGCTCTAGCAGGCCAATCCGGTACACGAAATCAGCTGTCATGTGATTGTAATGGCAACCTGTGGAGGTACCCGGTAGTTCTCAGCTGATCTTCTCTTGATAACGATAAACAAAACACTGATCGGAGCTCAAAGTTCTAGTCTGTGTGATAATTATCCCGTACCGGCATGGTAAATAATGTCTCTTTCTCTTTACCCCAAACGGTGCTGGCCAGATATTTGAGGATTTTGTTTCTGTTTCTTAACACATATAGGAGAGCAAGGTCTTTCCGGTCCATAGGACGTATCGGCAACAAGATAGCAACTGGTTATTGAAAGGCGCCATGAAGGTGGATGTCTGCAAAAAATTCGCAGTCGATCGTCTGGTGTAGCTGATGTTTTGTACTACGTAAACAAGCATGAGGCCACCTTAGCGCAGAGGTTACCATGTCCGCCTATGACGCTGAACGCCTGGGTTCGAATCTTGGCGAGACCATCAGAAAAAGTTTGCAAATAAGCATGAGTATTTTTTAAGTTTTATCGAGTCTTTCATTTGTGTGCTTTTATCAATGCTTATAAATATATTCATTACACAAGACAGTTATTTTGAAAATGGTTTCGCTTAACACTGCTTTCCCAAAAAAATTAACATAGAAGAGGAAAGAAACATAATATCGGCCTCATATTGATAGTTAAAACTAATTAGGCAGTTGTTGAGGTAACAAAACTGGTTTGAAGCAAATCAATGTTCCACAGAGCCTGATGATTTATATGCATTTGCTCCCGGATAATTTTCTATTAACAAACTCTTGTATCGCCTTAATTGTACACTAAAGCCTTCTTCACGAGGATCTGCCGCAAGAATGATAACGCGGGATATTACCAGGTGAGAAGGATTTTGTTGACTAAAGCCGCGAATGACGTCAATCTCATCGCCATCATGGAGCTGAAAAGAGTTTTTTTAAGCACATAATTAATATGAACAACCAAAAGCGAAATAAGACTAACCTGAACACTTTTCTTTTGCAGTTTCTTGCCATTGACTCGTATGCGACTTTCATAGAATATATTCTCTACTTTGCTGCAAACAACATGCACATGTGCATACATTACTAATTCTTCCAGTTGTAAGCAATATGTACTTACTTTCTAGCTATACCCAGACCAGCCTTTAAAATTAAATCTGCCCGCAATGAATTTACCTTGGTCTTTACAACCTTTGAGTCTCTCTCATCCTTGAACTCGGTTACCTCTTCATCATCGCTATCAGATTCCACATCCTTTTTATTGTATTTTTGCAGAGAAGCCGTTAGACCGACACTCCTGGTGCTATTCACAAGTGAAGATAGTAGTGCGGGAGACCTTAATTCATCGTTTCTATAGGTATAGCTTGCCCCAGGAAGCTGGCTATGGCTCTGAGTTATCGTAACTGCCCTAAATAATAATTGTAGTTGTCTAATATGGGAAATTTTTAGCATATTTTTTCTTTTTTTTTTTTTTTGGACTTTAATCGAAATGGCAGAGTACGACTCTATATGCCAGGTTGTACTTCCGAAGTTGGTGTCCCCACCAACTGTAAATTAAAACACGTGTATTAAAAATACAGAATTAAAACCAATGTACAGTTATAACTGTACTGTGTATAAACGATGACTAAGCATCGAATCCCGAAGCGTCCGCTTCAGACGAATTCTAAATGCAAAGTGATATTTTTTCTTATTTTATAATTTCGTTGTGTAAACACCCGGGCAAAAACAACTAAAACTGACATCAGCTGTTCGTGGTGACAACTTAGCGTTTTCGATGAATTCTTCCATTTGACAGGTTGCATATCAAAAATCAGCCGATTAATGATGACCACTTGGCGTTTTTCATGCGACTAGCCAAAATTCGAATAACAGCTAAATTCTTTAATGTCAGACTTAAGGTTGAGTTAAAGGCTCTATTACACGGCATGCAAGGCGGATTTAAAAAGGTGGTCCCTTGCGAGCAGCTGTTAACAGCCGGCCAGGTTTGACAGTATTAAGATGTTAGATTTTTGTTGGCATTCTCTTTGTTGTTGTCTTCTTTCTTGCATATTCTCTGCTCATCTACGCACATGTATATACACACGCACACAAATTTGTTTGTGCGTGTTGGTAAAATTTTCGATCAGCTTGATGACAAGATGGCGGATTGCACCACATGACTTGTAGTTTTTGTATAAATGAGACCACTTTTAATTGTTTCGCCATGTAGTTGCACGGCATGTAGTTGTCTTATGACCTGTCAAATTTAGCACATGTTGAGTTGTATATGTCGTGTGATACATACGAAACTTTTCACTTTTCAAAATAGCACATGTAATTGTTTTCGATTAGAGTGTGCTCTATTCCTTCTGACAAAAACATAAAGAAATCAGTTGTTTTTGTTGTCAGCCGAGTGAAAGCGAGCTTAAATTAGATTATTTTCACAAATTTATGATTTAACCAGCTTTCTCAGAATTTTACGCATAAAAAACATTTTTTCCTTAAATTTTTAGGCTATGTCATACGAAAATAACATACAGGTGCGACAGCAAAAGTGATAAATCCTATGTAAATTGACAATTTTGACAAACATTTTCAATTTCATGTGCATACAAAAAGTGACATGTCATAAGACATCTACATGTCGTGTAATAGCGCGGGGCAAACCAAAGGTAGCAGAAGCAGGAGGAGTCTCTCTTGCGCGGATCCAATCGTATTCCTGATGGGACCGTGCATTAGAGACGGCAGCGGATGCGCTATAAAAATGGCTAACGGTTGTGCTCGCAGATCTTCAGAAGGTTTACCATAAAAAAACTCAGTCTAGAGGGTCGCTGCAGCCCCAGCACTAGGTTCCGATGCGGTGGCCCCATTCCCCTTCATCGAAAAACACGATTACAGAAAAATCAACAAGAAATACAGAAACTGACAACTCTTGGTTCCTTATTTTGATACGTTGGTATAGCCAATCTCGATCAAAATACCATGGGTTTGTTGGCTATACCATATTGTCCGCATGAATAAAGAAGTCCTAGCTAAGAAGTCATTTGAAAAAGAACCTGATGGTACACGCAGAAGGGGAAGACCAAAAACTCCAGTTAAAAAACCTAGTGGAGAAAGACACCTTGAAATTCAATATGGAGAAGGAGAGTAGAAGACCGAGGCGTTGGTAAATCTGTACTGAATTTGTATTAAGGAAAATACATTCAGTGATAGTCAACTAAGTAGTTTTAGGTTAAATGGGTATTCGCCATGAAAGGTGAGTTCACTTAGGTCCAGTCTTACCCATTATGATACTTATACTAAGTTTCCCATTAACATTCCATTAATAAACAGGTGATACTTTTCTCATATCAATGAGTGCAGACCGATTAAAATTTAAGCTCAACGAAAAGTGGCCCCCTTTTTTATGTCGTGTCTGAATGGCTTGGCACATAGCGACACCACTTGGTTGAGAAATTTAATCAGAGCAGTATAGCTCAAAAATGTTTCCAGCATTAGTAAAGGGATAATCACTGATGACAAATTTTCTAATGTTCACGCCGGGATTTGAACCCATGCGTTTGGCGTCGTAGATGGACATGCTAACCTCTGGGCCACGGTGGCTTCCATTACGATACCCTCCGGCACGGGATAACTAAAAGCACCGTACAGGCTGGAACTTTGAGCTCCGATCTGTGTGGCGTTCATTGTTATCACGAGAAGCTTAGCTGCGAGCTACCGGGCGCATCCACAGGTTGCGAACAGTGGAATGCTTCATATGGAGTAGCAGCAATTGCAGTCGCGGACAATCAACGATGTCGAGCGGAGAGTCTCAGTGATATTCCAGGTGGCATAAATACTGAGCATCTATAATACTCGATATGACAAGGCGAGATATGGGCGCCTTTAAATAACCAATGGCCGTCATGTTCCGGCGGCGATCGGCCCTTTTGACTGGAGCGAGCGAGTAGGCTCCTACAGGTGACGAGAATCACCACCACCTAGACATGTGGCTACAACAACAACGATACCCCATTGAAAAAAGTACAGGTGAAAAGGTAAAAAATATGTGTATGTATGCCTTTGCGGCACGGCTACACTTAGAGCATCGGTCTATTTTAACCTGAGTATCTACCCGGTGTGTGCCAAGTAGTGGTCCCTCTCGTTTACACGTGTGTACGATTTCATTTCGTCTCCCGCCGCAAGCTCGTCGGGATCGGACCCAAACATGAATAGAGAAAGTGTTCGATCGTCTTCACCTCATCAAAACAGCTTCCGCAGTAATCATTCCTGTAATAGAATTCAGTCGACAGTAGGCCATAGTGTTCTAGCAGTTCGCCATACATGTACAGATTCCCACCTTGCCAACGCCTTAGCACTGACCACTATCTCTACTATATTCAGTAGTACGACAAATGGCATCAATGAAAGTCAGGCAAACGGTTCACTCAAAGCAGAGGAGCGCTTCCTGGCATATACGTCCGCCTTCTCATTTCCCGGAATACCATCGTAACCGGGAACCAAGGCTTTGAGCCTCGCTAAGCTTTCCACACTCATTCTGAACTTCGATAATGGTAAATCCCTTCCCAGGTTTCCACTTGCAGTTTTCGTTATGGCACAGACCTCTGCCTGCAAAACCGTACACTCGTTCGGTATTCTCACCGATATACCGATATTGAGTGTCTCAGAGTTGACTCACTGTTCCATCCCCGAGTCAATCTTGGAGCCATCTGTGAAGACTTAGGTCTCACCCTCCTCAAACAGAGCATCCGTCTCCCACTCCACTCTTTCATGAAAGAGAATTCTGAAGGTCGTATCTCGAATTGGTCTCGGTGTCAAGTAGTCTAAGAACCTCTTCAGTCTACTCACCCCATCCGTAATATCCAGAATGAAAATGTGGCAGTACCCGTTCTTCATCTGCACGCCAAGTTCTCTCAATTTAAGCTCAATCTTGGTGGCACAGTTCCGAATTAGACCTCAATAGGTTGCATATGTAGACATTAACACTCCCTTGATTGCGATGCAGGCCAGTCTTTGCCCCTTCTGTATGTCACCAATAGTCTTACAAGGTCACGTAAAGAGTGATTTTTTTGAGGTTAGGATTTTCATGCATTAGTATTTGACAGATCACGTGGGACTTCAGGCATGGTGTCAAAGAGAAAGATGCTCAGTATGCTTTGACATTTCATCATGAATAGACTTACTAACGAGCAACGCTTGCAAATCATTGAATTTTATTACCAAAATCAGTGTTCGGTTCGAAATGTGTTCATTCGCCGTAACGTTGCGTCCAACAGCATCTTTGAAAAAATACGGTCCAATGATTCCACCAGCGTACAAACCACACCAAACAGTGCATTTTTCGGGATGCATGGGCAGTTCTTGAACGGCTTCTGGTTGCTCTTCACTCCAAATGCGGCAATTTTGCTTATTTACGTAGCCATTCAACCAGAAATGAGCCTCATCGCTGAACGGTGAATGAACACATTTCGAACCGAACACTGATTTTGGTAATAAAATTCAATGATTTGCAAGCGTTGCTCGTTAGTAAGTCTATTCATGATGAAATGTCAAAGCATACTGAGCATCTTTCTCTTTGACACCATGTCTGAAATCCCACGTGATCTGTCAAATACTAATGCATGAAAATCCTAACCTCAAAAAAATCACCCTTTATATTCTGTAAATCACTTTCGGGCTTCCTAGCGAACATCGTTCAGCAGGAGTGGCCGTTTCGCCTGTTTTCCTCCGTATTTTTTTTCCAGGACAGTTTCGAATCAAGCCTACATATTTCGCACTCTCGACACCTGGCGAGCGAATTCTTTTTTATAGCTCTGGTTGCACCGTCATTAAGCTGGTGACATTTAAGAGTTTTCTTTAGAACTTGAAACCTGTCGTTATGTTATTTCTTGGCGGTATGAAGTTTGGCCTAGGAACTTACACCCCAAACAACAATTTTGCACAGACCTCTGCTTGCAAGACCGTACACTCGTTCGGTATTCTCACCGAAATACCGATATTGCGTGAGAGTTCACTCCTTGTTCCATCCCAGCCAAGTTCTCCCAACTTAAGCTCAATCTTGGTGGTACAGTTCCGAATTAGACCTCAATAGGTTGCATATCGAGCATCGCTTCCAAACCTGCTGGCGGTGTAGACATTAACACTCCTTTGATTGCGACACAGGCCAGTCTTTGTCCCTTCTGTATGTCTCCAATAGTCTCATAAGGCCACGTCCTTCCTTTCCTTTAATTGGCTATGACAGAATATTTCTTCCACTAGCTGAACGTAGAATAGCGTTCCAAGCGCCTCGATCTTCTGCGCTCATTCTAAAATTTCTGACACCTAGTTTCGAGGTGTCGCCCACAACTTGATCTTTCCATCGGGCTTTTCGTCTTCCCGGTTTGCGTGTACCACCGTGTTTGCCTTCAAAAGACTTCTTTGCTGGAGCTTCTTCATCCATTCTGACAACATGACATAGCCAACGCAGCCGTTGTATTTTGATGCGTGTAACTATGCTATCGTCGTCATACAGCTCATACAGCTCGTGGTTCATACGTCGTCTATATTCTCCGTTAACGCAAACTGGTCCATATATTTTACGAAGAATCTTTCTCTCAAATACTCCAAGCACTGCCTCATCTGCTTTCACAAGTACCCATGCTTCAGAACCATATAACAACACGGGTAGTATCAGTGTCTTGTAAAGTGTAGTCTTTGTCCGTCCAAAGTAGCATCTGTTTGCCAGTATTATTCTTCGCTTTATCTCAAAACTGGTGTCAATCGTTTCGGTTACGGCGGTGCCGAGGTAGATAAAGTTACTGACTATCTCAAAGTTGTGGTTCCCAACTTTCTCCATATTCTTTATCTGCTCGGTTGTGCAAGGCTTTTTGGGAGTGTAAACCATCCATTTCGTCTTATCTCCATTTACTGCCAGACCCATTTTCACTGACTCTCTTTCGATTCTTTCAAAGGCTGCTGTTACTACTTCCGGTGACCGACCTATGATATCGATATCGTCGGCATAGGCAAGTAGCATGTGCTCTCTTGTGATTTGTGTGCCATATCTATTCACATCTGCATCTCGTATAATCTTCTCCAGCAGGATATTAAAGAGACCACACGATAGGCTGTCTCCTTGTCCGAAACCTCGTTTGGTATTAAATGGTTCGGAGAAATTCTTTCCTATTCTTACTGAGGAACGCGTATCAGCAAGTGTCATCCTGCAGAGTCTTATTAATTTTGCAGGGATACCAAACTCAGACATGGCTTGAAATACCTTTGAACGTAAAGGAGTATCGAAGGCGGCTTTGTAGTCAACAAAGAGGTGGTAGGTGTTGATTTGTCCTTCTCGGGTCTTTTCCAGCATTTGGCGCAGTGTGAATATCTGGTCTAGGGTGGATTTACCTGGTCTAAAGCCGCATTGATAGGGCCCAATTATCTCATTGACTTTAGGTTTTAATCTTTCACACAGTATGCGCGAGAGTAGCTTGTATGCGATGGGGAGGAGACTTATTCCTCTGTATTTGGCACATTGCGTCTTGTCTCCTTTCTTGTGTACGAGACATAGTATGCTGAGGTTCCAATCATCGGGTATGCGTTCTTCTAGCCAGATAACGCAGATAAGCTGGTGCATACGCCTTATAAGCGTGTCGCCCCCGGTCTTAAATAGTTTAGCGGGTAACCCATCGGCTCCTGCTGCCTTGTTGGTCTTTAGTCGGGTCGCTGCTACTTGGACCTCATTCTGAGTAGGAGGTAAACATTCTATTGTATACCATCATCAGGGATTGGTTCTGCGGTATCCTCTTCGCCGCCAACGTCGGACACTAGCAGTTGGGTAAAATGTTCTTTCCATATCCTCAGCATGTTATCTGTGTCAGTTACCAGATTTCTTTCTATGTCTCTGCAGGAGGATGTGCCTGCACCAAAGCCATCGGTATGATGTTTAATTCTTTTGTGGAATTTCCGGACTTCATAGTGACTCCTGTACATCTCAATTCGCTAACACTCACGTCTTTCCACTTCCTTTTTCTTTCTGCGGAATTGATGTTTCTCCTCTCTCCTTTTCTCCCGATACCTCTCCTTCATCTGGCGCGTTTCTACTGATTGCAGGGTTGGTCTATATGCTGCATTCTTGACTTCAGTAGCATCTCGACACTCTTGGTCGTACCATGGGTTTCTTGGAGGAGGCTTCCGGTACCCAAGTACGGATTTGGCGGCATTTTCCATGGAGTGGGCAATAGTTTTCCACTGCGCCATTATATCATCGTAACAAGAAGTGCTTTCATTAAGCAGTTGGGTCTGTAGAGTTGAGTATGCCGCTGCCATTGGTTGTGCTTGCAGCTTTTCAATGTCCAACCTTTGCTGCAACAAGGTAATGATCCGAATCTATATTCGCTCCACGGATCGATCGTTGGATGAATGTCTTCCATCTATCACAACGTGATCAATTTGGTTTCTCGTGTTTTGATCGGATGACAGCCATGTGGCTTTGTGAATATTTTTATGTTTTTTTGCTGCGTCGAAATCTATCAGCCTCAACCCATTACTGGATGTTATCTCGTTAAACTACGGTTAAACTTTCCGACTGTTGGATCGAAAATATCTTCCTTCCCTATCTTCGCATTAAAATCTCTCAGAATGATTTTAATATCATGGGCAAGCCGGGGTCATATTCTCTTTCTAGGCGCTCGTAAAAAATATCCTTGGTCTGTTCGTCTTTGTCTTCCGTCGGGGCATGGGCACAAATAAGGCTGATGTTGACGAATTTGCCTTTAATGCGGATTGTGGCTAGCTTCTCATTCACCGGAGTAAAGCTGGAGACAAGGTGTTTCAGTCTCCGACTAACCACAAATACACAGCCAAATTTATACCTCGTGTTATGGCAGCTATAGTATAGTTCGTCACCGTTTAGTGTTGTAGTGACGCCATTCCCAGCCCATCGCACTTCCTGTAAGGCGGTAATATCTGCGTTTTTACTATTCCTTTGTTTCACATGGTAGTTCTCAAAGTTTTCCGGGACCGGGTTACTGGCCCAGCGCCCCAACAGCATGGGTTTTATGGGATTGCACATGTATCCCTCGTTGTGGCGAGCCACTTGCTCCAAGATCCGACGCTAGCCACCAGTCGCCCCTAACCTGGGAACAGACGCTGATGTTGGTCATTGGTTATTTGAAGACGCCAATAACTCGCCTTGTCATCTCGAGTATCATTGGCACTCAGTATTTAATTAAGAGCCAGTGCCACCTGACTCCTCACTGAGACTCTCCTCTCGAAAATCGCTGACTGTCCGCGGCCACATTTGCAGCTACTCCGCATAAAAACGGAGTTTTCCACTATCCGCAACCTGTGGACGGGCCCGGTAGCTTTCAGTTAAGCTTCTCGTGATAACGCCACACAAGTCGGAGCTCAAAGTTCCAGCCTGTGTGGTGCTTATATTATATTATCAAAGTCGGGTGATAAACGCACCCTTAAAGCGGTAAGTCGGTTTATATGGCAGCTATATCCATCTATGGTCCATTATGGACCATCGTGGTTCTAAGTACAACTCGCGGTTTATAATTTCAACGAAATCAGATAATTAATGCGGCAATTATGAGCTGTTGACCCTTAACCAGGAGATCGGCCTATATGGCAGCTAATTCTAAATATGATTCGGTTTAGCTCGTTCAAGAACTTAACCTTAGATAAAAAAATGGATCTGTGGCAATCTTTAGCTCAATATCTCAATTTTTGAGGCCTGTAGCTTGATTACAATAAACGCACACACAGACATCGTTAAATCATCTTAGAATATAATGACGATCCAGAAAATATATCCAGAAAATATATACATTAGTAGACGATATGGGAGTGAGAACAGAGACAACGGAGGACATGTTGAGGCTTTTGATGAAAGCCCATTTTCCACAGGATACGAAGGGACTCACGGAGACACCGGAATCTTTGAATAATGACGTTGATCGAAGGTTTATAATAACGGAATTTATGGTGAAGGAATCCTTGAGGAGCTTCAAACCATTTAAGTCACCCGGACCTGATGGAATATTTCCGACGTTACTACAGAAAGAGACAGACTATCTGGCGCCTCGTCTGGCCAAAATTTTCACAGCGTGCCTAGGACTTTCATATACTCCGAAAGCCTGGCAGGAGGCAAGGGTGGTGTTTATACCCAAGCCCGGCAAGGCAAGTTATGCGACACCAAAGGTCTACAGACCCATAAGCCTTACTCTACTCAAAACTATGGAACGTATTGTGGACACCATGATAAAGAGTATGACATCTAGCGAACTGCTCAAATACAAACAGCATGTCTATGTAAAGGGAAGGTCGGTGGAGACTGTCGTGCTCGAGGTTGTGCATAAAATAGAAGAATCCTTCGATGCCAAAACGTACACACTGGCGGTATACATTGACATCGAGGGGGCTTTCAACAATGTTCGGACCGACACACTGATCCATTCCTTAGACCCGTACCGGGTGGACCTGGTCCTTAGAGACTGTATAAACCATATTCTAAGGAACAGGTGGATAAATTGTGTGTCCCATGGCATAAATATAAGGGAGAAAGTGGCACATGGCACGCCACTCCAATTGGTGACCACCATAAATGACCTATTACGAATGCTGACTGAGGAGGGATTTGAACCCGTCTGCTACGCAGACGATGTTATAATACTTCTAAGGGGTAAGGATTCGAACGAGCTATGCAGAAGGACCGAAAGGATCTTGCATATGGCATATGACTGGGCTAGACCCAGAGGTCTTAATGTTAACCCAAAGAAGACTAACATATGCCTGTTCACGAGGAAGACGAAGATGGGCCAATTTAACGCACCACGTTTCCTCAATAAGACGATTTCGATATCTGACAAGGCCAAATACTTAGATATGATCTTGGACAGGAAACTGAATTGGAAGTGTCACATTCAGGACCGTACTGAGAAGGCTCACAGATGTTGGGCACTATATAGACGGGCCGTAGGCTTAAAATGGGGCCTGAATCCTAGGATAGTCCACTGGCTCTACAGGAGCGTGATTAGACCAATACTTTCTTACGCCTCAGTAGTTTGGTGGACTGCTATGGAGAAAAAAGTGCAACATAAGGACCATACAACAGGTTCAGAGAACATGTTGCCTTGGCATAGGCGGAAAGATTAGAACCACGCCCACTAGGGCACTGGAGACTATTCTAGATATCCGACCCATTGACATACAGATTAAGTGTAAGGCAGCCCCTGCGGCTATGAGACTTAAGGCGATGGGTGAACGGATAGAGGATGGGAGCAGCTCTTACCATCGCGGTATAATCGAGGCGACGATAGGAAACCTGGAAGGAAGGGAAGAGGTTTCCGATCGGATACCTAAGATGAACCTTGAAGTCGAGTGGGAGGCACTGCTGCCATCGGCACAGTCTTGGATTGACGGAACCCTAGTATTGCCATCTGGAATATCATTTTACACGGATGGATCAAAGCTAAAGGGCAGAGTTGGCTTGGGCGTTTACATTGAGAACCTAGCGACTGAGATCTGTTTTAGACTGACTGACCATAATACGGTCCTGCAGGCGGAGATCTGGCCGATCACGGAATGATGCTAACTCGAGGACGTCGAGTGTGAACATCTTTACCGACAGTAAAATTGCCATAAGGGCAATAACAACCTGGACGGCAAGGTCACAAACAGTCTTGCAGTGCAAGAAGGAGATTAACGCCTTCTCTGAGGATGGCAAAATCCGCATCGTTTGGGTGCCGGGCCATAACAAAGTAAGGGGAAATGAAAGGGCGGACGATTTGGCGTTGAAGGCCAGAGGACTGCCGTTAATAAACTTGGTTAACTCGAAGCCTTTCGGGTCGACGCAGTCCGAGTTAAGGAAGTGGGCGACGAATGCGCATGCAATATTGTGGAACAGCGAAACGGTCGGTAGGACGGCGATAATCTTATGGGGGGATCCAGATCGTGAAAAGACGAGGCTATTACTGAAAGGAAGCAAGAAGGAGGTCCGTATAGCTATTGGTATCATAACGGGACACATAGGACTACGAGCTCACATATGTAAAATCGGTGCGTCAATTGATAGCATGTATAGGACATGCGGGGAAGATGATCCTTTGTCATTGTCCGGCTTTCGCGTCCAACAGATACCGCTACTTAGGTAGAGACACAATATCAGACATGAACCGACTTAAGGGAGTGATATTGAAAACAATTAAGGATTTTGTAAGTAGCACGGAATTCCTAACTTAAAATTTTCTTTTTAGAGGTTACTTTATAGTTTTTAGAGCGCACAACAAACCGATTACTGGCTTAGGTGTATGTCCACAGTGGCATGGGGCGGATTAATATCTGCACCCTCTTTTCAACCTAACCTAACCTTAACCAAAAAAAATGTGTATTTTAAAGATTTTTGTTTTGTCGGAACGGTGCGGATTTTGTGATAAGAAACCGCTAGGCTCCCGCTAAGTTCCGGGTTCAAAAAATGTCGCTCTCGCTCCGGGAAAAATTGGTCTGCTCCGCTTCCAATCTCTGGTTGTAATATATACCCTATTTTTCGCATTTAAAAATAAAACTAAAAATATTTTTATTTTGTGGCCAGCGGCGATTTTTGTTTTTTCCAAAAAAAAAAAAAAAAATATAGAACAAATTTTCAAAAGAACGCGCAATTTTTGAAAATATTTTTCACTAACAGAGCTGTTTTTTTAAACATCTGCTTGGAATGTTTACTATTGAAAAATGCACAGTTGCCTTTGTCCTCTACTTCTTTCATTCGCAAATTCTTCTTCCAATTTTGCTCAAAATCATTTATGAAATTACACAATAAAATATAATTTATTTTAAATATTTGCTACTAACATTTGATATAAGTGTTATTTCATACTTATATAGTAATAATTTTACCATATGGCACACTTCTCCTCCGTTGGATTCATAGCACTGCCCGAAGGACAATTGTAGGCATTTGCAAAATCAGCGTTATTGGATAACATACCCAGGACTCGGTACTTGTCGATTGTGTGATCATCGGACAAACCTTCCCAGTAATGGGCTTCCTCATAGGCTGAACACCACACTTGAGCTGTTCCCAAAAAGAATAGTTGTTCCGGACTTAAATCCAGGCCGGGCATGCGTTCTTCGCTCTCATTCGAATAAGGGAAACTATCATAATCGGCAGCTTGTTTTTCCCGAAAGTGATGATAAGCCATTAGAGCCAGACGCAAGCCTCCAGCATCGGCAATATTTTCGTCTCTGGTCAAATTGCCATTGATATTACGCCCAATTTCGGGTATATAATATCGGTCGAAATAGTCCACGAAACATTGGGCACGCTCCTTGAATTGTTGCCCAGATTCTTCGGACCACCAATAGTTCTCCGAACCGCTGTGATCATATCTTGCTCCCACCGTATCGAAGGCATGTGTCAACTCATGGCCAACCAAATAACCCAGAGTGCCATATTTTAACGAATTTGGCCAATCTTTGTGGAACATGGGAGGATTAAGCACACCCGCCATAACATACATGGAATTATCGCTATTGTAGTAGAAGGCATTGGCTTGCATGCCCACCAACAATTGCAGAGGTTTTGTGCCATTGTTTATCTCATCGTGGTGCAGCCCATTGTAACGATCCATTGATTGTTGAAATTTCTTTAGATTTAAGTTGTTTGCCTCGAAACTACCTTCAATAAATTGTAGATTTTTCATTTCGCCTATGAGGCGTTGTATCACCTCACTATCTTCATATCTTCCTATAACTTTGCCCATTGTGGATTCCTTCCAGAGGGCCTCTTCTCGCGTTGAGTCATCCAGCCAATCGGCCTCTTCCAAAATTGTGCGCAGATTAGGCTTCAATTCGTCAATCATGTTATTCACCTCATCAAAAGCCCGTTGGTTGCTGTTAATCTATAATGCATGGAAGAGAAGATAACAAACGCACACACGTGATTAATTTCTAATTAAATCGTAATCGGCAAGGAACGATTTCATTGAGTGTGAGAGATTAAATTATAAAGCTGCTGTTTAGGCATGAAATACACCTAAGGCGTATACTTGAAATTAATTCTACATCAATCCCATTGTAGTTGATCTTGATGAGCTAACTTGCATTCAATCATTATGATTATGGTTTATAGCTGGTATTTAGTCGTTGTAAATTTGGAAAAAATTGAATTAATGGATTTATATTGGAAATCTCTGAATAGGATAGAATTCGGAAGACAGAGAGATATCCCAAAAGGCTCTCGGGTAGCCGAGTTGGTAGCATGCTCGGATTACCAGTGTCGGGGTCGCGGGTTCGATTCCCTCCATAAGCCTTGGTCTGGCGATACTGTGGCGTCACAATGGTCTTATAATTGCCTAAGTGAGTATGTAAAGGACTACCACTCTTACCTAACCTATCGGAAAGGTCAGAAAATACGTCCTGTATGGGTGGTGTCATGGGGGTTGGGTGGCCCCATACACACTTTTTCCCGAATATTGATATCAGATTCGTGCTTTACTCCCAAAGACCTTTCATTTGAGCCCCATATTGCAATTGTCGTAAAATTGTCCTTTTTTGGGGATGTTTTGGTCCCACATTTGGATATCAGATTCGTACTCTACACTCAAATATTGCCATGATCAGTAAATAGGTCATGTTTGGGGGTTGTTTTGGGGAAGGGGTGGAATCCCAGAAACTGCCCACATTTGGATATCAAAACCTTTCATTTGAGTCCCATTTTGACTTGGTAGGTAAATATGTCCGATTAAGGGGTGTTTTGGGGGTTGGGGTGGTCCCCCTAACACTTGGTCCGACAATTATATATCAGATACGTTTTCAAATCTTAGATACCTTTCATTTGAGTCCCATATTGTCGTGATTGGTCTATATATATATTTTGTAGGTTTTGGGGGTGGGCGGCCCCCCAAGGTACCCCATTCGAAATTTGGATACTAAATTTTTGTTTTTAGGTTGCTATAAGAGAGTGCACAAAATTTCGCTTAAATCGCACCATATATCTCCGAGACCTGGCGTTCCTGAAAATTAGGGTAAGGGGGAGGGTCCAACCCCCCCCATTATGACCTCTTAAATTGAACTTCATATCCGACTAAGCCAAATTGGAGCTCAAATCTACGGTATTTGGGGGTAAAGAACGAATTTGATATCTATTTTCAGGGCAAAGTAACTGTTGCCGCCCCAGCCCCAAAACCCCCTCCAAACGGTTCATATTTACCGACCGTGGCAATATGGAGCTCAAATTAAAGGGATTTGGGAGTGTTGCACGAATTTGATATCCATATTTGAGTCGAAATGTCTGAGCTGCCATCGCTCCCCTAAAAAGCACTTCTCATTACCCTAATTTTTAAAAACACCAGATCACGGAGATTGGTGATGCGATTCGTTCGAATTTTTTTTGCATTCTTACAGTTACCAAGGAGTGTAAGAAGGAGATTAAAGCCCTCTCTGAGGATGGCACAATTCGCATCGTTTGGTTGCCGGGCTATAACGGAGTAAGGGGGAATGAAAGGGCAGACGATTTGGCAGTGAAGGCCAGAGGACTGCCGTCGATAAACGACCTCTTTCGGGTCGACGCAGTCCGATTTAAGCGCGTGGGCGACAAACGCATGTAACACTGTGGAACAGCGAAACAGTCGGTAGGACGGCGAAAATCTTATGGGGTAATCCGGATCGTGTGAGGACGAGGTCAGTATGGAAGTATTTTCCAAAAATTAAAATTCTTTTCTTCGAGGTTGCTTTTTAGTTTTTAGATCGCACAACAAGCCAATTACTGGCTTAGGTGTATTTCTGAACTGGTATGGGGCAGAATCTGCACCCTCTTTTCAACCTAACCTGACGTAACCTAACGTTACCAAAAACAAAACATGGTTTCTATTGTTGTAGTGTGGTTCCAAGGGTGCCGCCCAAAATCCGCCAAATGGATATATAGACAATTCAGCAGACAACATATGCTACAATGGCACGAATTCGATATTCACATTCAGGGCGAAGTGTCCCCACTCTTAAAAGATATTACAGAGTTAAAGAAGGCGCAGCGGAGCGTGCCCGGTTCGACTAGTAATATATAAAATATATAGCTGCATTATTAAACGATTTCCAGATTTTACTTCAGATGGCGCAATTCTTATCCCATTTGGCTAAAATTTTCCACATGGTGGTATGACATGACACATATGTCTGTTCTGTATAGGCATAAAAATGGCTAAACCGATTTTCATGACATTTTCACAGATGTTAGAGTTTGAATCCCCGATGAAAATAGGGTACTACATTTTTTGATATCCGAACGGGGCCTTCCCACCCCCAAATCCCCCCAACAGGACATATATACCAATTGGGACAATATGGATATCATATGGAAGGTATTTAGAAGTAGAGTAAGAATCTGATATGAAAATGTTTTCCTTGGTGTTTGAGGCGCCTCCCTACCCCTCAAAACCCCTCAACAGGACATATGTACCGATTGGGACAATATGGCTATCAAATGAAAGGTATTTGGAAGTTGACTACGAATCTGGCATAGACATTTGGCAGAGTCCGCGACCGGCCCACCCACTAAATACCCTTAAATGGGACGTGTAGTTTGATGTGGGAATTAATTGGGAATTAAAAGAAAGGTCTATGGCAGTACAGTTCGAATCTAATGTTTAGATAAGCATCCAAGTATCTGGGTCACGCCCAGCCGTTCAGCAGGACATGTATATCGTGACAATAAATAACTCAAATAAATTTCCTTTTTAGCGGAGTTGGAACCGACCCTCCCAATAAAAAGAACAGAAAATTGTCATGTAGAACGACCGAGAATATATTGTACTCAAACAAAAGGATTTTTCAGAGGGCAATCCCCTTCCCCCTATCCTACTCAAAGAAATGGAATTAAAAATAATCTAGTATAGAATAGGACAGCAATAAAAGGTCTGTGGTAGTAGAGTACACTTTTAACCCTCAAATTGGGATAGACACAGGAGGACCTACCGATGTGGTATCCCAAGTGGTAGCTTTGAAATATGATTTTGAATGTAGATAACCAATACAAAAAAATATTTATTAGTGTGGATCTGAACGAGACTCGTAGCCCTGAATAACTTGATAGTAACCTTCAAAATGCTTAACATTATAGGGCTTAAACAAAATCATGTTCTAGCACAATGCTGATACTATTTCAGGGTCCGCCCCCTAAACTCCCTTCAAACCAGCCATGTTTGCCTACTATGGCAATAAGTAATAGGTATTCTATAGTAGACAAGTAAGAGCGTGCTAAGTTCGGCGGGGCCGAATCTTATATACCCTCCATCATGGATAGCATTTGTCGTGTTCTATGCGCGGTATCTTTTTTTAGGCAAACAAAGAATATTGAATTAGAACTGTTATGCTGTTGGAGTTATATCAAGTTATAGTCCGATTCGGACAATAAATTAATACTGAACATTGTAGAAATCATTGTGTTATATTTCAGTTCATTCGGATAAGAATTGCGCCTTGTAGGGGCTCAAAAAGCAAAATCGGGAGATAGGTTTATATGGGAGCTGTATCAAGCTATTGATCGATTCAGACTATTTTCGATTGTTGTTATTAGTTGAGAGAAGCCATTGTACAAAATTTCTGCCAAATCGGATGAGAATTGCGCCCTCTAGAGGCTCAAGAAGTCAAGATCCCAGATCGGTTTATATGACAGCTATATCAGGCTATGTACCGATTTGCGCCATATTAAGCACAGTGATTGCAAGTTATAAAAAAGCACCTCATGCAAAATTTTAACCAAATCGGATGAGAGTGCGCGCTCTATTGTCTCAAGAAGTCAAGATCCAAGATCGGTTTATATGACAGCTATACCAGATTATGAACTGATTTGAATCATACTTAGCACAGTTGTTGGAAGTGAAACCAGAACACTACGTGCAAAATTGCAGTCATATCGGAAGAGAATTGCGCCCTCTAGAGGCTCAAGAAGTCAAGACCCAAGATCGGTTTATATGGCAGCTATGTCAAAATATGAACCGATTTCAATCATACTTAGCACAGTTGTTGGAAACGATACCAAAACACCTTGAGCAAAATTTCAGTCAAATCGGACGAGAATTGCGCCCTTTAGTGGCTCAAGAAGTCAAGACCCCAGATCGGTTTATATGGCAGCTATATCAAAACATGGACCGATATGGCCTATTTACAATCGCAACCGACCTACTCTAATAAAAAGTATTTGTGCACAATTTCAAGTGACTAGCTTTACTCCTTCGAAAGTTAGCATGCTTTCGACAGACAGTCGGACGGACGGACATGGCTAGATCGACTTAAAATGTCATGACGATCAAGAATATATATACTTTATGGAGGTCGTCTCACCCCATAAACTCGCCCTAAACCAATGGCAATTGGAGCAATAAAAGAAATTGGAGAATAGGGCACGATGCTGATATTTTCTTAGGGCTAAGAGCGTGGGCGGCCGCCCCACCCTACATACCCCTCAAACTGAACATATTTTTGGATTATGGCAAAAAGGGGCTCCAATCTGACCATATAAACTCCACCTAAACCACACAAATATACCGACTATTGCAATATGAAGTTCAAATGTGGTTTTTGGGAGAAGAGTATTAATCTGATATCCCTTTCGGAGTAAAGGGTTTGGTAACCCCAAACCACCACCAAAACCAACAGAATTTAGTAGATCTAACATCCAAAATTTAATCGGCGGCCCCTGCCCTTACACTATTTTGAAAAAATCCAGGTTTCGGAGGTAAGTGGGGGCGATTTTATCGATATTTAGTTTGTTTATTATAAGTCAAAAACAGAAATTTTGTATCCTTATTTAGGGTGGGATATCTAGGGTGCTTCGCCACCTTCAAAGTCCGCCAAATGGAAATATATACCAATAATGACAATATGTTGGTCCAAAGAAAGATATTTGAGACTAGAGCACGAATCTGATGTATGGGTGACCAACTCACCCCCAATAAATTCCCATACCGAATATATTTAACGACAATATGGGGCTCAAATAAAAGGTATTTGGGAGTAGAGCACGAAAATGGTATTCACATTGGGGCGCAATATCTAAAAGGCAAAAACAGAACTTATTTCCTGACCGTGTCAGTATAGAGCTCATATAAAACAAGAAAGTGAAAGAAGGCGCTGCGGAGCGGGCCCTGTCCAGCTAGTATATCTGTATATACATATACTTTGTTTGGTCTCAGTTTAATATTTCGTTGAGTAACAAACGAAATAACGAAATAAGTATACCCCCCACCTATGGGAGAGGGTATAAAAAATACTTAATAATACTAAGGTCATTGCCCAATACTAATCGCGTCTAAGTTTCCATGTATTTATTTCTGGTTTAACCACTTTTAGCACAACTTGAGTGTGTGTGCGTTAAAGCTATTCAAAAATACTTAGTACACCTACCTTCATATATACATGATCGAATAGATAAATCATAACGTTTCTCATCATTGAAGTACAATACTCCTTTTGAAGTTTCACATCCTTTAAATGGGGATCCAGGTCATAAATAAATTTCATAGACAGATAATTGGCGACGGCTTCTTTATGCTCCTCACATATCATAGCCAAATTGTAGTACAAATATTCACAAGGTTTATAGGCATCATCGAACTCCTGCTCCCTATTCATCCATGCTATTTCTAGATAATTTTTCAATTGCTCTACCACTGTAGTGTTGACAGTCTCTATGGCGCTTTCCTCAAAAGATGTTAAACGATCCTTGCATATATATTCATTCTCCTCAACTTCTTCGAAAATTTTAAATACAGCTCTTAAGAAATCATAAATGTCGTCTATAATATGCGGTATTTGATATTCATCTGCTTCGTAGATTCTTAGAATCTCCTCCATTCGTTTATAGTTGCTCTGATAGGCATTGGAAGTATGATTTTTTATGTTGTCGGTGTGAAATTCAATGTCAAACCCAAATGAGGGAAAATCAAAATAAGGCTTGAAGGGATATACGGAACTGGTGCCATCCTTAAAGAGGCCATATACACCATATAGGCTCATGTGGGCACTCATGTCAACCCAACTGAAAGTGCTGGCATCCCAATAAGGATCCAATGCTGGGAAGCCACCTATTGATTGTATAACCTGCAAATAATCATAGGATTTGTGTTTTGTCAATAAATCGGCTTCCAGGCAATTTTGATAGAATTGCTTTGTTTGCTGGAACTCATTCTCATACTCGGGGGCTATATCCACAATGGTAGGCTTTTGCAATATACTTTCCACAAAGTCAGTTAATTCGTAATCGATGTCTGTAAGATAGTTGCGTTTCGATTGAGTTTGGCGTGGCCTTATCACATTCTTCCAATTGCCGCAGGCGTATTCATAAAAATCGTCACAGGGATGCACCGATTGGTCCATAAAGGATAACATTTTAGCTGCATACTGTGACCGTGGGTCATTGATTTCATTTTTATAGTCTATCCAGCCGGCTGGATAGGAGGCTGCTGCTGAAATTCCAGCTTGCCCAAATATAAAAATTAAACACAAAAAATTGTTGGCATAATAACACTTTGACATTTTAAACTTGAACTTCAAAGATTGCATATATGTTAATATTTGATTTTTTTTTGTTATTTCGATCTTTCATCCGTTCATTTGTTTTGCTTTTTTGTGTGATAAATGCACTTTGAAACTAACTTTTGGAAGATGCATGCATATAAGCGCGTTGTGAAATAAGCAAAAATCGTTCCGGCACTTTTTGTTAAATCGATTCATAGGTCTTCTATTTTAAACGTCTACATTTCAACTAAATTCCTGTTTTTAATTGAAATAACATTTATTGAGATTTGAAACCACATTGAGATTACTTTTATTTCGTATTGTGAAGCTCACACTGGCTTAGAAAATATATGCAGTTGGGTGGGTATGCCCAGTGCTATGAAATTTTAATATACCCACCACCATTGGATGGTGAGTATACTAGTCTAGCCATTCCGTTGGTAACACCTCGAAATATTGATCTGCGATCCCATCTTAAGTCGATCTAGTCGATGTCCGTCCGTCTGTCGAAATCACGATAGCAGCTGAACGAATAAAGTTATCCGATTGAATACAGATACACAGATACTTTTTATTGATGTAGGTTGTTGTTGTAATAGTAGTGTGTTGTACACTGAGGCAGCACACAGGATTCACTAATAGAAGGTTAGGTCACATGCAAAAACACAAAGTGGATAGGCCCCATAAACATCATTAAGGATGTCAAATCTGACGATTGAAAATGTCATCATATAGGAGAAAACGTAAACAAAGAATGAATGTAAAAAGAGAACAAGTTGACATCCTCAATGCCAAGTACTGCCAAATATTAAAAAAAAGCAGGATTCACTAATTCAGTGAATCCTGAAAAAAAAGTATATCGGCTGATCGCTTGGCTTAACCTTATTCAGTGAATCCTGGGCAGCACATATCAATGCTGCACTTATTGATATGTGAGAAGTTTAAGCTCAATGATAAGGGGCCTCCTTTTTAAAGCCGAGTCCGAACGGCGTGCCCCAGTGCGACACATCTTTGGAGAGAAGTTTTATATGGCATAGTACCTCACAAATGTTGCCAGCATTAGGGGGGGAAAACCACCGCTGAGAATTCTTTTCTGACGGTCTCCACACGATTCGAACCCAGGGGTTCGGCGTTATAGGCCGACATGCTAACCTCTGCGCCACGGTGGCCTATAAACTGATATAGCTCCCAAATAAACCGTTCTCCGGTTTTAACTTCTTGAGCCCCTAAGGGTCTCCATTTTCATCTAATTTGGCTGAAATTTGCCACAAAGACTTCTGTTCTGACTTTCAACATCCGATCCCAGCATTTGACTTCTTGAACCCATAGAAGTCTACATTTTTTTTTTCAATTTGGCTGAAAAAATGTACGCACAGTACGTTTCTATGCTCCAATATCCACACCAAATCAAGCCCAGATAGGTCCATAAAGAGATAAAGCCTCCATTTAAACCGATCATCAGATTTTACTTCTTGAGCCCCTAGAAGCCGCAATTGTCATCCAATTTGACTGAAATGTAATACTTAGAATAAGTAAGGAAAGGCAAAAGGTTGGCGGTGCCGCATTTGCAGCTACCTTGCATTACTAAGAAGCTTTCTACTAATGGCAATCCGTGCTAGCCATGTACACCACACAAGTCGGTACCCATAGTTACAGCATGGTTGAAGCTCACAGTTATCCCGTGTCGGCTGGGAGGATCGGTTAATATTACTCAAAAGTCCATACATTTAGTGGAAGTCGTAGAAGAAGACATTGTGCAAAATTTTGAGAAGACCGGACAATGAATGCGCATGCAAAGGCTCTAGAAGTGAAAATCTAGTGAGACATATACGGGTGATATATCCAAATCTTACCGATTTTTATTAAATATTAAAAAACGTCACGCAAAAACCACTTCGAAATTATATTTTTGTGAAAAATTAAATTTTTATACCCAAGGAGGGGGGTATATTCATTTTGTCATTCCGTTTGCAACACATCGAAATATCAATTTCCGACCCTATAAAGTATATATATTCTTGATCGGCGTAAAAATCTAAGACGATCTAGACATGTCCGTCTGTCTGTTACGCTACAGTTTTCAAAAATAGAGATATTGAGCTGAAACTTTGCACAGATTCTTTTTTTGTCCATAAACAGGTTATGTTCGAAGATGGGCTATATCGGACTATATCTTGATATAGCCCCCATATAGGCCGATCCGCCGATTTAGGGTCTTAGGCCCATAAAAGCCACATTTATTATCCGATTTTGCTGAAATTTGGGACAGTGAGTTATGTTAGGCTCTCCGACATCCTACTTTAATTTGAACCAGATCGGTCTAGATTTGGATATAGCTGCCATATAGACCGATCCTCCGATTTAGGGTTTTAGCCCCATAAAAGCCACATTTATTATCCGATTTTGCTAAAATTTGGGACAGTGAGTTGTGTTAGGCCCTTCGACATCCAACTTTAATTTGACCCAGAACGGTCCAGATTTGGTTATAGCTGCCATATAGAGCGATCCTTCGATTTAGGGTCTTAGCCCCATAAAAGCCACATTTATTACCCGATTTTGCTGAAATTTGATGAAAGGTGGTTTACATATATACCCGAGGTGGTGGGTATCCAAAGTTCGGCCCGGCCGAATTTAACGCCTTTTTACCTGTTTTATGCTCACCACCTTAGGAGGGGATATAATGTTCTAGTCATTCCGTTTGTAACACCTCGAAATATTTATTTAAGACCCCATAATGTATGTATATGATCTAGCCATGCCCGTCCGTCTGTCGAAATCACGATAACGGTCGAACGTGTAAAGCGAGCCGCTTAAAATTTTGCATATACTTAATATTGTGCTCTTGGAAGCGGCAATTTTTGCCCGATTTAGCAAAAAAACTCCACAAAGTGTTCTGTTATGACTTCCAATGAACCAAGTATGGTCCAAATCGGTTTATAACCTGATATAGCTCCCATAAAAACCGATCTCCCGATTTGACTTCTTGAGCCCTTAGAAGCCGCGATTTTTATCCGATTTAGCTGAAATTTTGCATATAGTGTTCTGTTACAATTTCCAACAACTGTGCCAAGTACGGTCCATATCGATCAAAACCATATATAGCTACCATATTTTACCAGAATCCTGGTGATGGGTTCCCAAGATTCTGCCCGGCCGAATTTAGCACGCTTTTACTTGTTTTGTCGTTCAATCTAAATTTGTTTATATATTAGTACTTATATATATTTATGTTTATAATTTAGTCTTCCAGGATTATGTAATCTATAGATTAAAGAATGAAAAAATCAATCTATTGTATTATCTGATATACCTGCGACATTAACCGATCTTTCGATCTGATCTATTTCTCTCAAGTCTGTGTAGTTTTTTATATTTGTCTTAAGAGTGAGAACCTTATATTGATGGCCTGTGTTTTCACAAGAATACCAGTCGTAACTAGTAAACGCCAAAAACAGATTTTTGCATATCTTGTTGATAGCATCAAAATTTCGCAATTGATAAAATAGACCAGTGTTTTGAAAGAACCACTTTGTATTGCAAGATAATTAAGATTATGCCATCATATTTGTATGATACACTCAAAAAAAATTTGACAAAATACATGTGGAAATCTGGAACCATTGAACGTTTTTATACGTCTCACACAATAAATATTCTCAATCGTTGTAAAAATTTGAGATGATTTCTAAATCTTCGTGTGTCTCTGTCTATTGTAATCAGCCTACAGCATTTAAAGACGAAGCAATCAATCTTTCTTCTATTGCTTGTGACTCTGTAATTGCATTCTTTCTTCTGTCAGTTATCAGCTGTTACTTTTAGCTTGCTTTAGAAAAAAAGTGTATAAAAAGTATATTTGATTAAAGTTCATTCTAAGTTTTATTAAAAATGCATTTACTTCCTTTTAAAAAATCCGCAATTACTTTTTGGGCAACCCAATATTTTATGGAAAATTATCTTTTCTCTTTAACATATATGCTTTT
The DNA here is from genome assembly GCF_963082655.1 of Stomoxys calcitrans. Taxonomy (NCBI): domain Eukaryota; kingdom Metazoa; phylum Arthropoda; class Insecta; order Diptera; family Muscidae; genus Stomoxys; species Stomoxys calcitrans. The sequence continues at coordinate 117,100,098 of NC_081553.1, forward strand.
GCCGTATTTGTCAGTGTTGATTGCGGACATCAGTAGCATCATTGCCTTCAAAAGACTTCTGGAGCTTCTTCATCCATTCTGACAACATGACCTAGCCAACGCAGCCGTTGTATTTTGATGCGTGTAACTATGCTATCGTCGTCGTACAGCTCATACAGCTCGTGGTTCGTATGACGCCTATATTCTCCATTATCGCAAACTGGTCCATATATTTTACGAAGAAACTTTCTCTCAAATACTCCAAGCACTGCCTCATCTGCTTTCACAAGTACCTTTGCTCAGAACCATATAACAACACGGGTAGTATCAGAGTTTTGTATAGAGCAACCTTCGTCTGTCGAGAGGTAGCCTCGTTTCTAAACTGCTTACTTAATCCCAAGTAGCATCTGTTTGCCAGTATTATTCTTCACGTAATCTCAAAACTGGTGTCATTCGTTTCGGTTATGGCGGTGCCGAGGTAGATAAAGTTACTGACTATCTCAAAGTTGTGGTTCCCAACTTTGGGACCCATTTTCGCTGACTCTCTTTCGATTCTTTCAAAGGCTGCAGTCGATCGATGTCGTCGATATCATAGCTCATAGGCGAGTAGCATGTGTTCTCTTGTGATTAGTGTGCCATATCTATTCACATCTGCATCTCGCATAATCTTCTCAAACAGGATATTAAAGAGATCACACGATAGGCTGTCTCCCTGTCTGAAACTTCGTTTGGTATTAAATGCTTCGGAGAGATTCTTTCCTATTCTTACTGAGGAACGCGTATTAGCAAGTGTCATCCTGCAGAGTCTTATTAATTTTGCAGGGATACCAAACTCAGACATGGCTTGAAAAACCTTTGAACGTAGACGTGTATCGAAGGCGGCTTTGTAGTCAACAAAGAGGTGGTAGGTATTGATTTGTCCTTCTCGGGTCTTTTCCAGGATTTGGCGCAGTGTGAATATCTGGTTCAGGGTGGATTTGCCAGGTCTAAAGCCGCATTGATAGGACGCCATTATCTCATTGACTTTAGGTTTTAATCTTTCACACAGTACCCTCAAGTGTATCTTGTATGCGATGGGGAGGAGACTTATTCCTCTGTAGTTGGCACATTCCGTCTTGTCTCCTTTCTTGTGTACGGGACATAGAATGCTTAGGTTCCAATCATCGGGTATGCGTTCTTCTAGCCAGATTGCGCAGATAAGCTGATGCATACGCCTTATCAGCGTGTCACCTCTGGTCTTAAATAGTTTAGAGGGTAACCCGTCGGCTCCTGCTGCCTTGTTGTTCTTTAGTCGAGTCACTGCTGCTTGGACCTCATTCTGACTAGGAGGTAAACATTCTATACCATCATCAGGGATTGGTTCTGCGGTATCCTCTTCGCCGACAATGTCGGACACTAGCAGTTGGGTAAAATGTTCTTTCTATATTCTCAGCATGCTATCTGTGTCGGTTACCAGATTTCGTTCTTTGTCCCTGCAGGAGGATGTGACTGCACTAAAGCCATCGGTTTGATGTTTAATTCTTTGGTAGAATTTTCGAACTTAATTCTTACTGCTTAAAATCTCAATTCGCTCACACTTACGATTTTCAATTTCCTTTTTCTTTCTGCGGAATAGACGTTTCTCCTCTCTGATTGCTACTGATTGCAGGGTTGCTCTATATGCCGCATTCTTGGCTTCAGTAGCATCTCGACACTCTTGGTCGTACCATGGATTTCTTGGAGGAGGCTTCCGGTACCCAAGTACGGATTTCGCGGCATTTTCCATGGAGTGGGCAATAGTTTGCCACTTCGCCATTATATCATCGGAACAAGGAGTGCTTTCATCAAACAGTTGGGTCAGTCGAGTGGAATATGCCGCTGCCATTTGTTGTGTTTGCAGCTTTTCAATGTCCAGCTTCCGTGCAGTGTCACATCGTACTTTCTTCGCCATGTTCAAACGGTAGCGAACCTTTGCTGCAACAAGGTAATGATCCGAATCTATATTCTCTCCACGAATCGATCGTACATCTAACACGTTGGATGAATGCCTTCCATCTATCACAACGTGATCAATTTGGTTTCTCGTGTTTTGATAGGGTGACAGCCATGTGAATATTTGTATGTTGGAATATGGTGCTGCTTACTACCATGTTTTTTGCTGCGACGAAATTTTTACTTCCCTATCTTGGCATTAAAATCTCCCAGAACGATTTTAATATCATGGGCGGGACAGCGGTCATTTTCTCTCTCCAGGTGCTTGTAGAAAATATCCTTGGTCTGCTCGGCTTTGACTTCTATCGGGCCATGGGCACAAATAAGGCTGACGTTGAAGAATTTGGCTTTTATGCGGATTGCGGCTAGCCTCTCATCCACCAAAGTAAAGCTTGAGACAACGTGTTTCAGTCTCCAACTAACCACAAATTCACAGCCAAATTCATGTCACGTGTTTCGTTTAGTTCGTCACCGTTTGGTGTTGTTGTGACGCCAATCCCAGTCCAGTGCGTATACTGCACCTTCTCTATAGAGAGTGCGGACATTCCAGTTGCAGATCGGTAAATCATTTCGTTTGCGTGGTTCGTCAACGTTAGGGGGTCCGTTCTTATAGTTTTCTGAGGGCGGGTTACTGGCCCAACGCCCTAACCGCATGGGTTTTATGGGTTCACATATATATCCCTCGTTGTCGTGAGCTGCTTGCTCCAAGATTCGACGCTCACTTCCAGCCGCCCCTTACCTGGAAACAGACGCTGATGTTGGCCATTGGATATTTGAACTTGCTTTGTCCAATCTTAGCATACTCTTCTCAAGATTTCGGCCGGTATCTCAAGACGAAATGCTTCAATGTTGGCTTCCAATATGTCAATTAAAGCGGGTTTGTGTGTTTAGATATGAGCTTTAACATAGTCCCACAAAAAATAAAGGCGTTAAATCGCACGATCTAGGCGACCAATGGACCAGTCCCGAACGTTAAATAAAATGTTCGCCGAATTCGCCTCTCAATAAGTCCATTGTTACGCGTGCTGTGGGCATGAGACATAGAGCTAGCAAACTATCGATATACGCAAGATTCGATATTTCTAATAATAAATATCGATAGTATCGATACTATCGTTAAACTATACTTCAAACGAAAAGTAAAAATCAGGAGATCGATTTATATAGAAGCAATATTAATGCATAGATCGAGCAAAGCCAAACTGAATAATGTCAGTTGGAAGTCATGAGAGAAATCATTGTACAAAATTTAGCCAAATCAGGAGATCGATTTATATAGAAGCAATATCAATGCACAGACCGAGCAAAGCCAAACTTAATAAAGTCAGTTGGAAGTCATGAATCATTGTACAAAATCTTAGGCCAATCGGATGAAAATGGCGCCATCTACAGGTGCAATGCATCTTAAAGAATACATTCTGTGTCGGATCACTTATTTTTGTCAAAGTTTGCCGATGTATCGATAGGAAATATATATATCGATATTCGGATAATACATAAAATATCGATAGTACAATCGATATTTGGCCAGCACAAATAAGGCACCTTCTTGTTGAAACCACATATCATGCAAGTCAAGATCTTGCACTTTGGGCAAAAAAAAAATTGCAGGTCATCCCACGATAGCGCTCACCTTTCACAGTTACGCTACGATTGGTATAATCTTTGAAGAAGTACGGTCCAATGATGCCACCAGCCCATAAACCGCACCAAACTGTGACTTTTACTGGATACATTGGTAGCTCTTGCAATGCTTCTGGCTGATCTTCACTCCAAAATCGACAATTCTGCTAATTTACATACCTATTGAGCCAAAAATGAGCTTCGTCGCTGAAATGTAAGAAGCGCGCGATGAACTTTCTTAACACAGCATTCATTTTGATAATAAAATTCAATAATTTACAAGCGTTGTTCGTTTTTAAGACGATTGATGGTTAAATTATAGACCAAACTGAAGATGTTTGACAGTGAAATACGAAAAGTCCGTGAGCTGTTTAAACCAGTGTTGCCAAAAAAGATAATAACTAAAACATCACCCTTTACTATAGAATCGGAGTTGGTAGCTTGGTTTGTACCAGTGTTGAGTTCGTGGACTAGATCCCCACTGGAGATATTTGTCCATCACAAGATGCCACTAACCTTTTGTACATACTATTGTTTTTCTTGTATTCACATTTTTTGCGGTGTAGATTCTGCATTTCTACATTTAAAATACGTTAAGAGCCATAATACTAAATGACAGTTATAACTTTCTTTATCATAAATGCATTCATTAGATATTCCATTGTTTGGCTGGACAGTGATACAACAACAAACAAAAAAGAGTGATAATGATACTAAATACCTATGAACTTGTTTTGGCATTTAATGCTGTCGTATCTGAGTTTGTATCTAAATTTGTTTCAATAACAAAGCCCATCAAAACAATAAAAATATAGATTCAAAGAGTTTGCAAGCAGTCAATAAACTGCGTGTTGTTCTTTAAAACATTGCTAGCAAAAAATTATTATTGTTTTTTTTTTCAAAATAAATAAATATGGGTATTTAATAGTACATACTAAGGTGCAGCTAGTAATCCCGCCAGTAGTAATATTGCATATTATAGGCTGGTTAAAAATATTAATGATGTTCGATTCTATTTGGAGTCCATAAATACTTATAGAGTGCGGAAAAATGAGAATTTAAATAGCAATCAGAAAATGACTACGAATCTCAATAACAAAAAGTAATAGAAACTTGTTCTATGCATTTAAATTAAGATTTATTGTGACTTATTAACACCTCTATTTAAAATTTGTGCTTATATGACTGATTACTGGTTTTTAGATAGATTATAATGTCATCATTTTCATTAACATTGTGGTGTTTGTTCTAATGGTAATGTAGCTGCTTCTAAAAATTCACATAAGAAAACTTTTTTGTATTATAATATTTCTTATGCTCAATATTGGGTGCATTCATTTCACATTAAACAATAACTATAACCCGTTGTGTTCATTTCTCTTTCGAGATGAGTTTAATGATCGAAAAGTGTATGCAATGAGATACACCACTCCAAACATGATTTGACGCGTTTCCACCCCTTGGTCAGAGGGGTCATCATCAGATATCTTTCTTCAGAGGTAGTATGTTTGTATTTATGTCGACGAAATTGCGAAAACACCTCTATGAAATGCATGCAATACTCAACACTTTGCCCTTCTAAAGTTTTCTGATGATGAACCCACTGGCTGAATTCCCAATACTCATAAATGGTGCTTCCGAACCTAAAGATTCGGATCACTGCCGCTTCTGCAGAGCTGAAGCATCTCATAATGCATATCACCAGGTATGAGAACAAGGGTGAGCTACTTATCGAATTTATTATAAGGAAATTGACCGGCCTTTAATACCAGGAACAAGCAGGAAGTATTAGATGTTACCTTTGTATCGGAGAATGAAAACAGCTTTTGCCATCATCGTTACACTACATTCAAGCTTGGTGAAAATCCTAGATATGTGGTCCCTATGCTGAATAGAAGGAATAGAAGAAAGACGTATTGGGAAAAGTTCCGAAACATGTTCTGTAGCGCAATCTTTTGTCGACCTTAGAGGAAAATGGAAGCTGCCTAGAAGATTGATACTATGGACAAGCGGATAACGACTTGCTTAAGACTACATGTCCAAGAACCAAGCCAAGTGGCAAACAACAACCACCATGGTGGTCCATAGAACTGTAAGAACACCTCGGGGCAGGAACATATTTTCAAGGGTAGTTTTTTTAAAATTTAATAAAACACTGAAATTAGCACCACACAAAATGTTCATTGAAATCGATAAATTTGCCTTTGGCATTTAATTTTTATACCCTCCACTATAGGGTAGAAGTACACTAATTTCGTCATTCCGTTGTAAATGCAAATTTGCCCATGAACATTCCATTAAGGAACAGGGGCAAACACACATATCAATGAGTGCGGTCAAATTCAAGTTTTAAGCTCAGTGCTAAGGGGCCTCATTTTTATAGCCGAGTCCGAATGGCGTGCCGCAGTGCGAACCCTCTTTTTGGGAGAAGTTTTTCAATGCAAAGTACCACACAAATGTCGCTCAGTTGGAAAAAGTAAAAAAAAAACTAGTAAAAGATATGCCGTGTAAGAACGTGTAGAGATACTTGAAATGGTTAGAGCTGAGGTGTTAACGAGATCGTGTGCAAAATGTCAGGCAGGCCCCTAAAGTTGGTCACCTCGGTATTTCTAAAAATTGTTCGGGCTGCCAAATCTTCATTTATGGTCTAATGTGTTCGAGAATCCCTATAAAGGTCTACAATATCTCCACTGGTTTCGGAAATATTCGACTTTAATTTTTTTTGTGCAATTTTGACAAAGATCTGCTTTGTATTTTGCAATTTGCGAAGGCATTTGAGTTTCGATTTTAATTTTTAAACCCACCACCATAGGATGAGGGGTATACTAATCTAGTCATTCCGTTTGTAAAACCTCGAAATATTGATTTAGGACCCCATAAAGTACATACATTTTCATCGTTTCGACATCCTGAGTTGTCCGTCTGTCCCTTGAAATTATGCACAAATACCTCATATTGATGTAGGTCGTTGGGGATTGCTAATGGGCCATATCGATTCAGATTTGGATATAGCTCCCATATAAATCGATCTCCCGATTTGACTTCTTGAGGTCCTGGAAGCCTTAATTTTCATCCGATTTGGCTGAAATTTCGCACACAGATTTCTGCTATGAATTCCAATATAATGTTATGTTGCGACTTCCAACAATTATGCCAAGTACGGTCCAAATCGGTTTATACCCTTATATAGCTCCTCTATAAACCGATCTCCCGATTTGACTGCTTGCGCCCCTGCAAGCCGCAATTTTTGTCCCATTTGGCTGAAATTTTGCACATAGTGTTCTGTTTTGACTCTCAACAATTGTGCCAAGTACGGTGGGATTGATATAGCTCCCATACAAAACGATCTCCCGATTTGACTTCTTGAGCCCTTACAAGCCGCTATTTTATCCGACATGCAAAAAATTTTTTGCATGGGTTTGGAACGTTCAGCGTCAACCTCTGCCTCCGTTTGTAACACATCGAAATATTGATCTGAGACCCAACAAAGTATATATTCTTTATTGCCTTGACTGTGTCGATTTAGCCGGGTCAGATGGCGGGTGGCCTAAAACTACTCACTGTTTTAAATTTCATCGAAATTGGATAAAAAATAAAGCTTTTATGGGCTTCATACCCTTTATCGGGCGATCGGTCTGTATAGCAGATATATCTAAATATAGTCCGATCCGATCCGATCCGATTTATCGGTAGAACGGTCGGTCAGCTAAAGGGTGATTTTTTTGAGGTTAGGATTTTCATGCATTAGTATTTGACAGATCACGTGGGATTTCAGACATGGTGTCAAAGAGAAAGATGCTCAGTATGCTTTGACATTTCATCATGAATAGACTTACTAACGAGCAACGCTTGCAAATCATTGAATTTTATTACCAAAATCAGTGTTCGGTTCGAAATGTGTTCAAATTTTGACAAATTTTGTTCAGCGATGAGGCTCATTTCTGGTTGAATGGCTACGTAAATAAGCAAAATTGCCGCATTTGGAGTGAAGAGCAACCAGAAGCCGTTCAAGAACTGCCCATGCATCCCGAAAAATGCACTGTTTGGTGTGGTTTGTACGCTGGTGGAATCATTGGACCGTATTTTTTCAAAGATGCTGTTGGACGCAACGTTACGGTGAATGAACACATTTCGAACCGAACACTGATTTTGGTAATAAAATTCAATGATTTGCAAGCGTTGCTCGTTAGTAAGTTTATTCATGATGAAATGTCAAAGCATACTGAGCATCTTTCTCTTTGACACCATGTCTGAAATCCCACGTGATCTGTCAAATACTAATGCATGAAAATCCTAACCTCAAAAAAATCACCCTTTATATCAAAATATAGTCCATTCTGAACCATATTTGGTTCCTATTCCTGTTTCAAATTTCAACGAAATCGCTTAAAAATGAATGCTTTATGGGTTTCAGACCCTTTATCTGGAGACCGGTCTATATGACAGCCATATTTAAATATAGTCCGATTTAATCCATATTTAAGACGGGAGGCCTAAAACTACTTACTGTTTCAAATTTCAGAGAAATCAGTTAAAAAACAAATCTTTTATGGGCTTCAGACGCTTAGTCGGGAGATCGGTCTATATGGCAGCTATATCTAGATATAGTCCGATCTGAACCCTAAATATGGTCAGATATTGCGAGGCTTAAATTTGCACACTGCGAAATCGGGTAATAAATAAAGCTTTTATGGGCTTCAAACCCTTTATCGTCAGATCGGTCTATATGACAGCTATATCTAAATATTGTCAGATTTGAATCATATTTGGGTCCTAAGTTGGGAGGTCTATGCCATATATAGAAGCAATATCAATGCACAGACCGAATATAACCAAATTTAATAAGTTAAGTTGGAAGTCATGAGAGTAATTATTGTACAAGGTTTTAGCCTAATCATATGAAAATTGCGCCCTCTATAGGCGTAATGTATCTTTAAGGATAACTTCAATGCCAGATCGCTTATTTTTGTTAAATTTTGCAAAAATCTTAACTTTGCGGATAATATCGATAGGAAAAATATCAATCGATACTCAGACAAAAAATAAAATACCGATAGCATCGATATCGTTATCGATATTTCGCAAGCTCTACCAAACACTCGACATGTTTAAAAATTATTTTATTTTACAATATTAAGTAATTTACTAATAAGAGTTTAAACGTCCACTCTTCAAAGCATTTATTGTTTAAATTAGTCCATAGGCTACCAAATCGTACATTTATCGTTGGAAGGATTCATTTTACTGCCTTTCGTGCAATTGTAGGCTTTTGCAAAGTCCTCATTGTTGGACACCATGCCCAATACTCGATATTTATCGATTGTGTGCTCATCCGATAGTTCTTCCCAATAATCGCCTTCCTTATATGATGCACACCACACTTGGGCTGCAGCCACAAAGAACAATTGTTCGGGTGTAAAGTCCAAACCGGGCATTCGCTCATCCTTGTAGAAATTCGTTAAAGAGGTATCTGTGTTTTTGGTTATATCCTTCACATAACGGCGATAAGCCATTAATGCCATACGGATTCCACCGCCATCGGCAATATTTTCATCCTTTGTGTTTTTGCCATTGACATTTCGCTGAATTTCAGGAATGGTGTAGTTCTGGTAATGATCCACAAAACATTCCGAACGTTCCTCAAATACAGTGCTCGATTTTGGGGACCACCAATAGTTATTGTTGCCACCTCCATCATAATACGCCCCAACACTATCGAATCCATGGGTAAATTCATGTCCCACAAAAAAGCCCAGAGTGGCATATTTTAAGACATTCGGCCAAGATTTATGGAAGGCAGGTGGGTGTAAAATACCAGCTGTGACATAAATTGCATTGTCTATGTTGTAGTAGAAAGCATTCACCTGCATGCCCAAAAACAGCTCCAGTGGCTTGGTGGTATTACTCAACTCTTTGTAATGTAGACCGTTGTAGCGGGTAATAGACTCTTTGAATTCTTTCAAATTCAACAAATTCTGCTCGAAATTTCCTTCTACAAATTGTAGATTTTTAATTTGTCCCAAAAGACGAGTAGTCATCTCTTTATCTTCATATCTGCCCACATATTCGGCCATGGATGATTCCTTGAGTAGAGCCGCATCACGTGTGGTCTCATCCAACCAATCAGCTTCCAATAGAATTGTGTGAAGAGACTGTCGAATTTCCTTGATCATTTTTTTCACATCATTGTGTATCTCATCGTTGAAGTATAACTGAAAGGAACAAATAAAATGAGACACTTGTCAGGTTCCCTCTCTTTATAGAAAGAAAATTTAAAAAAAGATTATGGAAGAAATCAACAAAAAAAATTCCCCATGGAGCTTTCCAATACATTGTGTAAGAATTGTTCCTGTGCGTGCTCAAAAAGTCAAACGAAAGAACGCACCATGTGGGAGCTTTACCAGGTTAAGGACCGATTCCGGACACATTAGGAGTGAATATTAAAAAGTCAACAGAATTTATAGCGCTAAATTCGCGCTAAAACAAATTGCTCCCGCTAATGGCTCAAGAAATCTGATAGGGATTGTCTTGTATGTAGTCAACAAGGTTTCTTTGTGTGCTACCTAAGTGCTATCGGCAAGCAGTTTGAAGACCTCGTTTCTACTTCTTTGTTACAAATAGCAATGGTATGTGCGAGGGACTTTTAAATGCCACATTTTTTGGATGGTGGTGAATAGCTTAAAATTTCATGCAGCGATATATGCTTTCAACCATTTAAGTCACCCAAACCTGATGGAATATTTCCGGCGTTACTGCAGAAGAAGGCCGGCTATCTGGCGCCCATCTGGCCACTATCTGCCACCAAATCTTCAGTCACATTGTTCGCTACAGATACGCGTGAGGTGAATAATGAGCTGAAAGTGATATTCGATGGAGAAACAATTCCGGCCATTAAGTGTTCCAAAATAAGTGGTGTCACAGTTTGTGATAAAGTCGCAATTAGAAACAAGGTCCTCAAGTCATTTTCCGGCAGCACTTGGGGAGCTAACAAAGAAACCTTGTAGACGACGTACAAAGCTATTGGCCGGTTTGTGGTAAGTTAGTACCGCCAGTGTGGTCTCGTCAGCTCTGTAACACGCAGTGGAATTATATTCAGATCTGTCAGAATGCCGCCCTCCGAACTGCGAGGGGCTGTCTCCTCAGTTCTCATGTGGACCACCTCCATCAGGAGCCAAAGATCCTACCAGTGCGAAGACATACCTACATGCAGTCTAAGCAATACCTTCTGGGATGTTATCGCGGGGTAGATCTACATGTTCTAGAGCGTGAGGTGCAACGCTACAAGAGAGAACCTCTAGATGGCATATCAAACGGGTATAGACAACATGCATGCAAACACGGTAGCAGATGCGGTAAAAAAACTACGGGGTGAATGTGGTCCTTCGAGGAGGATCCCCTCCCATTGCACCCGAAAAAATTAACCTCCCGCTGCAAATCAGAGTAGTTCTTGCTCAATAACGATCCGGTAGGTGCAGTCGCCTCAACTCCTACAGAGCAAGGATTGATGCTTGCAAATTGGCATACTGTGCATAGTTATCCATTACCAAGAAACCTAGATATCCACCACCAAGAAGCCTAGTTATCCACCACCAAAAGCCTTAAGGTAGATCTACATGTTCTAGAGCGTGAGGTGCTGCGCTACAAGAGACAACCTCTAGACCAAGCGGCATATCAAGCGGGTCTCTACAACATGCATGCAAACACGGTAGCAGATGCGGTAAAAAGCTACCGGCTGAATGTGGTCCTTCGAGAAGGATCGCCACCAATTGCACCCGAAAAAATTCACCTCCCCCGGCAAACCAGAGTAGTTCTTGCTCCATTACGATCCGGCAGCAGCCTCAACTCCTACAAAGCAAGGATTGATGCCAATGTGCAGGATGTATGTCGCAATTGTGACCACGGACCACAAGGCATACGTCTCCTGTTTAATTGCCCAGCCAAACCCATTCTACTGAGATCCAGATCCCTCTAGACGCACCCCATCTTAGTCCCAGAGTTTCTGGATTGGGATGCTCAACAGAATCAAGCACACGGAAGATAGAACACAACGCACTGCTACAACAACAACAAATATTTTCACAGTTCAAGTTCACATTTTCTGACTTGGATATGAAAGCCTGGCTGGAAGCAAGGGTGATATTTGTAGCCAAGCCTGGTAAGGCAAGTTATGGGACACCAAAAGCCTACAGACCTACAAGCCTTGCCTCCTTACTACTCAAAACCATGGTAAAAAGTAGGACTTCTAGGAAACTGCTCAATTTCCAACGTCATGGCTATGCCAAGGGAAGGTCGGTGGAGACTGCCTTGCACGAGGTTGTGCATTGACATCGACATGTGCGGACCGACATAACAGTACAGGATGGAACGGACACTTAGAGACAGGATAAACCATATGCTAAGGAATTGGTAGTCATGACATAAAGATTGGAGAGAAAGTAGCACCGGACACGCCACAGGGAGGCATTTTATCGTCACTCCACCATAAATGACCCATTACGGATGCTGTCCGAGGAGGGACTTGAGACCGTCTGCTAGGCAGACGATGTTATAATACTTCTAAGGAGTAAGGATCCAATTCAGCTATGCAGAAATGCCGAAAGGTTCATAGTGTTGGCGTACGACAGTGCTATGGGACTCAGTGTTAATCCAGAGAATTTGTCTGTTCACGTGGAAGCGGAAGGTGTGCCAAATTTTTGCCCTACGGAAACTGTTTTGGAAGTCTCACATTCACGAGCGTACCGCGAAGGCTCACAGATGTTCGGCACTTTGTAGACGGGCCGTAGGCTCGAAATGGGTTCTGAAAGTCCACTGGCTCTACAGGAATTTGATACGACCAACACTTACGTGCCCTTTAGCAGTTGGTGGACTTCGTTATAGAAAAAGAGCAACGTAAGGATAATACAACTAGGGCACCGGAGACTTTTCTAGCTATTCGACCCATAGACATGCAGATTAATTGTGAGGCAGCCACTGCTGTTATAAAACTTAAGGCGATGAGATAATGGATAGATGATGGGAGCTGGTCACACCATCGCGGTATAGTTGCGGTGACGATAGGAAAGCTGAAGGCAATGGAAAGGTTTCCGATCGGATATCTGCGGCTACACTTGAGGTGGAGTGTGATACAATGCTGCCAGCGGCATAGTCTTGGATTGATCGAACTCTGGTATTTCCATCGAGAAATTCATGGTACATGGGGTCTAAATTGTGAATTCAGGGACTGAGATATGTTTTTGACTGCCTTACCATAACACGGTCCTTCAGGCGAAGATCCGGAAATCATGGAATGTGTGAGTTAGTGTGGTGTTAGCGCGAGAACGTCGAGTGTTAACATCTTTACGGACAATAAACTGGTCAACATGGTAATAACAACCAAGAGGGTAAGTTCACGAAAAGACTTGGACTGAAAAAAGGTGATAAAAGGGCCATAGCGGAGTAAGAGGAAATTAAATATGATTTGGGGGTGAAGGGCAGAGGACTGCCGTCAATAAACTTGGTTAATCCCATGCATTTCGTGTTGACGCAGTCCCAGTTAAGAGCATGGGGAACGAACGTTCTGGCAACAGTGTGAAACAGCGAAACGGTCGGTGGGACAACGAAAACCCCATGGAGAGATCCGGATCGTGAAAAGACGAGGCTATTACTGAAGGAATGCAAGAAGAAGGTCAAGTTCCTGTGTCATTACTCGGCTTTCCCGTCTAACAGACACCGGCATTTAGGTGGGGGCACAATGTCAAACATAAAACAACTTAGGGGACGTCATAGGAAAAAACAAGTAAGGATTTTGTTAGTAGCACATAATTCCTGAGTTAGATTTTCTTTTTCAAATTTATTTTTAAGTATTCGGAGCACACGACAAGTCGATTACTGGCTTACGTGTATGTCCATAGTGGCATGAGGCGGTTTAATATCCGCTCCCTTTTTTCAACCTAACCTAGGTTAGTGGCAGTCTGCCATCAGACTCACTCACATTTTCGTCCATTGTGATACCACAGGAACAGGAGAAGGAAGATACCTTCTAGTTCCTACCGTTGAACCATCCAGATCGTTTTAAAAACCCCAACAACTTGCGAATGTTCAGAAAAGTTCTTGAAGAAATGAGAAAAACTAAAGTGGAACTCCTTCCGAGTGCCAGTATAGAATACAGCAGATGTTCTATAGTCTCTTCTTCTTCCATGTCTTCACAGCTTCTGCAAAAGTCGTTGCTGCCAACCTTCAGTCTGTCAGCATGTCTTCCGATCAGACAGTGACCTGTCATGGCGGATACTGTTCAGCCAGTGACAGCAAAGCGGTTGACCACTTTAAGTCTAGATTAGGCCATGACTGAGACGTCTGTTCTAGCCAGTGACAGCAAAGCGGTTGACCACTTCAAGTCTAGATTAGGCCATGACTGAGACGTATGTTCTAGCCAGTGACAGCAAAGCGGTTGACCACTTCAATTCTAGATTAGGCCACATCATCAACATACGCGACCATTTTTACACCTCTTTTCTTCCAGGGACATTCATATATTGTTTATGGTTATGTTCCAAAGTAGACGAGATAGTACACCTCATTGCGATGTTCCTCTGTTGACCCATCTTTTTAGATCCACAAATCCCAGGCCTGCCGTAATGCATCATTTAGTAAGTAAGTTATTTATAAACTTTCTTATGGTACTGTACCTAGAAACTCCAGCTTCTTCATGATTGACGTCGGTTTTACATTATTAAAAGCACCCTCAATGTCAAAAAATCCTACCAATGTATATTCCTTGACAGCGAGCGAACCCTCTATGTAGCCGACTAGGTCGTGAAGGGCTGTTTCAGTGGACTTGCCCTTACTATATGCATGCTGTTGCCGCGGCGGGCGATCTCCAGGGATCTTTGCCCTTGTTTTTTATCAACCTTTTAAGAGTCTTCAGCATAAAGGATAATAGACTAATAGGACGAAAATCTTACGCCTTAGTGTGATAAGGTTTTCCTGAATTCGGAATTGTAGTTGAATTACAATTACAATGATACGACTTAAAGGAATCGCCTAACCTTATCGAAAAAAGTGATAAAATTTTTAAGACGAAATTTCAGTAAAACTTAACCTAATAACAAATTTAAAATAAATCTACTCTAAAGACATAATTTTGATAAAATGTTGTTGGAATTTTCCTGATTACTGAATTTCGATGTATTTTTAAGGAAATATTTTCATGTAACAGTGTTTCAAGTGTCTTGGTGTCTGGATAGAGAGAACGGGTTTCAGTCTGTACGATACTTCCTTACTCAATTCCTTTATTGGCTTCAGTAGCGGGATAACAATACCCAAAAAGAGATTGAAGGCCTCAGTCAGGTATTCGACTCCCAAAACATCTAAAAACCAATATAGTCCGCACTTCTAGCGGCAGTGTAAATCAAACAATCAAATCTCTCTCTCTTTCTAGCCACGCTAAATCAAGTTTGGTCTATCGGTTAAAAGATTTTTTTGCGTTTCCGATGATAATGGCTTTGACCTCAATGTCAAGTTATTGAAACGTAATCGACAGATGTGTTTGTTCACAGTAATTTTCTTATCGTTCGTGGGAAATTTTATTATTCTTCGATCTTATCTCCGCTTTAATGAGAATTGAAATCATAATACGAATATTTCATTAACATGGTGTTAAACCCATTATTAGAGCGCCAAGTATGGTCTAAATCGGTTCATAGCCTGATATAGCTGCCATATAAACCGATATCGGATCTTGACTTTTTGAGCCTCTTGAGTGGGCAATTTCTAATTGATTTAGCTGAAATTTTGTACAAGGAGATTTGTTTTGACTTTCAGCAACTATGCTAGGTATGGTTCAAACCGGTTCATAATCCGATATAGCTGCCATATAAAACGATCTTTAGCTTTGATTTCTTGCGCCTCTAGAAGGTACAATTACCAGCCGATTCGGCAAAAATATTCCACGTAAGGTTAAGCTTTGACTTCCAACAGAAGTGCCAAGTATTGGTCAAATAGGTACTTAACATAAATAGTATAGCTCACATATAAACCGATCGGCCGATTTGACTTCTTAAGCCTCGAAAAGGCGCAATTATTTGGCTGAAATGACTTCTCCTATGAGCTCTAATATACGTGCCAAGTACAAGCTGAATTCGGCTATAACCTGATATAGTTCCCATATAAACCGATCTCCCGTTTGCATTTCCCGAATCGGTCCATAACCTGATATGGCGTCAATAGCATAGCAATTCTTATCCATTGTTTGCCTATAAAGATATACTGGACAAAGGACTTGACAAATCCGATCCATGGTGGAGGGTATAAAAGATTCGGCCCGGCCGAACTTAGCCCGCTTGTTGTTACACTTTGAAATATTAACCTGCGTCCGTATTACGGAAACGACTGAACCGACTTTCTTAAAATTTTTACAGATCGTTCAGGGTGGTCTGGAAAAATATATATTATATTTGATATCGGAAGGAGGGTGGCCCCACTCACCTCCTTACCCTAACACAAGCATTGAAACTGAAAAGTGGGCCGATCGGGACAATATGGAAGTCAAATAATAATAATATATAAATTTGAGGTAAAGTCCTAGGGAAGCGTAATATCTAACACAAATAAAAGGTACGTGGGAGTTTAATAAATATCAAATGTCAAAATTTGACACCACGTCTCACTTAGGTCACCTCACAAAATAAACCAAAACGGAAAGTATGTCGATATGAATGGTATGTGAGTGAAATAAACGATATTTGAGAATGGCATACGAATATGAAAAAAATCCCTCTGCCTCATAAGCCCCCCAAACGGAAATGTAGTCCCATCGGGATAACAAACGACTCAATTGATGCTCGGGTGTAGAACAAAAATTTGTTTTCTAAATGTGGGACCGCTTCACCACAATTACCCCCAAGCTAATCCGGAAAAAAACCGCCAAAGCTTTGGAAGTAGAATACCAATCTGACAATATTATCAGAAACTAAATGAATAAGGCCACCAAACGGAAATGCCAACCTTTTTTTCTTTGAGAGCAATGTACATAAATTAATTTGGTGACAAGAATATGAGGCATGCTACAAAACCTCCCGAACGGCCATGCGTGCCGATTGGAGCAATACATTTAAATTTTATATAAGGTTCATCCAGGAAGGATCCGTGGGACTTTAAAATTATGGATTCGAAACAACGCGCATTGGAAGAAAATTAAAAAAAAAAACTTTGCACACATATGAGGACGTTGAATAAAACGGCCCATGCCAAATTTTGTAAAGATCGGACCAAAATTGTGGCTTCTACAGCCTTAAAAGGCCATATCGGATGAAAAATATATATGGGAGCAATATCTAAATCTAGACCGATTGTTATAAAACATTGCACAAATGTGAGGACGTTGAATAAAACGCTCCATGCCAAATTTTGTAAAGATCGGACCAAAATTGTGCCTGCTACAGCCTTAAAAGGCCATATCGGATGAAAGATATATATGGGAGCTATATATAAATCTGATCCGATTATGATGAAATTTTGCACACATATTGGGACGTCACACGTGCCAAATTTTTTTAAGATCGGATCAAAATTGTGCCGTCTAAAGTTAAATAGGTCAAATCGGACGAAAGTTATATATGGGAGCTATATCTGAATCTGAACCGATATAGATGAAATTTTGCACACATATTGCGACGCCACAAAAAGCACTTCGTGCCAAATTTGGTATAGATCGCACCAAAATTGTGGCTCCTACAGCTTTAAAAGGGCATATCGGATGAAAGATATATATGGGAGCTATATCTAAATCTGAATCGATTTCAATACAATTTTACAAGCATTTAAAGTCGTTAAAAAAAACACTTGTGTCAAATTTTATAAGAATCGGACCAAAATTGTGGCTTCTACAGCTTTAAAAGGGCACATCGGATGAAAGATATATATGGGAACTATGTCTAAATCTGAATCGATTTCAATACAATTTTGCAAGCATTTTAAGTCGTTAAAAAAAACATTTGTGCCAAATTTTATAAGGATCGGACCAAAATTGTGGCTTCTACAGCTTTAAAAGGGCACATCGGATGAAAGATATATATGGGAGCTATATCTAAATATGGACCGATTTTTTAAAATCAATAGCGTTCGTCCTTGGACCAAAAAAGAGACTTATGGAAAATTTTGTGAAATCGCACAACAAATGCGATCTGTACCTTGATTACAAGAATACATGGACAGACAGACAGACGGACATAGCTAAATCGAATCAGAAAATGATTCTTAGCCGATCCGTATACTTATCGATGGGTCTAGCTCTTCTCCTTCTTAGCGTTGCACAGTGGGCCAAATGGCAAAAAAATTGGAAATAAGTCTACAACTTTTTATCTGTTGATTTTAGCCATACAAAATGTTCTAGACATTTGTAGAGGAGGACATAGGCTTTCAGAAAAGTGCTGTTGTTGGTCCATATCTTTAATACAGGGTGAGCTACAGGGTGTCAAAGTTGACCACTTTTGACTTCTCCAAGCTTCTGGGGGCCATAACTTTTGATCTACTCAACCGATTTACATGATTTAGGACTCTAGAGAAAGAGCTTGACAAGATCTAAAAAACTTATGCATAAAGTACCATGCCATCGTGTACTGTTAAGGAGTTATGAATTGTTTAATTTTAAAATATGAAAATTTGGCCTTGGTTTTTTTCAGTGTTTTTTTAATAACACCGTCAATTTTAAAGCTATAAACTTCATACTTCACACAAATTATGCCAGCATATGTGTGCATAAAATACAAAAGGAATCACGTGAATATCTTTGGCGGTTTAAAAATGGCATCGTTTTCAATATGAAAAATATTTTTTTTGTCAAAAAATTGCAAAATTTTTCAAAAAAGATACTCCCATTTCCTTTAAGTTTTCGCAAACTTTGGCCGTCAAAGCATTATCATTTCTTTCCATTTTCACAAAGTCGAGGTATTAAGAAAAGTTTTAAGTGCTAATTTGGCTAATTTCGATATCAAACAACACCGTTATCTTAAGACCAAAATGGCCAATTTTTTTAGGACGTTGAATAAAACGCTCCATGCCAAATTTTGTAAAGATCGGACCAAAATTGTGCCTGCTACAGCCTTAAAAGGCCATATCGGATGAAAGATATATATGGGAGCTATATATAAATCTGATCCGATTATGATGAAATTTTGCACACATATTGGGACGTCACACGTGCCAAATTTTTTTAAGATCGGATCAAAATTGTGCCGTCTAAAGTTAAATAGGTCAAATCGGACGAAAGTTATATATGGGAGCTATATCTGAATCTGAACCGATATAGATGAAATTTTGCACACATATTGCGACGCCACAAAAAGCACTTCGTGCCAAATTTGGTATAGATCGCACCAAAATTGTGGCTCCTACAGCTTTAAAAGGGCATATCGGATGAAAGATATATATGGGAGCTATATCTAAATCTGAATCGATTTCAATACAATTTTACAAGCATTTAAAGTCGTTAAAAAAAACACTTGTGTCAAATTTTATAAGAATCGGACCAAAATTGTGGCTTCTACAGCTTTAAAAGGGCACATCGGATGAAAGATATATATGGGAACTATGTCTAAATCTGAATCGATTTCAATACAATTTTGCAAGCATTTTAAGTCGTTAAAAAAAACATTTGTGCCAAATTTTATAAGGATCGGACCAAAATTGTGGCTTCTACAGCTTTAAAAGGGCACATCGGATGAAAGATATATATGGGAGCTATATCTAAATATGGACCGATTTTTTAAAATCAATAGCGTTCGTCCTTGGACCAAAAAAGAGACTTATGGAAAATTTTGTGAAATCGCACAACAAATGCGATCTGTACCTTGATTACAAGAATACATGGACAGACAGACAGACGGACATAGCTAAATCGAATCAGAAAATGATTCTTAGCCGATCCGTATACTTATCGATGGGTCTAGCTCTTCTCCTTCTTAGCGTTGCACAGTGGGCCAAATGGCAAAAAAATTGGAAATAAGTCTACAACTTTTTATCTGTTGATTTTAGCCATACAAAATGTTCTAGACATTTGTAGAGGAGGACATAGGCTTTCAGAAAAGTGCTGTTGTTGGTCCATATCTTTAATACAGGGTGAGCTACAGGGTGTCAAAGTTGACCACTTTTGACTTCTCCAAGCTTCTGGGGGCCATAACTTTTGATCTACTCAACCGATTTACATGATTTAGGACTCTAGAGAAAGAGCTTGACAAGATCTAAAAAACTTATGCATAAAGTACCATGCCATCGTGTACTGTTAAGGAGTTATGAATTGTTTAATTTTAAAATATGAAAATTTGGCCTTGGTTTTTTTCAGTGTTTTTTTAATAACACCGTCAATTTTAAAGCTATAAACTTCATACTTCACACAAATTATGCCAGCATATGTGTGCATAAAATACAAAAGGAATCACGTGAATATCTTTGGCGGTTTAAAAATGGCATCGTTTTCAATATGAAAAATATTTTTTTTGTCAAAAAATTGCAAAATTTTTCAAAAAAGATACTCCCATTTCCTTTAAGTTTTCGCAAACTTTGGCCGTCAAAGCATTATCATTTCTTTCCATTTTCACAAAGTCGAGGTATTAAGAAAAGTTTTAAGTGCTAATTTGGCTAATTTCGATATCAAACAACACCGTTATCTTAAGACCAAAATGGCCAATTTTTTTACTAAACTTCAAAAGTTTCTCACTGGAAAAAAAGTTCCACGGGGATTTTTTCGCTTTTTTTGAACTTAAATGAAAGCTTAAAATGTTCCCAACATTTTAAGGTATGTCTCGCCATATCCTAGCCATAAATGAGATCGTAGCGATCAAAATACTGAAAAAAGTCAATTTTCAAGTAGTGCTATATTCATTGCTAAAAAACAAGTATTACGTCACATTTTATTGCAAAGATGTTAAATAAACTTTTATTTGGTGACACTTCTTCTACAAAACACAAAAAGAATCATGGAAATATCTCTATTCTATTCCATTTTATGGAACCGGCAATAAAAAAGTCAATTTTTCAAAAAAGTCGAATTTCCCAAATTTTGTTTTTGTTGTCCTAATTGCACATGACACACTATAGCCATATTTACGCAACATACCTTATCGTAAAGGAAATTTTCATACCTTTCCAACGATGTATAAAACATTTCTCAACTCGGATTCTATCTACTCTAAAATTCATTTACACTTCATTAAACTCTATATAAAAATGTCTATTTGTGAAATGGAACCTTATATGGGGCCTACACTAAAACATTGATAGATTTGCCCAGGGTTTACAATACAAATGTGTTAGAATAAAAAAAGGTCTCCTGCCAAAGTTTAAAAAAATTGGAATAAAAATATGTGTTTTAGAGCGAAAACACTTCGCATCGGCGTGCGTTTGTATAGTACCTACATCTACTTTTAATGTAAGCTGATGATTTTTGAATAAAAAGTAACCTAGAAATATACCTGCATATATATATATATTTGTGTTAAGATTTGATGCAGACAAATGTTACCTGTTTCGCTATGTCGAATTCCCAGGAAATCCACCGTATCAATGAATGTGAAAAAACCTACCCATAAAAAATTCATTGTCATTTTTTTTAACCAAATTCGAGTCCAGGTAAATAATTATAGAAGAGTAAGTAAAAAGAGGCACTTTGGACCCCTTTTTACGAATGCGTCTGATACCTGAAATGGGTCATTAATTGTGAATATATTGCATAAATATTTGAACAAAATCCAAATTTTCTTCATTATATTTTGTAGAGGCGTAAAGGACATTTATAAGTTATGGAAGTCATACTGAAGTATTCCACTCTTTCGAAAATTGTATGGGACATCAAAAATGATTCCAAATCATACACGGAGTCATTTAAGGAACTTGTTTACACTTTGGACCACATATATGGAATAAGGCTAAATAAAGACGCTTTAGACAAACTTGAAAAATTCTACAAATCATTTGAGAGAAGGTTGCCAGAATGTTCATTCGCAAAAATCAAGTTTTTCAAAATGTATGAGAAGTGGCTGAAATCGGATCTACTTATTGAAATTAAACCGCTGATTCCCGGCCGGCCTAGCAAAGCATACGACGAAGTTACGGAGAAAACCAAAAAGAAAAAACAAGAGGAACTATTGGCGGCACATCCGCCAAATTTAATAAAAGATACGTTCAAAACAGCATTGTTAAAAACACAACCAAAAAATGTTGGACGAATTGTCGATGTTTTACCATTAGCATCTCCGAAAAGGGTAAAGAGAATGGTAGAAAGTATTCCAACTCCAAAATCGACTACAGAATTCACGGAGGAAGATGCACTGGCCCTGATTTTGAACCTAGGCCTCTCAAGAAACAAATACTCAACAATGAGGAAGGCTCTTCGTGAAAAAGGATGGGGTTGTTTACCCTCAAAACATAAATTGTACAACACCAGGACGAAAATGGTGCCATCAAATATATACGTGGACGAATTAAAAGCAAGAGTGAAACTTGCTGATCTTGTTGAAAATACAGCTGTTAGAATTATTTCTAATTTTACTGAAGAACAGTTGAACACATGTAATAATTCCGAAGTGGTTTTGATCAGCAAATGGGGTTGTGATGGATCATCTGGATTTTCCGAATATAAGCAACAAACAGAAATAGATACCAACTTCGCATCAATTTTCATGGCATCATTAGTACCATTGAGAATGAGATTGTACAAGGACCAATCTTCATCATCGAAAGAAAATGCATTTCAAGATATATGGATAAATAGAACACCTGGGTCAAAATATTTATGTCGCCCAATTCGGTTTGAGTATACAAAAGAAGACCGGAACACAACACGATCTTTGGTGAACGAAATAAAGGAAGAAATTGCTGCATTACCCATGATTGTTATAAACCAATTGGGAAGAAATATAAAAGTTTCGTTTCAACTACAACTCACTATGATCGATGGAAAGGTGGCAAACGCATTAACTGGCGTTATGTCCAATTGGAGATGCAATATTTGTGGCAAGAAGAATGGGCAATTCGAGGACAAGTCTGATGAAAATTTAGTAAACGAAAATGCGCTCAATTTCGGTATTTCGCCCCTGCACTGTAGAATTCGATTCATGGAGTATTGTTTGCATTTATCGTATGACCTTAAATATCGGACTAGCCCTGGAAACCGCGATGTCTCTGCTAGAAACAACCAAGATCTTCACAAAATGAGGCAGGAAGAGAAGAATCGAATCCAGTTGGAGTTTAAACAAAAGGGACTTATAATAGATAAACCTCTTTACGGATACGGAAGCACAAATGATGGCAACTCGGCAAGGCGGTTTTTTGAGGACCCCGTATCGACATCTAAAATAACCGGTCTTGATGAACACTTGCTAAGACGATTCAAAGTGATTTTGGCTGTAATCAATAGCAAAAAGATGATAAATTCAACCAAATTTGAAGCTTATAGTAATGACACAAAAAACATTTTATCTGATTTATATTCGTGGAAAGCTTTAACACCGACAGTACATAAAGTCTTACATCATGGCAAGGAAATTGTGGAATACAACATACTTCCGTTAGGAGAACTTACAGAAGAAGCTCAGGAATCCCGTAATAGAGATGTTAAACAGTTCCGGCTTTTCAATACCCGAAAGAGCACCAAATTTAACCAAAATTATGATTTACTTCAATATTTATTGTTATCGTCTGATCCGGTACTATACAGCATCAGAACTAAATGGCTACCAAAAATATGTGACGATATAGATAAGGACGATCCCGATGCCATTCAAATTAAAGAGCTTTTAAATTTTGATACCTTAGATTATTTGGTAGAGAATAAAATCAAATAATACAAAACTAAAATGCTTTTTTATTTTGGGAGTAGCTAATATACATATAAACGCACGCCGATGCGAAGTGTTTTCGCTCTAAAACACATATTTTTATTCCAATTTTTTTAAACTTTGGCAGGAGACCTTTTTTTATTCTAACACATTTGTATTGTAAACCCTGGGCAAATCTATCAATGTTTTAGTGTAGGCCCCATATAAGGTTCCATTTCACAAATAGACATTTTTATATAGAGTTTAATGAAGTGTAAATGAATTTTAGAGTAGATAGAATCCGAGTTGAGAAATGTTTTATACATCGTTGGAAAGGTATGAAAATTTCCTTTACGATAAGGTATGTTGCGTAAATATGGCTATAGTGTGTCATGTGCAATTAGGACAACAAAAACAAAATTTGGGAAATTCGACTTTTTTGAAAAATTGACTTTTTTTATTGCCGGTTCCATAAAATGGAATAGAATAGAGATATTTCCATGATTCTTTTTGTGTTTTGTAGAAGAAGTGTTACCAAATAAAAGTTTATTTAACATCTTTGCAATAAAATGTGACGTAATACTTGTTTTTTAGCAATGAATATAGCACTACTTGAAAATTGACTTTTTTCAGTATTTTGATCGCTACGATCTCATTTATGGCTAGGATATGGCGAGACATACCTTAAAATGTTGGGAACATTTTAAGCTTTCATTTAAGTTCAAAAAAAGCGAAAAAATCCCCGTGGAACTTTTTTTCCAGTGAGAAACTTTTGAAGTTTAGTAAAAAAATTGGCCATTTTGGTCTTAAGATAACGGTGTTGTTTGATATCGAAATTAGCCAAATTAGCACTTAAAACTTTTCTTAATACCTCGACTTTGTGAAAATGGAAAGAAATGATAATGCTTTGACGGCCAAAGTTTGCGAAAACTTAAAGGAAATGGGAGTATCTTTTTTGAAAAATTTTGCAATTTTTTGACAAAAAAAATATTTTTCATATTGAAAACGATGCCATTTTTAAACCGCCAAAGATATTCACGTGATTCCTTTTGTATTTTATGCACACATATGCTGGCATAATTTGTGTGAAGTATGAAGTTTATAGCTTTAAAATTGACGGAGTTATTAAAAAAACACTGAAAAAAACCAAGGCCAAATTTTCATATTTTAAAATTAAACAATTCATAACTCCTTAACAGTACACGATGGCATGGTACTTTATGCATAAGTTTTTTAGATCTTGTCAAGCTCTTTCTCTAGAGTCCTAAATCATGTAAATCGGTTGAGTAGATCAAAAGTTATGGCCCCCAGAAGCTTGGAGAAGTCAAAAGTGGTCAACTTTGACACCCTGTAGCTCACCCTGTATTAAAGATATGGACCAACAACAGCACTTTTCTGAAAGCCTATGTCCTCCTCTACAAATGTCTAGAACATTTTGTATGGCTAAAATCAACAGATAAAAAGTTGTAGACTTATTTCCAATTTTTTTGCCATTTGGCCCACTGTGCGTTGCAAACAAATGCACAAATCTATAATACCCTTTACCACAGTAGTGGTGTAGGGTATAATTAATTGAATCAAAAATTTTTTAATTGAATGTGAATTTTTATACCCACCACCATAGTATGGGGGTATACTTATCTAGTCATTCCGTTTGTAACACCTCGAAATATTGATATGCGACCGCATAAAGTATGTATATTTTGTGTCCTCTCGAGATTCTGTTTCGATCTAGCCATGTCCGTCCGTCTGTCGAAATCGCGATTGCACCCCTAGAAGCCGCAATTTTTGTCCAATTTGGTTAAAAATTTGCATGAGGTTTTCTATTACGACTTCCAACAACTGTGCCAAGTACGGTCCAAATCAGTCTATAACCTCATATTGCTCCCATATAAACCGGTCTCTGTATTATCCTTGTTCGGTTACTAGAGGCGTTAATTTTGCTGATTTGACAGAAGTTTGGTATGTAGAATAAAAATTATGCCCTCCATGGATTCCCAAGATTCAGCCCGGCCGAACTTAGCACGCTTTTACTTGTTATACCATTTCCATTTCCACCCTATAAAGTATATATATTCTTGATCAGCGTAAGAATCTAAGACGATCTAGCCATGTCCGTCCGTCTGTCTGTTGAAATCACGCTACAGTCTTTAAAAATAGAGATATTGAGCTGAAATTTTGCACAGATACTTTTTTTGTCCATAAACAGGTTAAGTTTGAAGATGGGCTATATCGGACTATATCTCCATATAGCCCCCATATGGACCGATCCGCCGATTTAGGGTCTAAGGCCCATAAAAGCCACATTTATTATCCGATTTTGCTGAAATTTGGGACAGTGAGTTGTGCTAGGCCCTTCGACATTCTTCTTCAAGACTAGGATTAAGCTGCAATATAGACAGATATCGGTCTATTTGAGGAATTGGGCTTATAAAAAGGCGCATTTAGAGTCAGATTCAGCCAAAATTTGGGACAATGAGATGCGTAAGGCCCTTCGACTTCCTTCTTTAATTTGCTCCAGATCAGTCTAGCTTTGGTTATATTGGGTTGCCCAAAAAGTAATTGCGGATTTTTCATATAGTCGGCGTTGACAAATTTTTTCACAGCTTGTGACTCTGTAATTGCATTCTTTCTTCTGTCAGTTATCAGCTGTTACTTTTAGCTTGCTTTAGAAAAAAAGTGTAAAAAAAGTATCTTTGATTAAAATTCATTCTAAGTTTTATTAAAAATGTATTTACTTTCTTTTAAAAAATCCGCAATTACTTTTTGGGCAACCCAATAATTTCGAAATATTCATCTGAGACCCCATAAAGTATATATATTCTTAATCGTCGCGACATTTTATGTCGATCTAGCCATGTCCGTCCGTCTGTCTGTCGAAAGCACGCTAACTTCCGAAGGAGTAAAGCTAGACGCTTGAAATTTTGCACAAATATTAGTGTAGGTCGGTTGGCATTGTAAATGGGCCATATCGGTCCATGTTTTTATATAGCTGCCATATAGACCGATCCGCAGATTTAGGGTCTTGGGCCCATAAATGGCGCATTTATTGTCAGATGTCGGAATTTGGGACAGTGAGGTAGGTTAAGCCCCTCGACATACTTCTGCAATATGGCTCAGATCGGTCCAGATTTGGATATAGCTGTCATATAGACCGATCTCTCGATTTAAGCCTTTGGACCCATAAAAGGTGCATTTATTGTCCGATGTCGTCGTAATTTGGGACAGTGAGGTAGGTTAAGCCCCTCGACGTACTTCTGCAATATGGCACAGATCGGTCCAGATTTGGATATAGCTGCCATATAGACCGATCTCTCGATTTAAGGTTTTGGGCCCACAAAAGGCGCATTTATTGTCCGATGTTGTCGAAATATACTTCTGCAATATGGCACAGATCGGTCCTGCCATATAGACCGATCTCTCGATTTAAGGTTTTGAGCCCATAAAAGGCGCATTAATTTTCCGATGTCGCCGAAATTTGAGACAGTGGGTTAAGTTAAGTCCCTCGACATTTTCTGAAACTTTGCCCAAATCGGTCCAGATTTGGATATAACTGCCATATAGACCGATCTGTCGATTAAAAGTCTTGGCGCCATAAAAGGCGCATTTATAATCCGATTTCACTGAAATTTCACACAGTGACTTTTGTTAGGCTTCTCGACATCCGTGTCGTATATGGTTAAGATCGGTTTACTACAAAAAGACTAATATTTTGTTATACAAAATTGAACAATTTCTTGTTCTTATTAGTATTTGGTACAAATCGGAACATATTTCGAAAGGAAAGCCAGAAATCACAACACACCAAACACTGTGGCCAACATGCAAATTTGCCCATTACTATTCCATTAAGGATCAACAGGGATGTTTTTTGAGTATTGTCCGATACAATTTTAAGCTCAATGATAAGGGACTTTTTATTTCCGATTCTGAACAGCTTGCCCCAGAGCGACGCTACTTAATATATATGTTTACACGGCTTATTACCTGAGTTAAATACCTGGCAATATTCCAACTTACGTTCAAAGCTTGGCATAATTTCGGCCAAATCAGTTTGAAAATGTCGCCAAAAATTTTAAAGTACCTTAAACGGGGTGAAAGACGACTAACATACGGAAATTTCGCTTCATCCTAAAATGGCTTTTTGGAAAAATTTTTCTATTAGGATAGAGGGTTTATTCATTTAGTCATTCCGTTTGCAACAAATCAAAATATCCATTTCCGACCATACAAAGTAGATATATTCTTGAACGTTGTAAAATTCTAAGACGGTTTAAGATGTCCGTCAGGTCGTCGGTCAGTTGTAATCATGCAAGAGCCTCGAAAAATTGAGATATTGAGCTGGAATTTAGCTCAGATTCGCATTTTGTCCATAGTCAGGATAAGTTTTTCAACGAGCTTAACCGGACCGTATTTGGATATAGCTGTCAAATAGACCGATCTTCTTATTATTCCAATGGATCCTATAAAATGCTCATTTAATACCCAATTTCGATGAAATTTAGAACAATCAGTTCGACAGTGATTTCCAATAAGAGTTGTTATTTTGAATCACCCGGTATTTCGGTAGCTGACATTTGGTCCTAAGATCTACATTCTGTGAATATTTCAGCGAAATTGGTTTAGCCACTTTTAAGCTTCTTGCGAATAAACTAATGCACATTTTGCCCATAAACATTCCACTAAGGAACAGGGGCAAACTTATCGCATATTAATGAGTGCAGCCCGATTCAAGTTTTAAGCTCAATGCTAAGGGGCCTCCTTTTTATAGTCGAGTTCTAACGGCGTGCCGCAGTGCGACACCTCTTTGGAGAAAAGTTTTACATGGCATAGTACCTCACAAATGTTGCCAGCATTAGAAGGGGGAAAACCACTGCCGGAAATATTTTCTGATGGTCTCGCCAGGATTCCAACCCATACTTTAAGCGTCATAGGCGAACATGCTAACCTCTGCGCTACGGTGGCCTCCAACAAACGAACGAAACAAACAATTTAAAATTTAAAAGCTTATTTTAAACTGCGGCGAACTTTTCTAAATTTCCAATACAATCCACAATGGTGGTTTCCTAACGTACTTAGGTTAGGTTAGGTTGCAAAGAGGGTGGAGATATTTATCCGCTCCATGCCACTAAGGACATTCACCTAAGCCAGTAATCGGCTTGTTGTGCGCTCTAAATACTAAAAAAGAAACCCTGGTTAAGAAAATCTAAGTTAGGAATTCTATGCTACTTAGAAAATCCTTAATTGTTTTCCATGCCATGCCCCTAAGTTGGTTCTTTGTGTCCTTCCAAGCCGAATTTAAATCCTTTTGAACTAGTTTTGTTACATAATTTCTACTCCACTAACACCAATGACTTACCTTCATATACAAATGATCAAAAAAATATTCCAATGAACGCTTGACGGTCTGTAAACAAAAATCCTTTTGAAATGTCGCATCCTTTAAACGGGCATCGATGTGGTATAGAAACTTAAGTGCCAGATAATTGGCCACTGCTTCCTTCTGCTGCTCGACAATCTTATCCAAATGATAGTACAAATAGGCACAGGGCTTGTGAAGGTCTTCCACATATTGATTTATATCGCCTGGCCATACAATCTCGTAGTAGGCCAGAAATAGCTTATCCACAACACTCAAGTCGATTACCTCAAAATCATTTGAAATTATGAAGCATTCTATGTCACTCTCATTAAATTTCTCAACAATATTCAAGGTTGCATTGAGAAATTCGAAAATGTCGCTGATAATCTTGGATCGCTGCTCGGCCTCGACTTCGTATATCGATAGAATGTCATTCATGCGTTGCCAGTTTTTGGTGTAGGCGTTGGAGGAACTATTTTTGATGTTGTCATAGTGAAGTTCAATGTCAAAACCAAAATCGGGTATTTCAAAATAGGGTTGAAATGGATGTTGGGGTATGATTTTTTCCTCGATGAGGTTTTTTAGACCAAAGTTACTCATGTGCGCGCTCATATTGAGCCAACTGAAATTAGAGGCATTCCAT
This sequence comes from Stomoxys calcitrans, assembly GCF_963082655.1. Taxonomy (NCBI): domain Eukaryota; kingdom Metazoa; phylum Arthropoda; class Insecta; order Diptera; family Muscidae; genus Stomoxys; species Stomoxys calcitrans. Next base: position 117,129,463 of record NC_081553.1, read on the forward strand.
TCCTTGTCTACGGCTGGGAAACCTCCAATTTTCATAATGGCCTCTAAGTAGACTTGCGATTTGCGCATAGGATGTATTTCACTTTGGAGACAGTTATTATAGAACTTCTGCACCTTTTCAAACTCAGCGGCATATTCGGGAGCTATGTCATTGATGTGGGGCCTCTGCAATATCATTTCGGCAATGTCATCAAGTTTATAGGCAATGTCAAGTAAATTATTGCGTTTGTGATTCGTCTGACGAGGTTTGATAACGTTTTTCCAGTTGCCACAAGCGTACTCGTAAAAATCGTCACAAGGCTGTATGGATTGGTTCATGAATGACAGCATTTGAGTGGCATACAAAGAGCGAAATTCGAGTTCCTTATCATCTAATGAGTTTGCGACATCGGTGTCAATGCTTAGGGGTAAGACAATATTTTCATCGGACTGCAGTGGGTTTTGGATGGTAGGCAGAGGTGTAGGCGCCGACAGTGTCGTCGATGTATTTGACATTGGTTTTCCCAGAATTACACAAAAAATTCCCACACAGGAGAGCACTAACATATATTTTATCAACATATTTAACTGTTACTCAGGCTTCACTGCACATGCTTTTGATTTTGTGGTATTGAAAACTTTGCTTTTTGGTTTTGGTTTAGCTTTTAAGTCACTTTGATTTCCTCTTTATTCACTCCAATGGTCATTTCCTTATTTATGATTTTGTTAATTTTTAAATTTTGTCATGTAAGCTAAATTCGCTTTGTTCCGCGACGTTTTTTTTCGTTTAATCTGCCACAACGCCAAGTGTGCACTGTCACTTTTCATAGATATTTATATGAATCAAATTTCACTAATCTATATTCTAATTTCAATAGGGCTTAATCTCATCTCAAAAGAGAATTATCAATGATTTAAAATGTTCACCCTGCTAAGCACAATCGGAGTACATAAGGTCGTATCACAATCAACTTGTGTATGCCTCCTAAATTACTGAACAGCTGAGGGTAGATGAAGACGTAAGTGAATAAATTGTAGCCAATCAAAGTGTGCAGAAACTCAAGTAGTTCATTGCCTGCCCATCTATATATTGCATAAGAAGCAGGCATTTCTGAACTATTTTGACAAATGCAAATTTTCCCCATGAACATTCCACTAAGGAACAGGGGCAAACTTCTCACATATCAATGAGTGCAGTTCGATTCAAGTTTTAAGCTCAATGACAAGGGGCCTCCTTTTTATAGCCGAGTCCGAACGGCGTGCCGCAGTGCGACAACTCTTTGGAGAGAAGTTTTACATGGCATAGTACCTCACAAATGTTGCCAGCATCAGAAAATGTTCTGATGTTCTCGCCAGGATTCGAACCCAGGCGTTGGATGTTGATAACTGTTGATAAAAATGGGAAAACGGAGCATCCATATGTTGAATATCCCAAATCTTGCTAGGAAATTTTAATTCAAAATCAGTAAGGAAAGGCAAAAGTCGGGCGGTGCCGACATTATAATACCGTACATCTACCCTATAAGTACAAAGTGGGAGCTATATATTTTTCTAAACCAATTTTGATGGACCTCGGCGGATTTTTATACCCTACACCACTACTGTGGTACAGGGTATTATAACTTAGTGAATAAGTTTGTAACACCCAAAAAAGGAAGAGAGATAGACCCATTGATAAGTATACCGATCGACTCAGAATCACTTTCTGATTCGATTTAGCTATGTTAGAATGTGATTCTGAGTCGATTCTGAGACAGACGGACTTATCAATGGTTCTATTTCTCTTCTGGTGTTCCAAACAAATGCACTTAGTTGTAATCACTGTACCACTGTACCTACAGGTGATGTAGGGTACAAATAGGAAGCAAGAATGTTTATGACAACAACGCGTCCGATAACACCCGCTGACCCTTAGGTTAGGTTGAAAAAAATGGGTGCGGATGTTTTTACGCCCCATACCACTATGGACATACACCTAAGTCAGTAATCGGCTTGTTGTGCGCTCTAAATACTAAAAAGTAACATCGAAAACTAATGTTTTAAGCTAGGAATTCCGTGTTACATACAAAATCCTTAATTGTTTTTTATGCCACGACCCTAAGTTCGTTCATGTCTGGTGTTGTGTCCCAGCCTAAGTGCCGGTATCTGCTAGATGCGAAAGCCGGGCAATAACAAAGGAAATGCTCCAACGTCTCATAATCTTCCCCGCATTCCCTACACATGCTATCATTTGCCGCACCAATTTTACATAAGTGATCTCGTAGTCCTATGTGTCCCGTTATGATACCAAAACTGACCTCCTTCTTACGTCCTTTCAGTAAGCCTTATCTTTTTACCATCTGGGAGAAGATCCCCATGGGATTTTTGCAATCCTACCCACCGTTTCGCTGTTCCACAAGGTTGCATGCGCATTCGTCACCCACGCGCTTAACTCGGACTACGTCGACCCGAAAGGCTTCGGGTTAACCAAGTTTTTTGAAGGCAGTTCTGTGGCTTTCACTGCCTTTGATGCCCTTTGATTCCCCCTGCCTCTGCCCTTTGATTCCTCCCCTTATTGACGACAGTTCTCTGGCTTGCACTGCCAAATCGTCTGTCCTTTCATTCCACTTACTCCATTATGGTCCGGCACCCAAGCGATGCGGATTTTGCCATCCTCAGAGAAAGCGGTAATCTCCTTCTTACACTGCAAGACTGTTCGTGACCTTACCCTCCTGATTGTTATTGCCCTTGTGGCCATTTTACTGTCCGTAAAGATGTTCACACACGACGTCCTCGTGTTTGTACCACACCACCTCACGCATTCCATAATCGCCCGGATCTCCGCCTACAGGACCGTATTATGGTCAGGCAGTCTAAAACAGATCTCAGTCCCTGTAGACCCCTAGACCCACTCTGTCCTCTAGCTTTGATCCATCCGTGTAACATGATCTTCCAGAAGGCAATACTAGGGTTCCGTCAGTCCAAGTCTGTGCCGTTGACAGCAGTGCTTTGCACTCGACCTCAAGATTCATCTCAGGTATCCGATCGGAAACCTCTTCCCTTCCTTACAGGTTTTCTATCGTCGCCGCGATTATACCGCAATGGTATGAGCTGCTCCCATCATCAATCCGTTCTCCCATCGCCGTATGTCTCACAGCCGCAGTGACTGTCTAATACTTAATCGGTATGTCAATGGGTCGAATATCGAGAATAGTCTCCAGTGCCCTAGTGGACGTTGTTCTCATCGCTCCGACTATGCCAGGACAACCTGTTTTATGGTCCTTATGTTGCACTTTTTCTCCATTGCAGTCCCCAACCTACAGAGGCGTAAGTAAGTTATGGTCTAATCACGCTCCTGTTGAGCCAGTGGACTATCCTCGGATTCAGACCCCATTTCGAGTCTACGGCCCGTCTACATAGTGCCCAACATCTGTGAGCCTTCTCAGTACGCTTCTGAATGTGACACTTCCAATTCAGTTTCCTGTCCATGATCACACCTAAGTATTTGAACTTGTCAGATATCGAAATTGTCTTATTGGCCCACCTTCGTCTTCCTCGTGAACAGGCATATTTCAGTCTCCTCTGGGTTAACATTGCGACCTCTTGGTCTAGCCCAGTCATATGCCATATGCAAGACCCTTTCGGCCCTTCTGCAAAGCTCGTTCAGATCCTTACCTCTTCGATGTATAATAACATCGTCTGCGTAGCAGACGGGTACAGATCCCTCCTCAGTCAGCATCCATAATAGGCCATTTCTGGTGGTCACCCAAAAGAGTGTCGATAAAATGCCCCTCAGTGGCGTGCACTGTGCCACTTTCTCCCTTATAGTTATGCCATGGGACACACAATTTATTCACCTGTTCCATAGCATATGGTTTATCCAGTCTCTAAGGAACGGGTCCACTCGGTACTGGTCTTAGGATTGAATCAGTGTGTCGGTCCGCACATTGTATAAGCCCCCTCGGTGTCAATGCATACCACCATTGGTGGCGTCGAATGATTATTCTATTCTATGCACAACCCCGTGCAGGGCTCGACGTTCCCTTGACATAGGCATGCATTGAACAGTTCACTGGATTTCCTACTCTTTATCATGGTGTCCACAGTACGTTCCATGGTTTTGATTAGAAAGGACGTAAGGCTTATGGGTCTGCAGGCCTTTGGTGTCGCATAACTTGCCTTGCTGGGCTTGGGTATATACACCACCCTTGCCTTCTGCCAGGCTTTCGGAGTATATGGAAGTCCTATGCACGCTGTGAAAATATTGGTCAGATGAGGCGCCAGATAGTCTGCCTCTTTCTGTAGTGACATAAATGGTTTGAAGCTTCTCAAGGATTCCTTCACCATAAATTCCGTAATTATAAACCTTCGATCAACGTAATTATTTCATGATTCCGGTGTCTTCGTGGGTCCCGTCCTGGTAAAATAGGTTTTCATCAAAAGCCTCAACATGTCCTCCGTTGTCTCTGCTCTCACTCCAGTTTCAGTTTGGACATGGGTTTTTGAGAAAAACTTTTTATCTTGGTGGCGTCATTAACGCTATCGACCTGTTCGCAGAAAAGCTTCCAGGAGGCACGCTTTGCCGCTCTGGTAATCTTATTGCATTCCTTGAGGCGTGTGTAATACACATTCCAATAAACTTCCACTTTTTTACGACGAGCTCTTTTAAAAAGTCTGCGGATCTCTTTCCCAATATTGCGAATCTCCCCGGTCATCCAAGGTTTTTCTTGGGCTGGTTTGCTTTCTCGAAGAGGACAACTATCTTCGAAGGACCCCTCCAGTGCAGTCGTAATCCTGTTGACATTCTCGTCACTCTCTTCTATGCTTAGACAATCTACATTATCTTGCCCAAGTCTTCTTCTGAGTAGTCTTTCGAATTCTGGCCGTCCTATTCTAAACCTAATGTAGCGATGGTCAGAGAAAGAGAGTTCCATGAAGACCCTCCAATCCTGAACCTCGTCGATAAGATTTTCCGAACATGTTGTCACATCTAAAACCTCCTCCCCAATCCTATTAACAAAGGTAGCGGTATTGCCAATATTAAGTTTTATTGGTCGTTGGTATTAAGAGTTCACATCGTACCCTATTAGTACCTCGTTTCCTGCCTGTTTTGCTTTCCTCACCAGCCGTTGCAGCTCCGACGTGGGTGGCGTTGTCGGATGCATCACCGTCTCTGTCTCACAACTGCTGCACCCGATGTTGACAACTCTGGGAAAAATATATCAATCAAATTTTTATGACAAAAATGCAGGTCCTCCGCCAAGTTCCAGAGTTGGCGTAGAACCATTTGTAGTTGATATAGTTCAGTCCAGAAACTTTGTTCTGGGTCGTCCATGGCTCCTGAATTAAGGCAATTTGAATCTTGCCCTTGCTGATTTTCTCCATCAGAGCGTGTTAAGCAGTCTCGTTCCAATGGATTTTTAACTGGATTGTCTCAATCATTGGTCCTCCAGTAAATGCGCATCTTGGGAGTAGATGATGATCTCATAGTCTGCTCCCTATTCATTAGACTGCAATGACTATCCTGTCACTACACTGCCTGATATCATGGTTTTAGGTTCTTTGCCTAGTCTAGTCTGCCGAATCTTCATAAAGTCGGTAATGGTTCCATGGGTGGGTCCCAATCGTTAGAGTGTATTGAGTTTCCATTCTCTGTATTCCCTGATGTTTCAATACTAGGATCTTTGCCTTTACTAGTCTTCCAAATCTTAAGTAAATGGGCTTCTTGGGAGTAGGTGATGGTACCATCATCGGCTCCCTGTTCGTCAGGCTGCATTGAGACTCCTGTCGCTGCGGTGCCTAATGTTTCAATATTAGGATCTTTACCTATCCTAGTCTTTCGAATCTTGAAGTCGGTGATGGGTCCGTCGTAGGGACCCTGGTTGCTTGGCGGTGTTGGCCTGATGTTTTAGTATTAGGAACTTTACTTATCCTAGTCTTTCCAATATTGAGAGAGGCGGTGATTGTCTCGTCGTCAGCCCCCTGTTCGTTGGGCAGTATTGGGTCACCTACCACTGCACGGCCTGATGTCTCAATAGGAGGATTTCTGCCTATCTTGGTCTTCCCAATCTTGAAAAAATCAGCCTTGCCCCCATAGTGCGTCATGCCTTTGGTTTTAGCCTAACTCTTCACGGAGACTGGATCAGAGCCAACCCCTAGGAGAGTTCCTTCCTCCTTCTCCTCCCTGTGGAAGACCTCCCACTTCTCTGCGACCAAACCTTGGTTTTTTTCTTGCCCAAGAATCCCAACATGCGTTCCGTCGGAAATTTACTGCCCCGTCCCTTGATGAAGACTATCGCCTTTGTGAGCTGGGGGATGTCGATCTTTCTCACCAGGTCGAGCTTTGCGCCTCCCAGAGAGCGTGAATATCTCCGACGAGCTGTTGGACGGTATCAATACATTCCTCCGACGCAAAACGCAGCGTAAAGATGTCCCCTCTATACTCGCAGCTCATCATTTGTATGAGTGGACCCTCTAAAGAGATCCACACATGTTCGAAAATCCGCTCGTTAATCAAATCCTCAACTTAAGACCAATGATCTGGTGGAATCCTACAGGATGCACTGCCGATATTGATGACTGCATAAGTCAGCTCATCTCTGTTGTGCTTCCTTGCCACTCTGTCGTAAGAGGGCGGCTCCTTACCATTCTCAGCGACCATTTTCCCTTTCCGTGATGGTTGTGGCCTACTTTTGGAAGTCACAGTCCTCTAAATTCCGGTTCCGACTTTGTCTATCTCTGCAGGACACTGCCTGTAGTCTATACTGTGGGATTGCTGGCTGGGTTTTCCCAGAGTACTTGAAAGCGGGGAGCTCTTTTTCTTCTTCAGTATTTTAGCAGCGTTGCGCTCTTCGGGAGATCTGATTCTTATCTAGCGTTCGTAGAAGTGCTTAGAATGTCAGTTCTATCCCTATCAGCATCCTGCACCTTCGCCCGATTGCGCTGCCGGTACAATCTCCTCTGTCTCCTTTATAGTGCCCCGGTTCGCTTTCTTGGTCTGCTTGTGAGCTTAGCAAGGCCATCGCTTACTTCTGCCGTCATCGCGCAACTAAAGGACAGACACATGGATACCGCCAAATTGACTTAGATTTTTGCGAAAATATTTTTTGTTTTAGCTGACAAAGACTTTGTCGTCATCCTTTGGCGCTGAATATGAAATCATCATAATATAACTTTGACAAAATTTGACTTCATAAAAAATATTTTTTTTTTCAAAAATTATTTCTTTTTGTTCTAGGTAAAGGCTCAATCTCTTTGCAAGCTGGGTTTCTGTCGAGCTCGGATTACCATTGTGGGGGCTGTGTTTCACAATGGACACTTTAAGTCAAATAATCGTATTAAAAGTAAGTATAGACTAAATTTTCATTTTGATTTATTTCTTTTAAAATTATGATTTCGTTGAAAATATCGTTAGAACACAGTTCTGCAATCTATTAATTTTTATGGTTTCACCTGATACAATTGTAATTTCGCAGAAAGTTTTATATGCAGTTAATCTGCACATTTTATTAAAAAAAATCGGGGAACCGGATATTAAACTAGAAAATTCGACATTTTTCCTTAGTGGGATTCATCTTACTCCCCAGGGGACAGTTGTAGGCCCTTGCAAAATCTTCGTTGTTTGATAGCATGCCCAGAACTCGATATTTGTTGACTACATTCAGATCCGTTACAAATTCCCAATAATCTGCTTCATTAAATGACTTGCAAAAGTTTTGGGATGCTGCCAAAAAGAACAATTGCTCAGACGAAAATTCTAAACTTGACGCTGGTAAACCTGATTTTGTATCACTACTCTGATTTTGTTGTCGATATGCCATGTAAGCCATGCGCAAACCCTCGATGTCGGCAATATTTTCATCTAGGGTTAAAGTTCCGTTAACTCTACGGTGAATTTCTGGTACAACATATTTTTCATAATGCTTTACAAAGCATTGAGTCCGATTACGGTAGGATATATTTGATGCACTCGACAACCACATGTTAAATTCTCCCATGCTGCCCAAGCGAAAACCGCCACCTGTAAATCCGTGTGTGAATTCGTGACCCAATATTGATCCTAAAGCACCATATTTTATATAATCAGGCCAAGAGTTGTGATATAATGGTGGCTGCAAAACGCCAGCCGTTATGTAGATATTATTCTCAACAGTAGAGACTTCGGTCTTAATACCCACAAGCCATGCTAGGTTTTGGGTTTCCTCATCTAACTCTTCAAAATGCAGTGTGCTGTAATGCGCCATTGTGTATTGGAACTTTTTCATGTTGAGCATATTCTGATGGAAATTTCCTTCTATAAACTCAAGATTTTTCAATTCATCTAAGAGTCGTTTGATCAAAGCGGGATCTTCGTATCTGCCAAGTTGTTCACCTAGCAATGATGCCTTTTGAAGGGCTGACTTGAGAGTAGTTGCATCCATCCAATCGGCCTGTAATAGCAATGTGTGCAAACTTTTGCGCATTTCCTGTATCATATTATGAACATCATTCTTAATATCCGTGCTAAAGAATATCTGGAACAGGAAATTAAAGAATTTTAATTAAAAAGACAATTTTTTTTTTTGGAAATCCTAGAGATGGTCCTTTAAATAAAATAAACTTTTTCCGAATATATTTATATTGTTCATTATGATAAAGGCTATTTTTTAGACGCCTGATTTTCAATGTGGTGACATTATTTTTATATCCACCACCATAGGATGGGGGTATACTAATCTAGTCATTCCGTTTGTAATACCTCGAAATATTCGTCTAAGGCCCCCATAAAGTATATATATATATTCTTGATCGTCTCGTCGTTCTGAATCGATCTAGCCATGTCCGTCCGTCAGTCGAAATCACGATAGAAGTGGAAGGTGATGATGGTATAGAATGTTTACCTCCTAGTCAGAATGAGGTCCAAGTAGCAGTAATCCGACTAAAGAACAACAAGGCAGCAGGAGCCGACGGGTTACCCGCTGAACTTTTTAAGACCGGAGGCGACACGCTGATAAGGCGTATGCATCAGCTTATCTGCGCAATTTGGCTAGAAGAACGCATACCCGATGATTGGAACCTCAGCATACTATGTCCCGTACGCAAGAAAGGAGACAAGACGGAATGTGCTAACTACAGAGGAATAAGTCTCCTCCCCATCGCATACAAGATACTCTCGAGCGTACTGTGTGAAAGATTAAAACCTAAAGTCAATGAGATAATTGGGCCCTTTCAATGCGGTTTTAGACCTGGTAAATCCACCCTTGACCAGATATTCACACTGCGCCGAATCCTGGAAAAGACCCGAGAAGGACAAATCAACACCTACCACCTCTTTGTTGACTACAAAGCCGCCTTCGATACTCCTTTACGTTCAAAGGTATTTCAAGCCATGTCTGAGTTTGGTATCCCTGCAAAATTAATAAGACTCTGCAGGATGACACTTGCTGATACGCGTTCCTCAGTAAGAATAGGAAAGAATCTCTCCGAACCATTTAATACCAAACGAGGTTTCAGACAAGGAGACAGCCTATCGTGTGATCTCTTTAATATCCTGCTGGAGAAGATTATACGAGATGCAGATGTGAATAGATATGGCACACAAATCACAAGAGAGCACATGCTACTCGCCTATGCCGACGATATCGATATCATAGGTCGGTCACCGGAAGTAGTAACTGCAGCCTTTGAAAGAATCGAAAGAGGGTCAGTGAAAATGGGTCTGGCAGTAAATGGAGATAAGACGAAATGGATGGTCTCCACTCCCAAAAAGCCTTGTACAACCGAGCAGATAAAGAACATGGAGAAAGTTGGGAATCACAGCTTTGAGATAGTCAGTAACTTTATCTACCTCGGCACCGCCGTAACTGAAACAAATGACACCAGTTTTGAGATAAAGCGAAGAATAATACTGGCAAACAGATGCTACTTTGGACTAAGTAAGCAGTTTAGAAACAAGGCCACCTCGACAGACGAAGGTTACACTATACAAGACACTGATACTACCCGTGATGTTATATGGTTCTGAAGCATGGGTACTTGTGAAAGCAGATGAGGCAGTGCTTGGAGTATTTGAGAGAAAGATTCTTCGTGAAATATATGGACCAGTTTGCGTAAATAAAATTATGCTCTAAAACTTAATTTATTTTGCATAAATTTGTAGCAGAATCCATTGGGTGGGTTCCCAAGATTCGGCCAGGCCGAACTTGCACCCTTTTACTTGTTCGGAGTTCGTCTTTTTGAGAAGGCTTCAGTAGCGCTGGTGTTAGAGGAATGCTGACAGGAACTTTAAAACAATCTCTTAGCTGTGGTAGGGCGCTAATTCGAAGGATATCCTACTTACAACACCGAAGTGGGCTACCGAAAGTGGTCTAGACGCAAATCCGTCTAAGATAGAAGTTGTTCTTTTCAGCAGGAGATACAAGTTACCCAAAGTTTCACCTGTCTCCTTGTCACGACATACTGTTCCATTTACTGAAATCGCAATATACCTTGGTGTTTGGCCGGACAGTAGATTGAACTTTAAATCCATCAATTTCGAAAGGGCAAGATAGGCGATTCTTGCCCTACACACCCGCAAGAGAGTTATTGGCAAAAGTTGATGGTTTAAACCGCGTACTATGCAATGGCTGTGTGCTTTAGTCGGCAGACCTATAATGCTATTAGGTGTTGTGGTCCCTATAGTTGATACAATGCCCAGTGTCCCAGGCAGTGTGGATTACACATTGCCTGAGCCGCTTTTTAATAAAAAGTACTGTACCGCTATTCCTGGCAGAACCGTTTGGAAATACAGTAACCCAGGGTACAAGGTACGTTGAAGGGTTCCAGATTAGATGACCAGGTGGATTTCGAGGTGTACTCTGAAGAACTAGGACTGGTGATATCGAGATGGGTACCCAACTATTGTAGTGATGATCACTCTGAGATCCTTGTAATTAAAGAAGTGGTGGAACGGCTGAGATATAATGTCATTGGGATGTTTATATTCTCATGGAGCCATTCAAACTTTGTGGATCATATTTCTCAATTTTAAAACCGTCTTCAGGCTGAGGCGCAAAGGTCAACAAATGACAGATAGTCATAAAGTGCGATTTGTGAACAATCCAAAAATATGTGGTCCAATCGAGACTTGAAGAAGTCTACCACTTTGCAGTCGTTGGTCATTGTCTGATCAGAAAATATTTCAGTCTATCAGCAGGTCATCTGCGATGTGTGTGTTTCCCACTGCCAAGCATGTTCACTTTAGGGCCTAATTTCTTTGAATCGGGGACGGGATTACTATGAGCACCAAACAAGGTGAAACTTTGAGCTTCGATCTGTGTGGTGTTCATCGTTGTCACTAGAAGCGTAGCTGCGAGCTACAAGGCGTGTCCACAAGTTGCGAATTGTGGAATGCTCCATACGAAGTAGCTGCAACTGCGGTCGCCGCCAATCAGTGGTATCGAGCGGTGAGTCCCAGTGAGATGTCGTGCGACACCGACTCTTGCATAAATACTGAGTGCCTACGAAACTGACATGACATGGCGAGTTTTTGGCGCCTTGAAATAACCAATAGCCACCATATTCTCGCGGCGATCGGCTTAGACCGGATCGAGCTAGCTCACCTATTGAAGGTGTCAAGAATGAATATTTATTTGATTTTGTTAAATATCCACAATCCACCAAGACAACAGACTTGCGTTCAGCGATGGATACTATGTTCTGGTTAGTCGGATAAGTTTTTTTTTGTTTTATTTAAATATTCACTCATTTCTACATTTTCTTTAAAGCGCAAATTAAAAAAAAAAAAAAAATACTAGTAAGAGCGTGCTTAGTTTGGTTGGTCATTTGTCAAATCCTTCGCCTGGTATCTTTTTATAGGCAAACAAGGAATAATGAGAATTGATATGCTATTGGAGCTATATAAGGTTATTGACTGACTCGGGACATACTTAGTTATGATGTTGGAGACCATAATAGAAGTCAATGTGCAAAATATCAGCTAAATTGGATAAGAATTGCGCCTTCTTGGTACTCAAGAACAATCTGAAGATTGGTTTATATGGAAGTTATATAAGACAAGAACTGCGCCCTTTAGAGGCTCAAGATGTATAACCAGGAGATCGGTTTATATGAGAGCTATATCAAGTTTGGATCATACTTAGCACATTTGTTTAATGCCACGGAAAACGTTATAGTAGGAGATGGCCCACCGATGGATATAGAGTACCCCATTTTATAATATCCTCGAGGGGACCCTTCCCCTAACCCCAATCTTCAAAAACGCCAGATTTCGAGGATGGGTGCATCGATTCAAGAGAAATTTTATATGCCTCTTATGGTAACCGAAAACACAAAATTGGTACAAAACTTTGGGGTCAAGTCCGAACCAAAAAACTCATCAAAACGGACATGTTTATCGATTGGGACAATATGGGTATCAAATGAAAGGTATTTAAGAGTTGAGTAGGAACTTGATATAACAATTTGACGCCGATTGTCGGGGGCGCTCCCAAAACCTCAAAAACCGACTAAAAATTATATGTTTATCGATTGGGGCAATATGGAAAGGTAGTTGGAAGTAGAATACGAAACTTGTACAAAAATTTGGGGTCAAGTCTCAGGGAAGCCGCTTCACCTCAAAACAACTCCCAACGGACATGTAAGCCGATCGGGACAATATGGGATTCAAACAAAGGTTATTTTTTAGAATAGAATACGAAACTTATATAAAAATTTGGGTCAATTCTTGGGGGGTCGCTCCATCCTAAAATTATGCCCTATATGGGCGTGTATACCAAACGGGACAATATGGGTTTCTAATTAAAGGTATTTAAGAGTTAATTTTAACCACGTCAAAAGGGGACAAACACTTAACGGTGTAGCGGTGCACACCGGGCCAGCTAGTACTGCAATAATTTATTGACTCTTTACCCGATCCTCAAAAAAATTTGACACGAATGTTTATCTTATGACTGTTTCAATCGTAGGTGGATTTTTTAGAAATCGGTTCAGATTTAGATAAAGCTGTCATATACATATACGCAATTCCCGAATTCCATTTTTGGGGTATTTGCAAAGTATTTATTAACCAGTCTTCTCTAAGTTTTTCACAGCGATTTCCTCTATGACTCCCACAATTTGTGTGGATTTTTGTGGAAATTCAAAAGGTCGGCTATGCCTCGCTTAGGATGAAAACAAGGTGCGAATATTAATTCATTCCATACCACTATGGACAAAAAAGTTAGCCAGCAATCGGCTTGTTGTGTGCTCTAAATATAAAAAATAACATCGAAAAATAATATTTGTGTCAAGAAATCCGTGCGACTTACAGAATCCCTAATTGTTTTCCATACTGCGCCCCCAAGTCGGTGCATGCCTGGTATTATGCCCCCCTTAAGTGCCGATGTCTGTTAGCCACTAAAACTGGCAAAGGAAATATCATAACGTCTCATTACCTTCCCCACATGCTATCACTTTCTGCACCTATGATAACGAGACCTGTACTGATCTCCTTCTTACTTCCTTTCAGTAATAACCTCGTCTTCTCGCGATCCAGATCTCCCCATAGGATTTTCGTCGTCCTACCAACCATTTCCCTGTTCCACAGTGTTACATACGTTCGTCGCCCACGTCCTTTTCTCGGCCTGCGTCGACCCGAAAGGCTTCGGGTTTACCAAGTTTGTTGACGACAGTCCTCTGGCCTTCGCTGCTTCGCTTACTCCGGTATGACCTAGCACCCAAACGATGCGGATTGGGCCATCCTCAGAGAAGCCGTTAATCTCCTTACCGTCCTAGTTGTAATTGTCCTTATGGCCAGTTTACTGTCCGTAAAAATGTTCACACTCGATATTCTCGCGTTAACACCTCACCTTACCACCTCACGCATTCCGTGATCGCCACGGTCTCCGCCTGCTGGACCCTATTATGGCCAGGCAGTCGGAAACTGATCTCAATCTCTGGGTTGTCTTAATGTAGACCCCCGCTCCCACTTCGTTCTCTAGCTTTGATCCATACGTGTGAATCCGTGAACATGACATGTCGGGATTAGTCGGATTTCGAAAACGCATGGCCTAAGTCAAAATTCAAATTTTATTTCCAAAAAAAAAAGTAGTAAATAAAAATAATTTAAATAACAAAATTCAACCAAATCGGATAAAATTCAAGTCCAGGATATGGGATAAGTACCATACTTTTCGTGCCTTCAAGAGGAATCATCGGGATAACGGTCTATAAGTGGGCCACACCGAAAGTTGGACCTTGCATTAATGTGGAAGGCCCTAATACCACTCATCAGTCTAAACTTCAACGAAAACGGACGAAAAAAAGGACTACCCTAAATAAAATAAAACGAAGCAGACAGCATTATTTGTGGAAACACTAGAGTGCTTTACAGCAAACAAATAGACTCACGCATGGACTCTAATTCGTTAGACTTAAGTGTTGTGAATATACAAAATTTATTTCACAAAAGAAGGAAGCTCATATTTTCACTCCTGATTCGTGCAATATTTGTGTTACCTCAAAAAGTCGGGATTTTCCCATATTTTTTGTCGAATAGTCGGGAGTCGGGATAGCCACTGAAGTTCGAGATAATTCCGATCGATCCCGACCATCTGGCAAACCTACTCTTTATTATGGTATCCTCAAAACGTTCCATGAATTTGAGTAGAAAGGACGTAAGGCTTATTGGCCTTTGATGTCACATAACTTGCCTTGCCTCAAGCCAGGCTTTCGGGGTATATGCAAGTCCTAGGCACGCTGTGAAAATACTGATCAGATGGGACGCCATATAGTCGGTCTCCTTCTGTAGTAACGCCGGAAATATTTAATCAGGTCCGGGGGAATTAAATGGTTGAAAACCCCTGAAGGCTTCCTTTACCATAAATTCTGTAATGATAAGCTTCAATCTCATTATTCCAATATTCCGGTGTCTCCGTGAGCCTCATCATATCCTTTTAAAAACGCTTTTTCATCAAAACACAACATGTCCTCCACCACTGTGGTACAGGATACTATAACTTTGGGCATGTGTTTGCAATGCTAATAAGGAGAAGAGCTAGACCCATCGGTAAGAATACCGGTCGGCTTAGAATCGTTTCCTGATTTGATTTAGATATGTCCGTCTGTCTGTCCATGTATTCTTTTAATCAAGGTACAGGTCGCATTTTTGTCCGATTGTCATAAAATTTTGCACACATCGCTTATTTGGACCAAGGAGGAATGCTATTGATTGCGATCAAAATCGGTTCAGATATATCACTCAGAAATATCTTTCATCCGATATAGCCTCTTGAGGCTCTAAAAGCCATAATTTTGGTCCGATCTTAACAAAATTTCGCGTTAGATTATTTGACGTTCCAGTATGTGTACAATTATCATAGAAATCGGTCCAGATTAATAATAGCTCCCATACATATCTTTCATCCGATATGGCCTTTAAGGCTGTAGTAACCATAATTTAGATCCTATCGTTAGAAAATCTTACAAGGTTCCATTCTATATATCAATAGGTATGCAAAATTAAAGTCTGAATAGATTTCGACGTAGGTTTTATGCATTTAAAGTAGTACACAGACTCGGTGGTGCAGGGTATTTTATAGTCGGCTCCGCCCGACTTTTTTATGGCTTTTTGGAATGCTGTGCGATGACAAGAAATTTTGAAAGAAAAAATGTTTGTTTCTCTATTAATTACTCACCTTCATGTATAGATGATCAAAGAAATAAATCATGGTTTGCAGAACATGTTGTATACAAAAGTCTTTCTGAGAATCGGCATCCTTCAGTTGGGCGTCCATATGATACAAGAATTTCAATGCCAAATAATTGGCCACAGCCGCTTGGCGTTTTTCGATTATTTTATTAAAACGGTGATAGAAATAAATGCATGGATCTCTATAATAAGGAGCAAATTGTTTCTTCACAGCATAAACGGCACTATATTCTAAATCATCTTCAATGAGATGGCATTGCCATTTCAAATGCTTTTGATCAAATTTTTTGGTGACATTTAAAGTTTCTTTTAAAAATTCAAAAATGTCATCAACAATAGTTTGGCGTTTTTCCGCAGGCACTTCGTATAACTTTAAAATATCATGCATGCGTTTACTATTGATTTTGTAGGCATTTGAGGAAATGTTCATGATGGTATCATAGTACAGAGTAATGTCAAATCCAAAATCAGGAACAGTTAAATATACGTTGAATGGATATAAGGTTATAATGGATTCCTCCATAGTCAGAACTTCTACTCCGTGTTGGGTCATTTGGTAGGTCATATTTAGCCAATCAAATTGCGAAGCATTCCACTTGTCTTCAATAGCCGGGAAGCCACCTATCTGCTTGATGATATCCAAGTAAGCCAATGATTTACGCATTGGGTATAATTCAGTTTGCATGCAGTTGCTGTAGAATTTTTTGGCCTTTTGAAATTCCTCTTCATATTCCGGAGCCGAATCATTGATATGGGATTTCTCTAGCACGGCCTCAACTACATTCTGTATGTTGTAGTTAACTTCAGGAAAATATGGCACTTTGTAATGTGTTTGTTGGTGTTTGAAGATATTTTTCCAGTTGCCACAGGCGTATTCGTAAAAATCTTCACAAGGTTGAACTGATTGGTTCATATACGATAACATTTTGTTTACATAATTGTGCTGAAAGTCGTCTTCATTTGATGAAACAGTAGTCGAGCTTGATTGCAGGATTCCAAAGGAGGTAAACACTAGGTACGCTATCTTCAGCATTCATTTAACTGTCCATTCAGTAAACTCAGTCTTGTTTCCTGACTTTAGTTAATTGTCCAATTGACTACGGTTTACCAACAAAATGATTGTATATTATTTTTCGGATTGTTTTCTTATGAAATCAAAATTTTGTATAATTCGCAGAACAAGCATTCAGATACAATGTTGAATGTATACTGATGTCATTGATAGATGCTGGAATTATTTAATCATTACTGTTTCTATATGTTAATCAAAAATTTCCCTTATAATGCTTATCATGGCTTTGCTTTGCTTAATTGAAGTGTAACAAACCTCTCTGTAGCCATTAGTTCAGCGATAAGCTTCGTTAATGTGGGAAGTCGGTTAAACGAAGTCGCATGTACAATACATTGTTCGGGCTTGTTTAACTCACAATTTCGAGTTTCATCGCAATCAGATCAAAAATGGAGTTCAAATTGAAAAATTATGTTTGGATAGACACACTCACGTAGATATTTTAGTCCATTGTAAGACATGGGTTTCTGTAGGATAAATTCCAATGTGTGGGTATTTATTGGAAAATGCCGCGAAATCGGTACTTGGGTAACGGAAGCCTCCTCCAAGAAATCCATAGTACGACCAAGAGTGTCGAGATGCTACTGAAGCCAAAGAATACGGCATATAGAGCAATGATGGTATAGAATGTTTACCTCCTAGTCAGAATGAGGTCCAAGTTGCAGTGACCCGACTAAAGAACAACAAGGCAGCAGGAGCCGACGGGTTACCCGCTGAACTATTTAAGACCGGAGGCGATACACTGAAAAGGCGTATGCATCAGCTTGTCTGCGCAATTTGGCTAGAAGAACGCATATCCGATGATTGGAACCTCAGCATACTATGTCCCACATACAAGAAGGGAGACAATACGGAATGTGCCAACTACAAAGGAATAAGTCTCCTCCCCATTTCATACAAGATACTTTCGAGCGTACTGTGTGAAATATTAAAACTTAAAGTCAATGAGATTATTGGGCCCTATTAATGCGGCTTTAGACCTGGTAAATCCACACTAGACTAGATATTCACACTGCGCCGAATCCTGGAAAAGACCCGAGAAGGACAAATCAACACCTACCACCTCTTTGTTGACTACAAAGCCGCCTTCGATACTCCTTTACGTTCAAAGGTATTTCAAGCCATATCTGAGGTATTCCTGCAAAATTGATAAGACTCTGCAGTATGACACTTGCTGATACGCGTTCCTCAGTAAGAATAGGAAAGAATCTCTCGGAACAATTTAATATCAAACAAGGTTTCAGACAAGGAGACAGCCTCTCGTGTGATCTCTTTAATATTCTGCTGAAGAAGATTATACAAGATGCAGATGTGAATAGATATGGCACACAAATCACAAGAGAACACATGCTACTTGCCTATGCCGACGACATCGATATCATAGATCGGTCACCGGAAGTAGTAACTGCTGCCTTTGAAAGAATCGAAAGAGAGTCAGTGAAAATGGGTCTGGCTGTAAATGGAAATAAGACGAAATGGATGGTTTCAACTCCCAAAAAGCCTTGTACAACCGAGCAGATAAAAAAAATGGAGAAAGTTGGGAACCACAACTTTGGGCCAGTCAGTAACTTTATCTACCTCGGCACCGCCGTAATCGAAACGAATAACACCAGTGTTGAAATTAAGCGAAGAATAATACTGGCAAACAAATGCTACTTTGGACTAAGTAAGCAGTTTAGAAACAAGGCCACCTTGACAGACGAAGGTTACACTATACAAGACACTGATACTACCCGTGTTGCTATATGGTTCTGAAGCATAGGTACTTGTGAAAACAGATGAGGCAGTGCTTGGAGTATTTGAGAGAAAGATTTTTCGTAAAATATATGGACCAGTTTGCGATAATTGAGAATATAGGCGACGTATGAACCACGAGCTGTATGACGACGATAGCATAGTTACACGCATCAAAATACAACGGCTGCGTTGGCTAGGTCATGTTGTCAGAATGGATGAAGAAGCTCCAGCAAAGAAGTCTTTTGAAGGCATACACGGTGGTACACGTAAACCGGGAAGACCAAAAGCCCGATGGAAAGACCATGTGGTGGGAGACACCTCGAAACTTGGTGTCAGAGATTTTAGAATGAGCGCAGAAGATCGAGGCACTTGGAACGATATTCTACGTTTGGCTAGTGGAACAAATATTTTGTCATAGCCAATTAAAGTAAAGTAAACATTTATTGGGTATTTACCCAATAAAATTTTTTTTGGGTATTTATATTTTTTCAGATATTTTGGTAATTGAAAACACTTTGCAAACATTTTTGATAATTTTTAATTTTTTGTCGGACTATATATATATATGGTGATTCTGTTCCGCTGTCAAACATATTCAGTTTGGTCCATAATTAATCCTGAATCGTCTTATAAACTAACAACGCTTGCAAATTATTGAATTTTGTTATCATAATGCGTGCTCTGTTAAGAAAGTTCATCACGCGCTTCTTCCATTTTATAAAAGAAGCTTATTTTTGGCTTAAAAGCTATGTAAATAAGCAGAATTGTCGATTTTGGAGTGAAGATAAACCAGAAGCATTGCAATCGCTATCAATGCATCCAGACAAAGTCACAGTTTAGTGCGGTTTATGGGCTGGTGGCATCATTGGACCGTACTTCTTCACAGATGATGTGAATCGTAACGTAACTGTGGACTTGACTTGCATGATATTACAATTGACTTATTGAGAGGCGAGTTCGAAACGGGTCAATTTGCCGCCTAGATCGTGCGATTTAATGCCTTTAGACTATTTTTTGTGGGGCTATGTTAAAGCTCATGTCTATACAGACAAGCCCGATTCAATTGACGCATTGGAAGACAACATTGAAGCATTTATTCGTGATATACCGACCGACCGAAAGAGTATGCCAAAATTGGACTAAGCGGATGGACATTTTCAGACGCAGTCACGGTCAACATATGCATGAAATAATCTTCAAACATAGAATTATATGGACCGTACTATCGATTCAAATATAGATTTCATGTTTTTTTTTCTGAATTTTATGTGTTTTTATACCCTTCACCACCACTGCCTGTACCATAGTGGTATTATAACTTTGTCCATTTGTTTGCAATGCTTAGAAGGAGACGAGGTAGACCCATTGATAAGTATACCTGTCGGCTTAGAATCACTTTCTGATTCGATTTAGTCCGTCTGTCTGTTTATTCATGTATTCTTGTAATCAAGGTACAGGTCGCATTTGTTGTCCGACTGTCAAAAAATTTCGCACAAGTCACTTTTTTGGTCCCAATCGGTTCTGATTTAGATATAGCTTCCATATATATCTTCCATCCGATATGTACTTTTAAGACAGTAGAAACCACAATTTTGATCTTTATATAATTTAGCGTGAGCTGTTTTTTTGACGTCTTAGCACGTGTACTAAATTTTATCAAAGTCCGTCTAAATTTAGATATATGTGGCTCCGATATATATCTTTCATATTATATGGCCTTCAAGGCTCCAGTAGCCACAATTTAGGTCCTATGGTAAGAAAATCGTACTAGGTTCTATTCAATACATCTATAGGTATGCAAAATTAAAATCTGTCTTTATTTCACCATAGGTTCTATTCGTTAAAAGTTTTTCGCAGGCTCGTTGGTGTAGGGTATTATATAGTCGGCTCCGCTCGACTTTTCCCTTTTCTTACTGTATTTTGTTGAAAACTTTCCTATAGCTTTTAAAAATCACCCTTTACATAGCCGCTGTAAAGACCGATCTTCCGACTTAAAGTCTTGAGGCAATGAATTGTGCATTTTTCATCCAATTTCGCTGAAATAAGGCTCAGTGAGTTTTGTAGACCCCTACCTTTCCTGTGAGATGTGGTGCATATTGGACAATATTTTAATGTGGCTGCCGTACAGACCGATCTTCCGACCTCCCGAAAAGGGGTATTAGGGCCAGGAAAAAAGGGCGCATTCCCCTACCTTTCCTGTGAGATGTAGTGCATATTGGACAATATTTTAATATGGCTGCCGTACAGACCGATCTTCCGACCTCCCGATAAAGGATATTAAGACCAGAAGAAAAGGGCGCATTCCACTTTTTATACCCACTACCAAAAGGATGGGAATATATTCATTTTGTCATTCCGTTTGTAACACATCGAACTATCCATTTCGTTCTCTATAAAGTATAATCTAAGAAAATCTAGGCATATCCATGCGTATGTCTGCTGAATACACCCTACTGTCTTTAAAAATGAATGTTCTTTTTTTCTCCATAGGCAGGTTAAGTTCAAAGATGGGTTTTTTTTGCAGAAGCGGCTTCAACCAACAATTTAAGGCTTGAAAGCAGCATCTCTGAGTCGTGTGCCACGTATAGGGAAGTCAACCACTAATGAGACTTATTAATTTTAAGGTTGGCTACTACTGAATCTTCAGTGCTTAGCGACGGAAGAAGAAAAACCTTTAGGCTACTCTTTGCAAGAACACAGGGCTAATGTCTCCTATTTCTCGTAACCTTTAAATCCAGGAGTTCTTAATTCTGGAACCATTCCTCCTCGGCCTCCATTGTGGCCGAAACGGCCTTACTATGGTGGAGATTTATCTGCAGAAACCGGACCATAGCCAGGATTCCGAATTTCCACCACTGTTGCGTTAGCCTCGTCTTCTGAGTCTGCCAGGAGTTCATCCTCACAAGATTCGTTCGATTTTGTCATAACGAGTTTCCATCTGGGTAAATACCCAATAAATTCCTTTTATACCCACCATCGAAGGATGGGGGTATATTAATTTTGTCGTTCCGTTTGCAACACATCGAAATATCCGACCCTTTAAAGAATATATATTCCTGATCAGCGTAAAAATCTAAGACGATTTAGTTATGTCCGTCTGTCTGTCTGTTGAAATCACGCTACAGCCTTTAAAAATAGAGATATTGAGCTTTGCACAGATTCTTTTTTGTCCATAAGCAGGTTAAGTTGGAAGTCGGACTATATCTTGATATAGACCCCATATTGACCGAACCTCCGATTTACGGTCTTAGGCCCATTAAAGCCACATTTATTATCCGATGGACCAAGATCGGTCTAGATTTGCATATAGCTGCCATTTAGACCGATCTGCCGATTTAGGGTCTTAGGCCCATAAATGCCACTTTTATTATCCGATTTTGCTGGAATTTGGGACAGTGAGTTTTGTTAGGCCCTTCGATATCCTTCGTCAATTTGGCCCTGATCGGTTCAGATTTGGAAATAGCTGCCATATAGGCCGATCTCTCGATTTAAGGTTTTGGGCCTATAAAAGTCACATTTTTTTTCCGATTTTGCTGAAATTTAGGACAATGAGTTGTCTTAGGCCCTTCGATATCCTTCTTCAATTTGGCTCAGATCGGTTCAGATTTGGATATAGCTGCCATATAGGCCGATCTCTCGATGTACGGTCGCATTTATTGTCCGATTTTGCCAAAATTTGAAACTGTGAGTTGGGTTAGGCCCTTCGAAATTCTCCTCCATTTTTTCTCTGGTCGGTCCAGATTTGGACCGGGCCAAGACTTTAAATCGAGATATCGATAAAAAGCGCCTTTATAATCCGAATTCTCTGAAATTTGCCACAGTGACTTATGTTAGGCTTTTCGAAATCAGTTTCATATATGGTTCTAGCTACTAAAAATTCCCATATTTTGTTATACACAATTGAACAATGACTTGTACTTATTAGTATTTGGTCCAAATCGGAACATATTTCGATATAGCTGCTATGGGGCATAAGGTATGTATTTTCATCGGATTTTTACGAAAGGTGGTTTACATAATTCGGCCCGGCCGAACTTAACGCCTTTCTACTTGTTTGGGTATTTGTATAGGTATTTATAATTGTGCAGATATCTTGGGTATAAAAACATTTTCCAATCAATTTTTGATGATTTCGTATTCTTTGTATATAAACCTGACCTTCCGATCTCATAAAATCGGATTTTAGATACATATAGCCCCTATATAGACCGATCTCCAGACTTTAAGTCATAAGGCAATAAATTGGTAATTTTTCATCCTATTTCGATGAAATTTGGCACAGTGAGGTCTGGTAGACCCCTACCCATTTCTGTGAAGTCAGGTTCAGATCGGACTATGTTTGGATATAGACGCCCTATAGACCGACCACCCCATTTCCCATTATAGGGTATTAAAGCCATAAAAGATCTATTTATTTCCCGAATTCGATGAAATTTGAAACAGTGTGTTCTGGTAGACCCCTACTCATACTAATTTCGTCATTCTGCGAAATATGCGTCTAAGATCCCATAAAGTATATATTAAGTCGATCTAGCCATGTCCGTTCGTCTGTCCGTCCGAAAGCACGTTAACTTTCGAAGAAGTAAAGCTATCCGCTTGAATTTTTGCACAAATACTTTTTATTAGTGTAGGTCGGTTGAGATTGTAAATGGGCCAAATCGGTCCATGGTATGATATGGCTGCCATATAAACGGATCTTGGGTCTTGACTTGTTGATCCTCTAGATGTCGCAATCTCATCCGATTTGGCAGAAATTTTGTATAACGGCTTCTCTCATGACCTTCAACATACGTGTGTCTAATATGGTCTGAATCGATCAATAGCTCGATACAGCTGCCATTTAAACCTATCTCCCGATTTTGCTTCTTGGGCCCCTACAAGGCGCAATTCTTAACCGAATGAACTGAAATATTACATAATGTCAATTCAACAGTCAACAGTCAATTCATTTATGGTCCAAATCGGACTATAACTTGATATAGCTCCAATAGCATAAAGTTCTTATTCATTATTCATTGTTTGCCTAAAAAGAGATACCGCGCAAAAAACTCGACAAATGCGATCCATGGTGAAGAGTATATAAGATTCGGCCCGGCCGAACTTAGCTCGCTCTTACTTGTTCATTCTTGTACCCGTCTAAACCTTTTTGTTGAAAATCGTCCACATCGGACCACATTTGAATATAGCTGCCATATAGTCCGATCTCCCGATATAGAGTATTAAGCCCATAAAAGGAACATTTTTCATCCGATTTGGATGAAATTTTAAATATTGAGCCCATAAAAGAAGTATTTTTCATCCGATTTGGATGAAATTTGAAATCATGTGTTTTGGTACACCTATAAACCTTTTTGTTGAATATCGTCGAGATCGGACCATATTTAGATATAACGGCTATATAGACCGATCTCCCGATATAGAGTATTGAGTCCATAAAATGAGCATTTTTCATCCGATTTTGATGAAATTTATAACACTGCGTTTTGGTACCCTTCTAAACCTTTTTGTTTAATATTGTCCATATCGAACCACACTGGCAGCTATATCCAAATATGGTCCGATCTGGACGATATTCAACAAAAAAGTTTAGAGGTCATCAAAAATTGTTTGGAAAATGTTGTTATACCCAAGATATTTGCAAGGTTATAAATACCCAGCTTTTGGGTATAAATGGGTAAATACCCGGGTATTTACCCAATTTACCGGGTAAATACCTTTTGAATATTTACCCATTGCCCACCTCTATCCATTATAGGTCAACTTCTCGTGTAGGCTAAATTTTTCGACCGTTGCATACTCCCTTTCTAACTTGGCATTTACGCTTAGCACGGTTTTAATGCCACATTCGGAGCAGCATATTCTCTCTAGGGGCTTATAAAATGAATCTTTGTTCTTTTGACTAATGCTAAAAAACATGTTAGTTTTTTGGGAGTAGCGGCTGGCCTCCCATTCACCGAATTAACTCTTTCATTATCCGCAAATCAGCGCAGCACAACGCATGTCTTGGCAGTATTGCAGTTGAGTTTTGCTCTCGGCGTTATTGTGCTTTCTAAATTCATCGACCATCCTCTGTCTTTACTTGTTTCACCTAATCTAATCAATAATGAGTTGAAGAATTCAAATTCAAAAATTTGTCTTATAAGGATTTGAATTGTCAAAAAACAACCAAATAAATCACAATCCATGTCATATTCTAAAAGAAATTTTCCTCAGAAATTATGGGTCTAAAATCAAAACCAAGCTTTCGATTGTTGACCTACCCTAATGTCAATCGTATAAAGCATTCACTTACCCTTCTCTCTAAGAGAGTGAACTGTTTACTTTGAATTTATAAAAAACAAATAAAAATACAACACACACACACGAAGTAACATTTTCGAACATTTTTTTATTTTTAACAATAAATTATTAAAGTATACAAATTTGTTGACATTAGCTCTATATATAGATATATTGTAAATTATAGTCAGATAACAAAACATGTTCGTTGTGGATAACTCAACTTAATTGTACAACATCAAAGCAAACTTAATTTTAAAAAATTTCTTAAAATTCAGAGAAGAAAAGAACAAAAAAATCATAATTTCTTAGAAATATATTTGTGGAATGTGCATTTAAAAAAAAAAAAAAAATATAAAAAATTGCAAAGTGTCACAGTAGAGAATAGATTGCAGTAGACGTGGAGCGTGAAGAAAGTAGGCAGTGTTTATAATACAAAGTGCCAAAGACGAGTGAGTCACACTGTAGCTAAGCCCTGAAGGTTTGAAGATGAAAAATTGACCCTGGTATTCAGAACGATGTGTTCTATCCTTTCGAGTGCATTTTGCTTTGTGAGTGCTCAGGGAAGATTTAGATTTAGGTGTTTTGTGCCAGACCTCAGAAGATATTGCTATTGAAACGTGCCGTCGATGCCAGCGAGGAGGCGGCTGACTGTTGCGGTGCAAAGTTGTTAATGCCATGATTAAGAGCTAAAACTTTATTGATTATTTTAAATTCTTCTAAATTATTATATCTATGCGAGGGATTAAACCTAGTTAAGTGTTTACCTGTTTGAGGGGATTGTTGCTGCTGTTGTTGCTGATAGTATTGTTGGGCATTCTGTTGCAATTGATTGCTAATGTCCGGACTCAAGTGCTGCCTATAGAAATTTTGACTATCAAAAGTGTTGAGCTGTTGTTGTTGTTGCTGTTGATTAAATGGGGCAAAAATGTTATTGGAATTCGTTGATTGTATTTGATTCAAACCAAAATTTCCTGTATCTGCTTCCTGACGGAAATAACGCGATCTATGCTGCTGCGAGTTTGCTTGCTGTTGCTCCTGCTGGCGCTCTAATATGGCATTTGTTACATACTGCGGTATGAGTGGGGCATTTTGCTGGAATTGTTGATAATTTCTCTGCGGCAAGGCCTGGACCAGGGAGAGTTCTGCCGGCGGCTGTGGCAATGAGGGAGCAAATGTGGGCACAATACTTAATTGGTTTGAGGGCTGGATTTGTATGCTTGAAATGCTGGAGATGCTTTGCGAATTTCCTGTTTGCTGCTGAGGTGCTTGTATTTTTTGTTGCAAATTATGAAAGATTTGTTGTATGGGATTATTGGCCGCTGGTAATTGTTGCTGATGTGAGGTTGCCGTCAGTAGAGAGTTGCTAGAATATTGGAAGTTCTTATTATTGACTCCTTGTATGTATTTGCCATTAGATTCCCTCAATGGTAGCTGTTGATCCTGTGGAAAGGTGGGAAATACAGGTGAGATTTTCGTTTGGGTACTCGGTATGAATTCAACGGAGGGTCGAATTGTAAAACTAGAATCATGTTGTGTTAGTGGCAACTGTTGTTGTTGCTGCTGCTGCTGTTGGTTAAGCTGTATCTGCTGTTGTGCATTGATTGATGGTGCATTGCGTTGTCGCGTCTGTTCCTCAAGTAATTTTAGCTGTCGCAGTATCAGTTCTTGCTGTTGTTGGGCCTGCAGCTTTAATTGATAGATTTGTTGTTCCAATTCGCGTTGTTTCTCCACCAAATAGTTGTTGTGATTATTGAGTGGCTGTTGGTTCAAACCTGAGGTCAATGGTTGTTTCTAAAAAACAAAAAAAAAATAATTTTTAATTATTATTTTTGTAGTGGAGAGTAGATATGGGAGAGGGTGTAAAGATTTCGTCATTCCGTTTGTAACACCTCGAAATATTCCTCTAAGTCCCCTTAAAGTATATACATTTTCATAATCGTCATGTTGAAAGCACGCTAACTTTCGAAGTGGTAAATTTAGGCGCTTGAGTAGTGAATGTCGGCTGAGATCGGGCTATACAGGTCCATGTACGTACTGGTCTAGAGAGCACAACTTTTATTCGATTTAGCTCATAATTTTTTCTATGACAATCAACTGAACTAAATTTCCCATGAGCATTCCTTTAAGGAACAGGGGATACTTCTCCCATGTCAATGACAGTAGAAAGAAAAAGGAAATGAAAAGACGTGATTGTGAGCGAATTGAGATGTACAGAATGAAGTCCGGAAATTCTACCACAGAATTAAACATCAAACCGATGGCTTTGGTGCTGGCACATCCTTCTGCAGAGACAAAGATGGAAATCTTGTAACTGATACAGATAGCAGGACCAATCCCTGATGTTGGTATAGAATGTTTACCTCCTACCTCAAAATGAGGTCAAAATAGCAGCGACCCGACTGAAGAACAACAAGGCAGTAGGAGCCGACGGTTTACCCGCTGAACTATTTAAGACCGGAGGCGACACGTTGATTAGGCGTATGCATCGGCTTGTGTGCGCAATCTGGCTAGAAGAACGCGTACCCTATGATTGGAACCTCAGCATATTATGACCCGTACATAAGAAAGGAGACAAGGCGGAATGTGCCATCTACAGAGGAATAACTCTCCTCCCCATCGCATAGAAGATACTCTCGAGCATACTGTGTGAAAGATTAAATCCTAAAATCGATGAGATAATTGGGCCTTATCAATGCGGCCTTAGACCTGGTACATCCACCATAGACACATGCCGCACTTAGGATGACACCAACTGGTGCACCTACACCTAATGCCTCTGGACATTGTGG
Source organism: Stomoxys calcitrans (assembly GCF_963082655.1). NCBI lineage: Eukaryota > Metazoa > Arthropoda > Insecta > Diptera > Muscidae > Stomoxys > Stomoxys calcitrans. The sequence continues at coordinate 117,156,964 of NC_081553.1, forward strand.
CTATACAAATTGCTGCGACCACTGCTGTTGGGCTAAGGCTGCTTTCTCTTTGGCCATGCGGCGAATACCGACACTGTGTTCTCCTTGATATAATGCCCGATCAAATCCACACTGGCCACGTGGGCTTTGGATTGTATTCTGAAGAACTAGGTCTGGACATATCGAGAAGTTTACCCGACCACTGTAGTGTGTATCAAACGGAGATCTTTGCAATTAAAGTAGTGGTAGAGTGATAAAAAATTATGTCATAACGACTATTGGCGCAAATATTTGCTCAGACAGCCAGGCAGCCATTTAATCCCTGGAGAATGTATTTCTGAATTTAAAAACTGCCCGATTGTCGCAGATCTCTCTACGAAATCGCTGAACAGTTCAAAATTCACCTGTTCTGGGTGCCGGGCCACAGAATCCGGGGAATTGTAGAGCGGACGAGCTTGCGAGGCTAGGAACTAATTACCTTACACTCTAAGGGAACTGGAATCTGTGGCAATCTTAGATACGCTTGGACCAGTGCTTCAGGTATGCGCATACATGTGGGCGTGTTGAATAGGCTGTCATATGCCTAGCTGTACTCCTCCACAAGATGGCGTATTTTCGACAGACGGACACGACCGAATCGACTAAGAAAGTCAAGGCCATTAATAATACATATAAATTGTAGGATCTCAGATCAATATTTCGATAAATTACTAAAAAAATGATGATGTCAGTATTCCCACGTTCTATGGTTCAATAACTTACCGTTATATAGTGACCAGAAGTAGGTAAAATATTCGAAAATGTATTTGCGGCTGAAGTCGATGAACTAAATGTCGATTGTGTGGGTGCCGGATTCGAAAGGGCTACTTTTGGTACATCTGTTTGTAAAACATTCAGCTTAGTTATGGTGGGTTCATAACGAGCATTCGATTGAAATAATGAATCCGTACTCTTTTGAGTGGTGCTTGCCAATAGTTTGCCCACAGTGGGTTGGACAGCATCCAAAATGGGTACGACATGTTTGGGTGATCCCGATTCGTCCAAATTTACCGTAAAGGCAGTCACCAGAGGAGCTGCTTGTATGCGAATGTCATTCTTATCTACAACTTCAATATTTTCACCATCCTCATTGTGTGTGGGTCGGGGGGTAGTTGTGGTGGTGGTTGTCGTTGTGGTAGTTGTTCTGGGCCTACGGGTAGTGGTGGTGGTCGTAGTTGTTGCCGATTTCTGATTGTGTTTTGAATTGCGAATCTCAAATTTGATTTCATCAAAGGTATTTGAAGAAATTTCATTGGTCTGCAAGCTGTTGCCAACACTACGGGATGCCTGATGATTATCGGCGGAGTTTTCGCCCGCATTTGTATTCACTACGACCGGTGACCCCAGATTGTGCTTCGGATTCTTTCTGAGGGCTTTGGTTTTGTCTATAAAGGCTGATAGAGGTTGCTCCCGAGCATTGTTCTCATCGTAGGTGGCGGTGAAGAACTGTACTGAAGGAAAAACATCCGCAGCATTGGTGCTCTCCTCCAGAATTTCATCTTTAGTCTCCGTCGTGGGGGGTGTAGCGGTTGAGCCTTGTTGTATGTCTATACTTGAGGGAATAGTAGTGTTGGCCACCTCATCATCCTCCTCTCCGCCTTCACTCTCTAGCTCACCTTCGTTTTCGTCATTTTCATTTTGGGCTTCTTGCTCCAGCTTATCTATGGCACGTAGTAGGGCTTTTCTTACAGATATATCTAATTTTTGTATGGCCTCGCGTGGTATGATCTCATTGGTCTCCGTTGAGCTTTCGTCATCCGCCCTGACCCCACCAAAGGTATGCGTGCCCAGCAGACACAATAGAAGACAGGTAATGTGAGTCTGCAAGTGTAAGAAAAAAAAAACAGAAAAGAAAAACATGGCATTTTAGTTCCAATTAATGATCCTTGGCATGAAACTGAAATCTGAAAAAGGTGTATTTTTTTCATACAAATTGGCTTATCTGTAAAATGTCGGTAACAATGCGGAGATAATCTTAAAGTGTAATGTTTGTTGTTTTTAGCCGTCTGTGGCCATTAATTCAAAAAAATTATTACGAATTATACAGACGTACATATGTTGGCCTATGTTTGTAAATATGTTTTCACTCAACCGCGCAAGAGCTACAGCAAAATATTCATGCTGTATGCGGGCTCATGACTGCTGCGTCAAAGGGAGCCACATTGGGAGATGTGAATTATTACATAAATGAGCGTAAATGCATAAAATCATAAAAAAGTAGAAACACAAATGTACTTGACTAATTTCTCATAACTTTATCCAACACCTTTATGCTGAGTTGGACTTTGTAAAAAATAAAACACAAAAAACGAGAAACGTAAACGGGGGAGTTAAACAACAACTGATAGCGTTGATAATTGTCTTTAGTCGGCAATGACTGAAAGAACGCTACATTGTATTGTAGATACTTAACAAGACCACAATGTAAATCGAGCGAAAATGCAAGCAGCCCAAGGTATTTTTTTCAATTTCTTACAAGTTTTAATCAATTATTTTTATACCCACCACCGAAGGATAGGGGGTATATTTATTTAGTGATTCCGTTTGCAACGCATCGAAATATGCGTCTGAGACCCCATAAAGTATATATATTCTTGATCGTCATGCCATTTTAAGTCGATCTAGCCATGTCCGTCCCTCTGTCCGTCTGTCTGTCGAAAGCACGTTAACTTTCAAAGGAGTAAAGCTAGCCGCTTGAAATTTTGATTTTGATTGGGATTGTAAATGGGTCAAATCGGTCCATGTTTTGATATAGCTGCCATATAAACCGATCTTGGCTCTTGACTTCTTTAGTCTCTAGAGGGCGCAATTTTTGCCCGATTTGACTGAAATTTTGCACGTGGTGTTTTGTTATCACTTCCAACAACTGCGCTAAGTATGATTCAAATCGGTTCGTAATCTGGTATATCTGTCATATAAACCGATCTTGGATCTTGACTTCTTGAGCCGCTGGAGGGCGCAATTCACATCCGATGTGGCTGAAATTTTGCGTAACTGTCCTAAGTACGGCGCAAATTGGTACATAACCTGATATAGCTGTCATATAAACCGATCTGGGATCTTGACATCTTGAGCCTCTAGAGGGCGCAATTATCATCCGATTTGGCAGAAATGTTGTGCTTCGGCTTCTCTCATGACCTTCAAATCGATCCGTAGCTTGATACAGCTCCCATATAAATCTATCTCCCGATTTTGCTTCTTGAGCCCCTACAAGGCGAAATTCTTATCCGAATGATCTGAAATATTATACAATGACTTCTACAATGTAGGCATTCATTTGAGGTCCGAATCGGACTATAACTTGATATAGCTCCAATAGCATAACAGTTCTTATTCAATATTCTTCGTTTATCTAAAAAGACGTACGGCGTATAGAACTCGACAAATGCGATCCATGGTGGAGGGTATATAAGATTAGGCCCGGCCGAACTTAGCACGCTCTTACTTGTTAAAGCTGGTATTTTGTATCACCGAACGTGAAATAAAAGAACAACGGAACTCGCCTCTCAATAAGTCCATTGTTACGCATGCTGTTTGGCATGTGGCACCGTCTTGTTGAAACCACATGTCATAGAAGTCAAGCTCTTGTATTTGGGTCAAAAAAAAGTTGGATATCATCTCACGATGACCATGTAACCATTTACAGTTATGTTACGATTCGCATCATTTTTGAAGAAGTACGGTCCAATAATGCCACCAGCCCATAAACCGCACCAAATTGTAACTTTTTCTGCATGCATTGGTATCTCTTGCAATGCTTCTGGCTAAACTTTACTTCAAAATCAATAATTGAGCCAAAAATGAGCTCCGTCGCCGAAATGGAAGAAGCGCGGTGAACTTTCTTAACAGGGCACACATTTTGGACCCTATCAATGCGACCTGGACCTGGTAAATGCACCATAGACCAGAAAAAAGAATCATGAAAATGTCTATTCTTCCTGATTTTATAAATCCTGCAATATAAAACTCAATTTTTCAGAAAATAATATTTTGCATGAGAATAGTCCCTTGGTGAAAATATTGTACGATACTTAATTTTTTATACCCACCACCATAGGAAGGGGGTTTATTAATCTAGTAATTCCGTTTGTTCCAATTCCAAGTTTGCCCATGAACATTTCATTAAGGACAGGGGCAAGCTCCCTACATATCAACTAGTGCTGTCTGATTTAAGTTTAAGCTTAATGATAAGGGGCCACCTCCGGAGAAGTATTTACATGGCTGCTATACCATTTTTTTAAATGGCATAGTTCCTCACAAATGTCCCCATCATTAGGAGGGGATTTTCGTATTCTATTAGGGTCGCCTTCAACAGACTTCTTTGCAGGAGCTTCTTCATCAATTCTTACTACATGACCTAGCCAACGCAACCGTTGTATTTTGATGCGTTTAACTATGCTATCGTCGTCATATTCTCTATTAACGCAGACTGGTACTTTTATTTTACCAAGATTTGTCTCCTAACCACTACAAGCACCCCCTCATCTGCTTTCGCAAGCACCCATTCTTTGGAGCAATATAACAGCACGGGTGGGTTTGCTCCTCATCTGCTTGGTAAATCCAAAGTGGCATCTGTTAGCCAATATTATCCTTCATTTTTTTTTAAACTGTTGTCATTTGTTTCGGTTACGGCGGTGCCGAGGTAGATAATGTTGGTGGCAATCGCAAAGTTGTAATTCCCATTTTTTTATTTGATCGGGTTATCAGGGTTTTGTGGGAGTTGATATCATCCACTTTGTATTATCTTCATTTGCTGCCAAACCCAATTTTCTTGATTATCTCTCAATACTTTCAAAGGCTGCAATTGCTTCTTCCATTGACCGACCCATAATATCGATATCATCGGTATGTGTTCTCTTCTGTTATTTGAACAGCATATGTTCTCTTCTGAATAGTGTGATATGCCTATACACACCTGCTTCTCGTATAATCTTCTCCAGCAGTATATTAAAGACATCACACGATAGGCTGTATCCCTTTCTGAAACTTCGTTTGGCATTGGTTGGTTCGGAGAGATTTTTTGCTATATCGGTCGAGGAGCATGTTTCAATAAGCGTCATCCTGCAAAGTCGTATCAGTTTTGGCTTGAAATACCTTTGAACGTATATAGCTATCGAAGGCGGCTTTGTAGTCAACGAGAAGATGGTAGATGTTGATTTGTGCTTTTCGGGTCTTTTCCAGTATTGGCGCAGTGTAAATATCTGGTCTATGGTAGATTTACCATGTCTTAAGCCACAATGATAGAGCCCATTATTTCGTTAACTTTAGGTTTTAATCTTTCACACAATACGCCTGGATAGTATCTTGTATGCGATGGGCAGGGGACTTATTCCTCTGTACTTGGCATATACCGTCTTGTCCCGTTTCTTGTAAACGAGGCATTCTATGCTGAGGTTTCAATCATTGGGTTTGTGTTCTTCTAGCCAAATTGTGCAGAGGAGATGATGCATAAGCCTTATCAACGTGTCGGCTCCGGTCATAAACAATTCAGCCGGCAACACATCGGTTCCTGCTGTATACTTGTTTTTCAGCTGGGATATTGCTTCATGGACCTCGTTTTGACTAGGTGGTTCACCTTCTATACCATCATCGGGGATTGCTTCTGCGGTATACTCATTGCCACCATATTCGGTTACGAGCATCTGGGAAAAGTGTTCTTTCCATATCCTCAGCACACTATCCGTATTAGATACCAGATTTCCTTCGTTGTTTCTGCAGGCACATCCTGTCTGTACCAAAATCATCGGTCTGATGTTTATTTCTTTGGTAGAATTTTCGGACTTTATTGTGGCTCCGGAATATCTCGATTCGCTTACACTCACGTCTTTCCATGTCCCTGTTCTTCCTGTTGAAGAGAAGTTTCTTCTCTCTCGATACCTCTTCTCTGCCTGGCGTTGTTACTGACTGAAAGGTTGCCCTGCATGCTGCGTTTTTGGCTTCAGTAGGTTTTTGGGACTCCTGGTCGTACCACGGCCTCCTTGGAGGTTGCTTTGGTACCCAAGTACGGATGTTGCGGCTCTTTCCATTGAGTGGGCAATGGTTTGCCATTGCGCTGCAATACTATCGGGACAGGGAGTGCTTTCTTGAAGCAATTGGGTCAGCAGTTATGTTTGCAGCTTTCTGATGTGCAGTGCCCGATCGCAATTTTCTCGCCGCACAAAGACGAGTTCGAACCTTTGCTGCAACAAGTTAATCCAAATCGATTCGATATTCGCCCTTCGAATCGATTTTACATCTATTACGCTGGTTGATCTTTTTTAATTATCTCCTTTTCAAGTTTTCCGATTGATGGGAAAACCCAACCCGTCTTTATATCGTGGGTAAACTCTTGGCACATTTTAGCTCACTAACTTTAACGGATGTTAAAGGTAGCTACCCAGGTGACACCGCGGGACGGTTGTGTCCACATTTGAGATGAAGGAAGACCAAGCTATGCCTAGATTTCGCCAAGTTAAAACCAATCAGAACCGTTGCTTGGTTTCCAACATGGCTTCCAGGATGACACAATCTGCAAGGTTTGGGTGCCAGCCCATAGCGGAGTAAGGGGGAATGAAAGATCGCACGATTTGGTCGTGAAGGCTAAAAGATTGCAAACAGTAAACTTGGTGAATTCGAAGCCTTTCGGGGCAACATAGTCCAAGTTAAGGGCGTGGGCGACGACGAGACGAGTTTAACACTGAAAGGAAGTAAAAAGGGGTTCAGTATAGTTTTCGGCATAATGGGACACAAGGCCAAAAGATAAGATGGGGTATGGGGTTCCGGGATTTAGGTGAGGGAATAATACCAGGTTTGAACCGAATTAGGGGCGTCGAATGGAGAACAGTTAGGGAGTTTGTTAGTAGTATGGAATCCCTTGTTTCGATTTTTTTCGAGGTTACTTTTTAGTTTTTAGAGCGCATAATAAGCCGATTACTGGCTTAGGTATATGTCTATAGTGTCATGGAGCAGGTTAATATCTGCACCCTATTATTAACCTAACCTACTTTTTAGTATTTAGAGCGCACAACAAGCCGATTACTGGGTTAGGTGCATGCCCATAGTGACATTGCGCGGATTAATTTCTGCACCCTCTTTTTAACCTAACCTTAGCTACTGCTCATATTTAGCATCATATCTTTGCAAGGCCTGCATTTTGCTGGGACTAGCTTTTCGACTAATTGGGTTAAACAGAAATCTTACCCGTTTAAAAACGCTTCCCTATTCAGTAATTTTTCGATTTTTTTCGTCAACATATTGGGAATGAAGCTTTTAAAACTTTTAAATCTGTAAAAATGTTTGTGAAATCGGACAAAAAAAGGGCCTTTTATGGGTCCAAGACCATAAATCGAGATATCGGTCTTTTGAACAAGGGTGTCAAGGGGCCTATCACAACTCTTTATGTAAAGGGTGATTTTTTTGAGGTTAGGATTTTCATGCATTAGTATTTGACAGATCACGTGGGATTTCAGACATGGTGTCAAAGTGAAAGATGCTCAGTATGCTTTGACATTTCATCATGAATAGACTTACTAACGAGCAACGCTTGCAAATCATTGAATTTTATTACCAAAATCAGTGTTCGGTTCGAAATGTGTTCATTCACCGTAACGTTGCGTCCAACAGCATCTTTGAAAAAATACGGTTCAATGATTCCACCAGCGTACAAACCACACCAAACAGTGCATTTTTCGGGATGCATGGGCAGTTCTTGAACGGCTTCTGGTTGCTCTTCACTCCAAATGCGGCAATTTTGCTTATTTACGTAGCCATTCAACCAGAAATGAGCCTCATCGCTGAACAAAATTTGTCAAAATTTGAACACATTTCGAACCGAACACTGATTTTGGTAATAAAATTCAATGATTTGCAAGCGTTGCTCGTTAGTAAGTCTATTCATGATGAAATTGTAATGAGGTTTTTTTTGTTGTTGTTCGAGTTTCAGTTAATTTTCCAATTTTTTTTTCTTATTTTGATTGGCCGAGAATTTCTTATTTTCTCTTTGAGGATTTTAATTTCCTTTTTGTTTTGTAATTTCATTGATATTTCCAAGACTTCTTTTGCCTTTTAAAATTTCCTTTTTTCCCATCATTACTTAAATTTAATTGTCCGATCTAATTTGCTATGAAATTCTGTTTGGAAATAGTTTTCTTATCAGAATATTTCCTCTTCTGCTAAATCTTAAATAGAAGTTGCCTAATTTTAGTTAAAAAAATATTGAAAAGTCGGCAGAACACACGGTGGCAATCCTTTTTTCTGCTTTTGTTTATATAGGCCTATCGGATTACCAACAATCGATTGCAGGCTATTATCAGCTGCGTGCAAATAAATTCTCCCTCTCTTCTATTTGGAATCTGCAACCAATAGGCTTCGATCAATGAGCTTGCAGATTTATACTTCCTTTTGTTTCATCACCTCAAGGCGTACAGTCGAATCAGAAGTTTATTACTGTGCCAAAACGTACATTACTTTGCCAAAACCTGCAGTGTATTTTTTTTATATACACATTTTTTTTAACGGTGTCTGAATTAATCAAAGAATCAGACAAAACTTCGGTTAAATTACACGCCAATCTGCCTGGAAACGTGCTCAGTGTTTTGTGTCCACTAAACGAAGGCAAATTTTGTTATTTAATAACATCACCAGACATCATAAGCTTGCCTATACATTTATTGCAAAATCACACTTGTCTCCCACTCCTCACGATAGTATAGAAGATATCTTAGTAGACCACCCTTCCCACAGCCTATACTTGGCGAGGTGGAGAGGAGTGGGGACAACATATATTTCTTGTGCATTGGAAAGAAGACCGAGCCATCAATTTTCATATGAATAACAAGAGCCATTTAAAGTGAAGCAGGAGTTTGTACATCATAGAAAAAAAAATACACCAAAAAGTCTAAGACAATTCCTTAACAAACGACCCTATCAGCAGCATTGGTTTTAAAAAAAAAAAAGGCATTTCAAGTGGCAGCCAATCAATTCCCCTTGTTTTGAAAGCGGCACTGTATGAGAGGATTCAACATCAAAAGAATGAAACGAAAATATAATCTTAAGCCTAAGTATAATTTTATAAATTAAATTTATTTTTTTTATATATTTTTTTATGCTATCATAATTCTAAAGTCCAAAATTTTTTATAGGAAAATTTAGAAAATATCAAACATTTGATTAGGCATGTTATAAATTTTTGCCTACCCCTAATACATTCAGCTTTCTGTCAAAGTCAAAACGCTTACAAATAGCCACAAGAAAATAATTACAAATATGCATGGGAATGATCTTCAAGCACACCAACTGGTTTTTGATCATCATTAGCACGCGGTCATGAAGTTGTAGCATCAAACTCAAACCTCATTAATACGCCTACAACTTAATTATCACCTCATACATCGAACATTCCTGAAGGCCTTCAACGAATCTTGGATGCAGCGGTGAGTACAAACAAAGATCAATGAATTTTGTTGCTATTAGTGTTTTTTGTTAGACCTTCCAAAGAGCAATGGAAAAAAAAAACCCAAGGGACAATTTGTTTGATATGAAACAAAAATAAAAACAAAAACGAATCAAGTGTTTGATGTTTCCGTAATTTAGTTCCGATTCAAAGAGCTATTTTAAAAAGCGATGAGTAGGGTTGCCATGATAAATTAATTCAATTTGCCAAGAATTTATTTAAAGAAAAATTTACTATATATATGTGCCTTAAAGAAAAATATTATTAATATATGTTTAAAATTTGCCTATTTCATAAATTTTGCTAAGTATTTTGTTAGGTTTATAGAAATGAATTTTCCAATTAGAATCCATATTGGTTATTAAATTTGACTAGTTTTAATTTTTCTAATCAGATTTTTTTTGTTTTTTGAGTTAAATAATTTTTATGGGATGAATAAATTGCTATGTATACATTCTAATATGAATTGCTAAAGAACGAGTCTCGTTTTCATATAAATGTGGTAATGTGTGATAAGGGGTAGGTTGTATAAGGGGTCCTGAAATGAAGCTCGACCAGGACAATAGGTAAGGGAGGGTCAAGATGAGCAGATCTCGAAACACCTGAGATCTGGAAATATCGAATGGAGGTTTCAATTTCTAAAGATGGGGTTAATTTGTTTGTTTCCTTATATACATTTTGTTGAAATAGCCCGGTTTAGTAGAAAAGGGGAGTCTACAATAATTTTCTGTCAGAGACGGTTTTGTGTGAGAATGGACGAGAACCCCCCCACAATCCCGACTGAAGCTAGTTTTCAATGGCTCCCGCAGTCCAGGTTCACCAAAACCATTATGGTAAAAACACCCTACCATCGGCAACTAAAATTCCCCTCATATTTTGACATCTAATGAGGACCTTGTTAGGCAAAGTTGCATAGAGTTTTTGAAGTTCCATTACAGAAATGGCGCCCAACGTGGGGCGGATCGATGCATTTTTATGCTATTTTGCGCCCTAAACCAATATTTAGACTTCCAAAAGGATAAGGTATATAGTGAAGAATGGTTTAGTGTTTGATGTGGGAATACATTTCTAGGACTAATCTGGACTTTCAACCACTTGAGGACTTCAGGTTCGAGTAAGTTGACCGTGCGGTTTCTTTAATGACTTTCCCATTTTAGGCATTTATATTCAGACTTCTCCTGCGTACCTTGTTTTTTATTTGTGCTAGAAAATTTTTGACTTATATTAACTTCGGGCTGAGTTATCGGAACCATACATTTATTTGGAAAACATTTTCTAGCTGTTTGCAAGTAAATGTCCAATAAATG